>NC_032016.1:8461522-8891036 GCF_001865875.1 Lupinus angustifolius
AAAGAAAAAAACATTAAAGTTTTTACCCTTTATTACTAATTTATTATTTTCACCAAATTTTTCGACTGTATTTTCGTACGAAGTTATTCACACCAAGAATCTGTCACATTTTTTTCTTCCAAAAACTAGTTTAATGTTGTGCATCTCATTCCCCGAAATCTTCATGGGATAGAGGGATATTTTTATCTCAATACAATAGTATATAATTAAAACTTATAAACACAAAAAATATGAGTAACTATATTCTCTATAACTAGTATATATCATTCAATATAAAAAAATTCTCAATTATTTTTACAAGACTTTTTGAGAATTTGATGTCGACCATTTTTATAGGATTTTTCTCAAATATGTTGATGAATTTAATGCGAATAACTATATTAATCAACTTCTTAATTCATGTTAAATTATTCAAAACAGTAATAAAAATGAGCAAAATGTAATACATAATTATGAAATAATGTTAACTTGAAAAATTTTAATATTAATTTATGGATAAGTTTAACTTGTTTAAACTATTAAATCGTTTGGTCGGACTGAATAATTTTTTATATAATTAATAATTTTTATTTATAAATATATATAAATGTTAAAGTTTGTATAATTAATAATTATCTATAATTATATCGAAGTAGCATCTCTCCATCTTTTTTGGATTAGAGTAAAACAAAATATTAGAGCAATGTTCTATTTTTTAAAATTTTAAGTGAACCGTCTAATTTACTTCCCAGATTATTCTGGTTTAACCGGTTTAACACGATCAGACCAGAATTTCACCGGTTAAAAGTAGTCCAACTCGTATTTGGTTAAGAATGTAAACCAAAGCCGTTTTCAGGTCCGGTCAATGGTCAAGCCAGCTGGATCGCCCAATTCGGTCTGGTTCTCACAACACTGATTTATATCTAAAATGATAAATCATTTAATAAATTTATGTTCAAATAGCATTTTTTGGAGTCACCCCTACTAATATTAGACTTTTACATATTACTATATTATACTGTTTTATTCTATGTTTATTTGTTAACACTAATTTTAAAAAATTCCCTTCAAATTGCATGTATTTCTAATGCATTATTTATATATTTTATTTTACTTTTGTGTTTTTAAATATTTGCGTCCTAACTTTTTTATATATTCAAAGCAATACTATAATAAAATATTAACCTTATAAATATTTGTTTATATTTTATAAAAAATAAAATTATTTTCTATTATCATTTTATAATATATTACCTCTATCTAAGATGGTTTATTCATATTGTTTTTATTTTTAAATTTTTAATCATATAATTTAAATATTATTTAGAATTCATAATCATTATCTATCATCATTTTATTATTTTAACTTTTATGCATATATATATAAGTTTTCCATTAAATATTTAACAAATATATCCGCCTTTATATAATACTAGCGTTTTGAGTTTTTTTTTTGTGGGTACATCTTTTTGAGTGTTGAGTCATATTAATATTTATTTTTTATAAACTCTTCTATGAACTATTTTAATTTACATAGTATTCACTATGGCAATTTCATATTAAAGGAGGTAAAGTAGAATAATAATTTATTTTTTGGTGAATAGACAAGTGACTAAGAAAGATATTAAATATTTCATTAAAAGGGAAACTCAAAAATAAAGAAAGAAAGGAAATAAAAGCAGGAAAGCTGGATACAGCCACAATTTATTATTATTGATAATAATATATGTAAAACATACATAGATATTGTTGGTAGTGGTAAAAGAGGAGACTCATGAGGGTGGAGAAATCAACAACCGTGTATCCAATCTGTCCTTTTATCCCAATTCTTGTTATCCCAACTATGATATATACCATCCACTCTTACTGACCAAAATACGCTATTGTGTCCTGAATCAATTTTAGGATCATACAAAAAGAATCTAGCACACCAATAATCATACACCATTAGACAATCTTGGGCATAAACATTGATGACTTTGGTGTATGTTTGTCCAGGTTGCAAATAGTACTTGTCTTGTTGGAAGCTACTAATGAAGTAGAATTGTGAGCCAGGGGGTAATTCATTATGAATTTCAATAGAGGTTATGTTTATGGCCAATGCTTGAAGGTCTGGTGAAATGTTGAGACACACTAAGACAAGAAGCACTAAGGATACTCCTACTTGATTTGAAGTAGACATTTTGTTTCACCAATTGATATTTGATATTTTGTTTTTCACTTCACACTCTAATATATATACTTGGCCTTGGTAGTCTATTGTACTAGTTCTCCACTAGAGGAAATGCATCCTTGTAAATTTAATTCTTTATTTAAAAGAAACGTGTTTGAAATTTATTATTAAAAATATTTTAATTATTCTTAATTTGGTGGTTTATTTATAATAATAATTACTTAATAGTCAAAATATTTCTTTCACTATTTCATATTAATTACTCCTTATTAAAAAAATCTTATTGATTTGGTTAGTTACCAACTCACCCATTATCAAAATATACTTTTATTAAAGGTCCTACTGGATCTGGATCTTCAAGGTTAAGAATTCAATTACTTAGAAGGACACTTGTTGAAAGGATAACCACGTATCCTAAAAGATATTAATTCTTTACCAAAAAAGGTGATAAATACTCTTAACCGTACTAAAATATATTTTTATTAACCATTATTTGTTGGTGTGAGAGTTATGAGAAAATAAGTAACCATTATAAAAAACTACTTTAACAATGGACTATTATTCTGCATTATTTTTAAACTTGGATTGATCATTGACTGAGCCAAGGTACTAGGTCAACAAATCACTTATCGGATCACCAAGTTATTAATTAGATCAGTTGACTCGATTCATAATAAAAAATCTAATAAATCTATAGAACAATATTATTTTATAATTTTGTATGATGAATACAATAATTTATCATTATACAAGTATGTGATTAAATCCTTAAACAATCAATGATGAGGATTTTAGTACAACAAAACCTATGTTTTGTGGAAGTCTAGGATGGTAGGGATGGCAAGGGAAGGTGTTTGGGTTGCTTTGCTTCATATTTCAGCATTCAAGACTCTATCTTTGCTGAAGTTCTAGCTGCTATTATGGCTATCCAAATGGCTCATTCTAAACGTTGGTTCTTTGTTTGGTTAGAATGTGATTCAACTGCGGTGGTGGACATATTCAAGGGCAATAAACCGGTGCCTTGGAAGTTAAGTAACCTTATGAGCAAGTGCAAAAGGTTAATGATGGATATGCAAGTGCAAGTTTCCCATATCTTTAGGGAAGGGAATGCTTGTGCGGATAAACTTGCTAATTTTGGGGTAATTTATAGATTGGATTATTGGTGGGATTCACCTCCTTCCTTCTTGTTGCATGATTTCCATAGAAATCTGTTGTTGCTACCTAATTATAGGTTTAGGGGCTTGTAGTGGTTTTCCACTTTTAATATGTTTCCGAGTGTGTTGACACCTTTGTTTTAAAAAAAAAAAAAGAATGGTTAAACTTAAATATGAGTTAGTCCAATTAATTTATTATATAGATAAAAGTTGTTATAAATGATAGATCCAAATAATAACTAACAAGATAAATATAAATTGTAGATAAAATGAAGCTAACTAAATCCTAGATAGGATAATTCTATGTCAATCTAAAAATCTCCTAACGTGCTCCTCAAGCTAAAGCTTATTATAAATAATTCCTTAAAAATGAAAAAAATAACCAAATAATTAGATATATGGGCTCCATACAAAAATTGATGAACAATATTGTGAACTGCAAAATCTGTATATATAATCAATATCGAAATAACCATCGATATGAAATGCAGTTATAACTAATATAATTCATCGCTAATATAATTTGTCAATGAGCGAGAGAAAAAAGCACCACCAGAATGATCATCGGTTGAAAGGGAACTCAATGGTATAATCATCATTAGAATGATCGTCGATGAGAAAAGGAGTTGGTACTTATATACTTCATTACTTGGAGATAAGATATCATGAAAATGATCATCACTACAATGGATACAAAGAACGCAAACCCCTCCCTCTCCACCAAAATTTGGTCAGGAAGAGAGTTCTTTAAGTTGATATCCACTAGCACTCTTGCATAATGACCAAAGGATCTATTTTTTGTTGCCTCATCCAGGGAGATAGGGGTGCCAACTCCTCCTGCTATTGAGAATATAATCGTAGGACTCCAATATTCTTGGGGGAGTCCTAGGATTTTAACCCAACACTAAGATTGTGTGATCTTTTGAAGGGAGGGGTTGAAGTCAGGTGTCCATAGTGAGAGTCTTAGGATTCCTGGCTTGAGATTCCAGGATCCTATTGAGCACACCTTCCTCATATCCTCTCCTGAAGAGAATGAGAAATCATAGAAACCCCTGCCCAGTGAAATCATGTTCCATTTTCCCGCCAGTGCCCAGAGAGAAGAGAGTTTGGTTTTGAGTTCAGGGAACTTTAATGGCTGGTCTCCTTTTGAGAGGATAATTCTACCATGTAAATGGTTTTTGCATCTCTGTAATCCAGCTTGGTACTCTGCCTCTGGGATTTTAATGGCTATTGCATCTCCCTTAACACAAGGGAGGGGAAGCTGTGAAATGGAAACCTCACCCGAGCCCTTAAGAGCTTGAAGAAAAGAAGGTTTTGGGAGAGAATGAGCATTTGCCTTGAGCTTATGCGACAGATCTGGCATGTCACCTAAGAAAGACCAAGGAATGAGAGGAGGGGGAGAGGTCATGATGAGATTGGAGAAGATCCGGAGAAGTTGGAAATAAGCCCTAGCAGAGCTCCAAGAAAGTTGGAACTTTCATGATTTTTTTCATTGATCTTCATTATCCAAACTTACATATGATCAAATTATTTTTGGCTAATATACAACTACTTAGGAGTAAATTACACTCACATCCCTTGAATTTTAACTTAAAATTATACCCATTGCCCATTTTCTTATGTAAAAGATTATATTCATCTTTCATACATGGATAGTTAGTATAATATATGTATATAAATTATGAATATTTGTATATGTGCAAAAAAGATGATTGATTTGTATAATTTTACTAAAAGCAAGAAAGTAAATGCAATTTACTAATATATTAATTCGATTAAATATAGAATGATTTTTAATTCAATAGTAAATTACAATAATACCCCCTGAATTTTAGTAAAATTATACATATCATCCCTCTATTTTTTGCACCTATAAAAAATTCTCTTATACATACATTACATTGACTACCCATGTATGATAAAGAAGTATGATCTTTTAAGCAAAAAGATGCTAAATGTAATTAAGTTAAACAAGATATGATATATTATGAAGATAATTCCAAATAGTATATGGGTCAATACATTTTCATTATTTTTGGTTCAATATAAGATGCATAAATAATTCTAAGAACATATTTAAATCACTCGTATACTACACATTAACGAACAAAAAATAATGAAATGTATTGATTTGAATACTATTTATATTTGTTTCCACAATATATCATATTTTGTTTAACTTAATTACACTTATCACCTTTTTTGTTCAAAAAATCACACTTATTAATCATAGAGGGGTAGTTAGTATAAGATATGTATAAAAACTAGGGTTTTTTTGTATGTGTAAATAATAGATGGGTGATTTGTGTAATTTTACTCAAACTTAGGGGTGTGAAGATTTTATTTTGATCATTTTTATAGGATTCTTTACAATTTTTTTAAAATAATTATTATTAATTTTTATACAAAGACGCCCTTATTCGTTGAGTGGGAAGAGAAATATAACAAGTTCACAAACTGGTTTCATATTTTTTTAATGTTTTAAACATTCAATATATATTTATATTTTATAATTTTATCCTTCTTCATTACTCATCTTGTTACTTGAGCATTCAAACAGCTCTTCATGCAGAGCTTTTCTCGGCAATTAAAGCAGTAAACAAGGCATACAAAAGAGGGTGGTGGCATCTGTGATTGGAAGTGGATTCAGTGCTGGTTATGGACATTTTTATTAGCAAATCTAAACCTCCTTGGTCCTTACACAATGAGTGGTCTTCCTGCAAAATAATCTTGGATTACATGACTTGGAAAATTTCTCTTATCTATCGAGAAGGAAATTCTTGTGCTGATAAGTTGGCATCTCATGCGGCTAAATATAGATCAAATTTTTCCTCAAATTCTATCCCTACGATTATCTTTAATGAGTTCAATAGGAACTTATTAGGCCTTCCAAACTATAGATTTAGAAACTTGTAACTTGTATGATCTCCTTTGGTTAATATATTGTGTGCTTTTGCACACTTGCTTTAAAAAAAATTACTCATCTTATAAACCTCATTTTTTATTTTAGTTTCCAATGTGGATTAAATGTGTTTCTTTTTGTCAAATTCTATCAAAATTCAACGTCATTTAATAATTTTTTGGACTATGTATGCATGATCTTAAATATTAAAAGATATAATATAGACTAACAATACATTGATATAATAGTATAGGTATGCTAGAACATCAAAAAGACTAAAGAGTTAAAAATTTAATTTCTAAGAGCAATATTTGTTGAAAAAGACTACCACACATTTTAAAAGAAATTAGTTTTTTACCTATAGAATGAAAGAATACCCTCATAATAGTAATTGAGAGAGAACAGAAAGAATGTCATTAATGAAGGATAATTCCTTAAAAATATTTCTCATTGTTTATGAATATAATGCGAATAACTATATCAATCAACTTCTTCATTCATGTTAAACTTTTCAAGAGAGTATAATAAAAATGAGCAAAATGTAATACATAACGAGTATGAATTATTATAAATACCAAAATATAAGACAAAAATATATGTACCCAATTTTTGGCATTGAAAATCTAAAAACAATGCTAACTTGAAAATTTGTAACAAAAAAATTTAAACATATTTATTTATTAATTAAGCTTTAATTTTTTTCGGTGAACCTAGCGTGTCCCAGGCAACAAACTTAAAGGTATATTATTATTACAATACTAAATAAATAAATAAATAATATGAATAGAATAATATATTACTATGTTTTTAATAAAATGATATAAAATATTGACAAACAATATTTGTTAAATTTTATTTAAGTAGAACGATAAAGTAATACTATAAATAACGTACAAATGGTCAAAGTAATAGAGATTATAAATGGTTCTATTGTAATGGTAATATACAAATGGTCAAAGTAATATATGTATATATAGTGAGTGTGTGTGGAAGAGTGTAAAACCAATCTCAACAAAATGTCTACTTCAATATACATGTCCCTCTTGGTTCTCCTCATTCTGTGTTTTAGTTCCACAAGTTTTGCAGATTGTCCAAGTAGGTCAATTGCATTACCTCTTGGTGAAAACCAGAAGAACCCAAATAGCAGTAATATCAACATACTTTTCCTTGAATTTTCTAATGACTTGCCTCCTAATTGGCCAGATAGGTTGTCCTTCATTGGCACCGGTGAAACATCTGAATGTGGCTTAGAGCATGGAAAACCTTTTGGTCATGTTTACAATACCAGTTTTCGAAAATGCTTATTTATCTCTGGAAAAAAGATTATTGATGCTGTAGTTTATGATCCTCGAGTAGATTCAGGTCATCCTAATGTATATTGGTCAATTAGAGCAGATGGTGCATACAAGAGTTGGAATAAGGTGAAGTGGACTAAGTATGCAAGTTGGACATATGAATGATTGTACTGTTTCTTCCTTCTTCAAAAGAAAAAAAAAAGAATAATGTATCTACTGATATAGAGATAAGTTTCCTTGATGTTCTATATTTCAACACAACGTTATATTATCAATTACTAAGATTTCGGTCACGTTTAACATTCGGCTAGTATTCCTAAAATTGTGCTGGTTCCCTTATCGTTCATTATGTAATGCTTGGGTGTCCATGTTATCTCTCCCAATTTTGATTCTTTAAAGACTTAAAGTACTAATTTAAAACCTATTTTATAAAAATAATAATTTATTATCACTTTATAATATGTACATTTTTACATAAGAGGGCATTTTATAATGAGAAAATAGTGGAGTTTTTACATTTATAGCGAATATGTATTATCAAAAATTGATATGTAAATAACATATAAGAAGCGATAGATAATAAATGAAATTTGAAATATTGACTTCATGAATCTGTCATGTTTATGTCCCCTTATTACTAATTTAACGTTTTAGAAAGAAAAAAACATTAAAGTTTTTACCCTTTATTACTAATTTATTATTTTCACCAAATTTTTCGACTGTATTTTCGTACGAAGTTATTCACACCAAGAATCTGTCACATTTTTTTCTTCCAAAAACTAGTTTAATGTTGTGCATCTCATTCCCCGAAATCTTCATGGGATAGAGGGATATTTTTATCTCAATACAATAGTATATAATTAAAACTTATAAACACAAAAAATATGAGTAACTATATTCTCTATAACTAGTATATATCATTCAATATAAAAAAATTCTCAATTATTTTTACAAGACTTTTTGAGAATTTGATGTCGACCATTTTTATAGGATTTTTCTCAAATATGTTGATGAATTTAATGCGAATAACTATATTAATCAACTTCTTAATTCATGTTAAATTATTCAAAACAGTAATAAAAATGAGCAAAATGTAATACATAATTATGAAATAATGTTAACTTGAAAAATTTTAATATTAATTTATGGATAAGTTTAACTTGTTTAAACTATTAAATCGTTTGGTCGGACTGAATAATTTTTTATATAATTAATAATTTTTATTTATAAATATATATAAATGTTAAAGTTTGTATAATTAATAATTATCTATAATTATATCGAAGTAGCATCTCTCCATCTTTTTTGGATTAGAGTAAAACAAAATATTAGAGCAATGTTCTATTTTTTAAAATTTTAAGTGAACCGTCTAATTTACTTCCCAGATTATTCTGGTTTAACCGGTTTAACACGATCAGACCAGAATTTCACCGGTTAAAAGTAGTCCAACTCGTATTTGGTTAAGAATGTAAACCAAAGCCGTTTTCAGGTCCGGTCAATGGTCAAGCCAGCTGGATCGCCCAATTCGGTCTGGTTCTCACAACACTGATTTATATCTAAAATGATAAATCATTTAATAAATTTATGTTCAAATAGCATTTTTTGGAGTCACCCCTACTAATATTAGACTTTTACATATTACTATATTATACTGTTTTATTCTATGTTTATTTGTTAACACTAATTTTAAAAAATTCCCTTCAAATTGCATGTATTTCTAATGCATTATTTATATATTTTATTTTACTTTTGTGTTTTTAAATATTTGCGTCCTAACTTTTTTATATATTCAAAGCAATACTATAATAAAATATTAACCTTATAAATATTTGTTTATATTTTATAAAAAATAAAATTATTTTCTATTATCATTTTATAATATATTACCTCTATCTAAGATGGTTTATTCATATTGTTTTTATTTTTAAATTTTTAATCATATAATTTAAATATTATTTAGAATTCATAATCATTATCTATCATCATTTTATTATTTTAACTTTTATGCATATATATATAAGTTTTCCATTAAATATTTAACAAATATATCCGCCTTTATATAATACTAGCGTTTTGAGTTTTTTTTTTGTGGGTACATCTTTTTGAGTGTTGAGTCATATTAATATTTATTTTTTATAAACTCTTCTATGAACTATTTTAATTTACATAGTATTCACTATGGCAATTTCATATTAAAGGAGGTAAAGTAGAATAATAATTTATTTTTTGGTGAATAGACAAGTGACTAAGAAAGATATTAAATATTTCATTAAAAGGGAAACTCAAAAATAAAGAAAGAAAGGAAATAAAAGCAGGAAAGCTGGATACAGCCACAATTTATTATTATTGATAATAATATATGTAAAACATACATAGATATTGTTGGTAGTGGTAAAAGAGGAGACTCATGAGGGTGGAGAAATCAACAACCGTGTATCCAATCTGTCCTTTTATCCCAATTCTTGTTATCCCAACTATGATATATACCATCCACTCTTACTGACCAAAATACGCTATTGTGTCCTGAATCAATTTTAGGATCATACAAAAAGAATCTAGCACACCAATAATCATACACCATTAGACAATCTTGGGCATAAACATTGATGACTTTGGTGTATGTTTGTCCAGGTTGCAAATAGTACTTGTCTTGTTGGAAGCTACTAATGAAGTAGAATTGTGAGCCAGGGGGTAATTCATTATGAATTTCAATAGAGGTTATGTTTATGGCCAATGCTTGAAGGTCTGGTGAAATGTTGAGACACACTAAGACAAGAAGCACTAAGGATACTCCTACTTGATTTGAAGTAGACATTTTGTTTCACCAATTGATATTTGATATTTTGTTTTTCACTTCACACTCTAATATATATACTTGGCCTTGGTAGTCTATTGTACTAGTTCTCCACTAGAGGAAATGCATCCTTGTAAATTTAATTCTTTATTTAAAAGAAACGTGTTTGAAATTTATTATTAAAAATATTTTAATTATTCTTAATTTGGTGGTTTATTTATAATAATAATTACTTAATAGTCAAAATATTTCTTTCACTATTTCATATTAATTACTCCTTATTAAAAAAATCTTATTGATTTGGTTAGTTACCAACTCACCCATTATCAAAATATACTTTTATTAAAGGTCCTACTGGATCTGGATCTTCAAGGTTAAGAATTCAATTACTTAGAAGGACACTTGTTGAAAGGATAACCACGTATCCTAAAAGATATTAATTCTTTACCAAAAAAGGTGATAAATACTCTTAACCGTACTAAAATATATTTTTATTAACCATTATTTGTTGGTGTGAGAGTTATGAGAAAATAAGTAACCATTATAAAAAACTACTTTAACAATGGACTATTATTCTGCATTATTTTTAAACTTGGATTGATCATTGACTGAGCCAAGGTACTAGGTCAACAAATCACTTATCGGATCACCAAGTTATTAATTAGATCAGTTGACTCGATTCATAATAAAAAATCTAATAAATCTATAGAACAATATTATTTTATAATTTTGTATGATGAATACAATAATTTATCATTATACAAGTATGTGATTAAATCCTTAAACAATCAATGATGAGGATTTTAGTACAACAAAACCTATGTTTTGTGGAAGTCTAGGATGGTAGGGATGGCAAGGGAAGGTGTTTGGGTTGCTTTGCTTCATATTTCAGCATTCAAGACTCTATCTTTGCTGAAGTTCTAGCTGCTATTATGGCTATCCAAATGGCTCATTCTAAACGTTGGTTCTTTGTTTGGTTAGAATGTGATTCAACTGCGGTGGTGGACATATTCAAGGGCAATAAACCGGTGCCTTGGAAGTTAAGTAACCTTATGAGCAAGTGCAAAAGGTTAATGATGGATATGCAAGTGCAAGTTTCCCATATCTTTAGGGAAGGGAATGCTTGTGCGGATAAACTTGCTAATTTTGGGGTAATTTATAGATTGGATTATTGGTGGGATTCACCTCCTTCCTTCTTGTTGCATGATTTCCATAGAAATCTGTTGTTGCTACCTAATTATAGGTTTAGGGGCTTGTAATGGTTTCCCACTTTTAATATGTTTCCGAGTGTGTTGACACCATTGTTTTAAAAAAAAAAGAATGGTTAAACTTAAATATGAGTTAGTCCAATTAATTTATTATATAGATAAAAGTTGTTATAAATGATAGATCCAAATAATAACTAACAAGATAAATATAAATTGTAGATAAAATGAAGCTAACTAAATCCTAGATAGGAAAATTCTATGTCAATCTAAATATCTCCTAACGTGCTCCTCAAGCTAAAGCTTATTATAAATAATTCCTTAAAAATGAAAAAAATAACCAAATAATTAGATATATGGGCTCCATACAAAAATTGATGAACAATATTGTGAACTGCAAAATCTGCATATATAATCAATATCGAAATAACCATCGATATGAAATGCAGTTATAACTAATATAATTCATCGCTAATATAATTTGTCAATGAGCGAGAGAAAAAAGCACCACCAGAATGATCATCGTTTGAAAGGGAACTCAATGGTATAATCATCATTAGAATGATCGTCAATGAGAAAATGAGTTGGTATATATACTTCATTACTTGAGATAAGATATCATGAAAATGATCATCACTAGAAGGAAAAAACCAATAAATATAACATGAACAAAACTTAGTTTGGTATTGAAGCATGATAAGATAATAATGATCTAAATAATAACTAATAAAATAAACATAAAATTATAAATAAATTCAGATAAAATAAAACTAACTAAATCCTAGATAGGATAATTCTTTGTCAATCCAAAATATCCTCTAATATGTTGTACGCTTTAATCTCAACAAAGACACACAAATAAATTTTAAACTAAATTAAACAATAAAAGTTTTATTCAAATATAAGCTAATAAATAAAAATTATGATTACAATAATAATAAATATAATTATAAATGAGTTAAAAGAACTCAAAAGTTTTACTCTCAAGACGATGTTATTTTAACATTTTTAAACAAATCAAATCGACTAGGTTGAACTGGTTGAGTTATTGGTTTTATGATCAAATTTACTGGTTTTATGCTCAAATTTATTGAGCCGAACTAATCTATATCGTATATAATTAGTCGAAAGAGTCATATTGAACATTTGTTCAATTCCCAACCGGTCCAAGCCAATTTTAATAACTATGTTATTTAATAATTTTTTATTTATTTTATATTTTTAAGAAACCATATATTATATTGGTTACTTTGACCATTTTTACATTAGTTATAATATTGCTATAAACTATTGTTTATTTCTTATTAAAAAAATATTTAGTGAAATTGTTATTGTTTAATGAGAAAAAAATGTGTATATTGATATTTTAAGAGTTTTTTATGAGAAATTTTATTTTATTTTATTTAACTCTTAAATAAAAGTGATACAAATAAATAATAAATGATATATTAATTATATGCAAATTTTTATATTAACATTACATAGGTATTACACTTTTGTTTTATTTCATTTTATAATCTCGGCTACCTTGAATAGGAAATAAGTTATTGTCGTTCTCTTAACCTCTCAAGAGAGTGTATATTTAAATAGTATATCAATGATTTTATTATTATTTAATAATATCTTTAAATGTTATTTATTTGATTGAAACCATTTATAATTTTGGTTACTTTGACAATTTCTACATTATTTATAGTATTGCTATAAACTATTGTTTATTTCGTATTAAAAAATATTTAGTAAAATTGTTATTGTTTTTGCCAATTATATATTGTTTGACCCTAAAACTCATTAAATTTGTGGATATTTCAAGCGGACTAAACGAGCAGCTCACATGTATATAATCAATTAAGGAAACTATTATAATATTCCCAATGGGGTAAAATTACTTATTGACTGTTAAAGCCATTAAAAATATTATAAAACCATGAATTGCGTAAAAAAAATTGTCCACCTTATTAAACCATAAAATTATCATATTACTCTTCTTTACTCGTGTTCTATCTTTTCCTCTCTATTTCACATTTTTTTAATCAATTTTGTGTAATTCCATTTAGCAATATTTACTTTTTGAATACCTAATAAAACGAAATGTCACTTATGACACTACAATTTTTTTTATCTTTTACTATTTATAAAATGTAGTTATAATATACTTCCTTCTAGGTTATCCTATTCCTCTTTCTCCTAAACCAACAAACAATATTGGTATTCACGTGGGTATGTGTGTCATAAAAAATATCAGAAACTTTGAAGCATTATATGGCTAATTACAACTTAGTCTATATGACTAACTAGGAATAACACTATTTTTAACTCTTTTCAGACATTGGCACAACAAGTAGTTGAGGCAGCAAATATAAAATCTTGGTTTTGGATCATTGGAGAAAAAAGTTGATCAATAGTGTCCTACTCTGATCATTTTTATATTTTTTTATAGTATTGCTATAAAATATTATTTATTCCGTATTAAAAAATATACATGTACTGAAATTGTTAAAAAATATACATGTACTGAAATTGTTTAAAAAATATACATGTACTGAAATTGTTAAAAATTATACCTTGTTCATTGATATTCATTTTATCTTAAACAATAATTATTAATTACTTCAAATTGATCTTGTTATATTCTTTTATTAATTATACTATTACTTTATTAAGAAATAATATGATAAGTTACCCCCTCCAAAATTAAATGAGAGTATTTTATTAGCAAAAGTAATATTTTAAAATTGAGCCTCTAGGTTATTTTTTATTTTCAATTAACTTTATTTTTCATTTTGATTGATAGATTATCATTATAACTATCTCAATTCTCAATTAAATTTACAATTTCGGTATCATTAAGTTCAGAATATAAAAATCTTCAAATGTAATAGATGAATAACTTATAGGACCTATTTTAAAAAAATAGCTCAAAGTATATAATTGAAAATGGAACATAACTTTAGAGGGTCTACCTAAAACACAACAAAAGATTAATAAGACGAAGTTGAAAACACAATTTAGTTAGAGGACAAATCTAGTAATTTTGCTTATATTATTTATTCATTTCATATCTAGTTGGGAAAAGTATATATGAACACCCTAAATTTTATGTCATTTACAAGAAGCTATCATGAACCACTTTTCCTTCTTAATTACCTTTTAAATTATAATTATTAGTGAAATTGATCTGTGTATAATAATAATGTTAAATTAATAGTAATAAAAACTTTTATTATGTATTTTATTTTCAACTTGAGTGTTAATTATATTGCTATTATTTACTCATATATATATATATATATATATATATATATGTATGTATATATATATCATTGTATTATCCAATTTTAACTTTTAAATTTACTTATCATCTTGTGATCTTCACAATTATATTTATATTTTTATGATGATTTTCTCTGAATATTAATATTAGCTAACTTGCATTGTTGCATTGTTGATATTGTGAATGTAATTGTGGTGATTTCCTTGTTAACCTACTAACAATTTAACAGTATTATTGGTTGACATATATCCTTATTAGGAAGGAAAAAATATTTTATGGTGATTACTTCCTGGGTTTTATGTACTTTTCGTTATTTTATTCAAACCTTCATTGATTTTGTTTTTATGTATAGCAAAATAATAAATTTAATATTGTTGGTTGACATATATCCTTATGGAAAAAAGATGTATATACTAATAGAGTAAGAGTTTTTATACTGTTACTACATCATTCACTATTCATTTTCAATCATCATTAACTTTTCAAAAAATTAATTCAAATCTTTACATTATCTGTGCATAGATATTACACTCTATTCTTATTTTGTACCAAAAATTTAGTATTTATTTTATGCTATTTTTTATGTAATGGCTGTTAGAATTATATCTCATAGAAGAAGTTGGAAGAAAGGGGAAAAGAAAGTGATGAAAAGAATGGAATGAATTGGAACTATAATTCCGGAAAATGTAGGTTGGGATTAACAACCAACCTAACTACCTCTTTCTATTAATAGAAAATTTAGTTACAACTTGGCCCAACTTAACATAGTCAAGGCCCAATCTATCCTATACTACAAATGTAGGTTGGGCAGCCCTTTTGTTTTCAGCATTCCTCTCACCATGTTCATGAGGGATCTATTAACCCTTTCAGTTGTGTCATTATGTTGAGGTGTATATGGTGCTATCACTTCATGTGTGATACCTTCTTTATTGCAAAAATCAGTGAATTCTTTTGAGACATACTCCCCTCCTCCATCACTTCTTATTAGTAGTAATCTACTTCCACTCTGATTCTTAGCAAGTGCTTTGAAGCTTTTGAATCTTTCAAACACTTCACTTTTCTTTTTAATCAGATAGATCCAAAGCTTCCTTGTGAAGTCATCCTTGAAGGTCACAAAGTAACTGTTTCCTCCAATGGATTGAACTTCTAAGGGCCCACATACATCTGTGTACACCACTTCTAGAGGTTTGCTCGTTTTTGTTGAGATAAGTGATGTGAAGGTGTTTCTAGTATGTTTGCTTATGATGTAATCTTCACATATGTTGGTGGAAGGGTTGATCACAGGTAATCCAGTCACCATGTCACTCTTGCTTAATGCCTCTAGGCTCTTGAGATTGAGATGATAGAATCTTTGGTGCCAAGTTCTTGTTTCATCAGCTACTGACTTCATGCACTTGTGATTACTAAGGTGGATTCCTATCTTGAAGGCCATGTTGATAGAGAGTGGACCCTTCAAGATTAGTCTACCTTCATTGTTAAAAATTTTGAGGACTCTATCTTCCATTCTCATATTATAGACTTTTTCAAGCAGTTGTCTTAGGCTTATGTGGTTATTTTTAATCCTAGGCACATACAACACATTTGTAATGCTAGAGACTGCTCCATCCTTTCTTCTAATTGAAATCTTGCCTATTCCTTCTGCATTAATAGAGCTGTCATTTGCAAACTTGACTCTAGTCTTTACTGAACTATCAAGAGATGTAAACCATTCTCCATGTCCAGTCATGTGATTGGAATATCATGTATCCAAATACCAGTTGCCTGATGATGAGTGTTGGTCCTGCTTGATTGTGATCATCATTAGAGCATCTTCTTTTGGTTCAATCTATGTTAGTTCTGTGTTAGAGTTCTCAACTTCGAATTCATCTGAGATTGAGTCCACTTCTTCAGATTCTTCATATTTTGCTAATATGGCCTCTGCTTCCTTGTTCCTCCTTTTAAGCTAGCCTTCA
Organism: Lupinus angustifolius; assembly: GCF_001865875.1. NCBI lineage: Eukaryota > Viridiplantae > Streptophyta > Magnoliopsida > Fabales > Fabaceae > Lupinus > Lupinus angustifolius. The sequence continues at coordinate 8,478,251 of NC_032016.1, forward strand.
TATGCAAAATGACCCCAGTTGTTACAAATGTAGCACTGGATCTTGCTCTTGTCTTTTTTCTTCTTTGAATTGAGATTACTCCTTCTCTTTGCATTTGCATTTCTTGACTCAATATCATGACTCAGGTTAGATGTATCATACTTGTGAGTTGCATGATCAGGCAGATTTATCTTGGCAGCATCACTACTCCTCTCTCCATGCCATTTTCCATTGGTTTTGTTGTGTCTTTCAAGTTGTGTAAGATTACCTTTCTTCTTGAATTGTACACTTAAGGCTTGTTGAGTTTGTCTTTCAGTTAGCCTTTCCAAGAACCTTTGCTCATGTTCTTCCAATGAACCTTGGAGCTAATCAATTGTTAGGAATTCTAAGTTTTTGATTCCTCAATTGCCACTACTACATGATCAAATTTGGCAGAGAATGTTCTGAGTATCTTCTCAACAATGCCTTGATCAACCAATTGTTCTCCACAACTCCTCATTAAGTTGGTCAAGGCACAAATTCTGGTGAAATACTCTGAGATTGATTCTTGATCTTCCATCTACAACAACTCAAGTTGTCTATGCATCATTTGTAGCCTGACCTTCTTTACTTTCACTCCTCCTGAGTAGCATTTATCAAGGATCTCCCAAGCATCTTTAGCAGAGGTTGCAGTTGAGATTTTTTCAAAGTTTGTTTTGTCCACACATTGGTGTATTAAGAACACTGCCTTGCAATTCCTTTTCATTGCATCCCTATGCTCCAATCTCTGTGCTTCTGTAGAATTCTCATTGAGTGGATGAACTCCAATCTGCACCACATCACTGTCGTGAACTTCACTCTTGAAGTTTCTTGCACCACTGTAGGCACCACCACGGGCTTCTTTGATCGTTCTATCTCTAGATACCACTGTTAGAATTATATCTCGTAGAAGAAGTTGAAAGAAAGAGGGAAAGAAAGTGATGAAAAGAATAGAATGAATTGCAACTATAATTCTAGAAAATGTAGGTTGGGATTAACAATCAACCTAACTACCTCATTCTATTAATAAGAAAGTTTAGTTACAACTAGGCCCAACTTAACATAGTCAAGGCCCAATCTATCATATACTACAAGCTATGGAATTATATAAACAACTTAACAATGGCAATGTTTAAATTTATTTTACATTTTTTCTACAGACATTTTTTACATTGTTTTATAACCATTAACCATTAATTTACTCAACAATTGTTTTTTTAAAATGTATCAGTAAAAAATCACTAATAAATATAAGATATGTATAAAAATAAAAAATGGATTTCAAAATATCATTATTAGTGTATATATACACGAATTGTTTTTTATCTATAACGAATGTTACCAACATCTATATCTATAAAAACTACAATAGATAATCGAATGTGATCCTAGGGGTATCCCTTAACTTCAAGGACATGAAGCTCAAAATGGTTGATGGTATTATTTCAATTGAATAACCAAATATTAAGGGCACTTATCAGAGTCTCCCATTTTATTCTTCACTTTCAAAATGTGGTTTTATTCAAACATTTGTTTTTCGGTCACACTACTAACAAAAATAGCAAGAAATTATGGAGCATCATATGATTATCAATGATATAATTAATTTGGTTGGTAAGAAATGACAACATATTCAATTTTAACAAGATCTATTTCCAACAAATTTTAAAAACTGTGAATATGAAATCATGACTTTGAATTAGAGGAAAAACTAATTACATAGTAATTTCAAACTGTGAATAGATTTCTAAGCCATATGAATGTTTACTTTCTTATTGCTACTAAATTCTTGATGTAAATGTGACTATTGATCCTGTATTGTAAACCTTGTACAATTGGTATATTCTATTAATACCACTTTTACTTATAAAAAAGTTTATATTTTTATAGCAAACTTTAAAAATATAAATAAAAACACAGAAAATAGTAAGGACTGATATTTTTTGGATAGAATACTAATAATAAATAATATAGATATATTAAGCTTTGCTTTATTTTTCACAAGAATTTCATAATTATTTTCTTGCCTAATATTGTGATCAAATATTCATGATATCAGGATGTGAAGTAAATAATAAAAAGAATCATCATAAATATTGATTGGCTATGTAATGCATGCCTTTTCTTTTTATATTTCTTAAGCAAATATTCCCATTCGAGTTTTATATTTGGAGAAAATCTCAAAGAGATAGCCTCACTATAATATGAATATTCTACACTGAAATAATATTTCTGCCAAAAAAGAATATTGGTGGTTATTCTAAAAAGTATGAATTAGTGAAACAAATACTTCTCCCCAATTTAAAAGTCATAATTTATAATATTTTATTATTTCTAAATATAAGTCACTTTAACTTTAATAAAATAAATACTTTTACCATAAAAAAGTCACTTTAAAATATATAGGTAGTATTAAATAATTTCAAATAAATACTCATTTCAATCTCTTATATTTTTCAACTTTACTAGTTTGTTCTCTAAAAAAATTGAAAACTCATATCATATTATTCCTAATGTTTTAACTCTATATTTTACTATATGCATATTTAAGTAAACTCTTTTGCTTTCATAGTGCTTTATTCTAGGTTTATTTAGTATTTCCTTCATCATATTTTAATCGTGACTTTTAGCATTTTTACCTTTTTCATATTATCTAACTATATGAAGAATCATTGTGCGGATCAATCACAGTGGGATATGAATATATAAAAAAGATTCGGGATATTAATGAACAAAATTTGACCAAAAATACGTTTATATATATATATGTGTGTGTGTGTGAGAACATATCAGTTACGTTGGTGAAACAAAATGTCCACTTTAATCCATGTTAGAGGGTCCTTCTTACTTGTTCTTGTGATAGTGTGTTTGAATAGCTCAATCCCAACATTTGCTGATTCAAATCTCTTCATTGAAATTAGCAATGACATGTCGCTTGATCAACCAGGAGTTTTCTTCATTTACAACCTCACAGAGACTCATATTCCTTCAGTACAAGGAAAACCATGGTCTATAACCACTGATTCTAGTACACCCAAATATTGTTTAATATTTTGGGATGTGTTGTGTTCCAACTTTGATTTGTATAATCCTAGCAAAGAAGGAACACATACTGAAACCCATTGGTCTGTGAGAACAGATGGTTTGTATAACAGTTATGATAAGAACAAATGGGAAAAGAAAGCATCTTGGAGGGCAAGGGGATACTTGGGTAGTTGTAATTGAAATAAAATAATGTTTCTGCTTATAATATTATGAATAAATGGTGGCTTCTGCTATAGTTTTGTTCTTGTTGCTTAATGTTGAAATATTTTTTCATGAAATTAAAAGCATGTGACATGCTATCATCTCAATATTCCATTATTTCCTTATTATTACAATGTGTCTGTTTTTATGTGTATGTATAAGTGCAATGTTTTTGTGTCAGAAGAACAATGCTATATTCGTTTAAAACCATTGAATCCTGATTGTGATGCCATTAAATTATCGATCTCCTTTACTTTCTGCAATTTTGTTTCCAATATGTAAAGAGAGAGACTAAGGGTGATGGGTCTGAGAAAATATTACATGATCTCGTCCATCTAGGGTTATTAATATCATACTGTTGTCACAGTATATAGTTAAATTATTTTAGGTATAACGGAAGATATCATACACTCTATGAGTAAGGAATTACTCTTGTTCGAGGTGTATGATTATCATTCTCAACAAAAATTGTTATCAAGAATCGAAAATTAGATGGTTTAGTCTATTTGATGGTCCAATAGGGCTTTACATTATAATAGTCACTTTCAAAAATTTAACATTATCGTTTTTGTATATCAGTGAACTATTTATTAAAACAAAATAAGTGACTTAATGATATACCATGTTTTTTAGGTATTTGAAGTATAAATAAAGGTGATGGTTCTGTTTTAATTCTCTACAAGAATATTTTCATAAAAAATCAGTGACTTAATGATATACCATATTTTCATTGAAAAATATTGATATAAATGGTAGAGTTCTAAATAAAAAATCAATTGATTTTAATTGATATGATTGCATGAAATTGTTATATAATACCGTTATCACACTAAAAAGGGAAGAGCATTAGGGCATGTAGCAGCACACACCTCTTGTTAATTAGTCCATGTGTCTCACATGGAAACTTGAATTGCGGCTACTAATGGAGCAAAGAGAAACACTTATGTGCAATGATGTAAAAACCGTATCGTATTGGCCGGTTCAATCGAAAAAATGGTGAACCTGATCCCTAACCGATATGGTACAGATGTTAAATCGGCCAAGTATCAAAATCGGTTAAAACCAGTCAAACACCTGTCAAAACTGATGAACTGGCCGATATTTGACTAAACCGGCCGATTCGTACACATATTTTTTTTTTTAGTAGATTACAAATATAGATTATAAATTTGAGTATCTACCTATTTGGAATTTTTTGTTATAGGTTTATATATATATATATATATATAAGTAGGTATATCCGATTTAACTGACAATTACTGAACCACTGGTTGAACTACTATACCACTATACAAGTACCCTGACCGGTTTGATAACCGGTACAATTTTAATAACACTGCTTATGTGAAGACATATTTATTTCTAAATAATAGTACTTATAAACATAAATGTATGTATCTACAAATATAATATATTAGTTTCATCTCTATTTTTCTGTTGAGCAAATAGGGCTAAATAACACAAATTTGCATGGGAAAAGATGGCATATTACTTATTTGGTTTTCTTTGTGTGTTTCCAACCAAAGACTAGAAGGCCTGTGATTGAGAAAGTACAATTTTTAAAGTAACATTTGATAATATTGTAATGTTATTTTCAAAAAATCTGATAACACTCGGTACAAGACTCTCCTTAAAAAGGTCATGGGACATTCATTATTATAAAATGATTATAATATATATATATATATATATATATATATTATTTTAATAGTTATTATAATAGTCTATAATATGATATTGTTATATTATAAAAATGAAACCAATATAATATGTTATAATTTTATTTCTAAAAATAATATCAAAACTAAAATAAAAAAATTATTTAAATATAACGAGTAATTATTTAAAACTTGTCGTTTTGTGTTTATATATACTAGCGTGTTGACATGCATAGTCGTGCCTATCAACCCGCTTTCCTTTCGTTCGTAATGTATAGTTTGTATTTTATAAATTCAAATATAATTTTTTGCACTAAATTTACGGTTGAATTTATTCAATTGGTCTAATATTTAATTTTTTAAATACACTTTTAAAATAAGAAGATAATAAGGATAAAATAAGAAAATAATATTATATGGTTTTTTGTAGAAATAAAAAGATATTGAGGGCAAAATAGGAAAACACAAATTACACCATGATGGGTGATTATTTTGTGTTTTCCCTTTATAATACTATAGTTATTTGTTTGTGTTGATCATGGTTCGGTCCTTCTTTATTCTCCCTTTATAATCAATGAAATATGGTGTGGTGTTGCACTTTAATATATTGTTTGGTTGATAAGAGAAAATAAAAAGAGAGAAAGAGGTAAGAAAGAAAGAGGTGAGAAAGAGAAAGAGAAGAAATAGAGTAGATTTTTATGATGTTTGGTATAAGAGAAGAATGAGAGAAAATGAATAGAAAGAGATATTTTATTCTCTTTCTCTTTTGTTTGGTTGGGTAGAAAATGAGAAGATAGAGATGATATTATGATTCAAATGACGAAAATGTCCCTAAAATAAAGAGAAGAGAAAATTGTTGTTTTATTATTAATTAAAAATAAATGTTATAATTTTAAATTATATATGTTATTATATATTTTATTATAATATCAATCAACTTTTTTTAATTGATAGTTTTTTATATTAAAAAAAGGCATATGTATATTAGTACTATTTAAAACTAATAAATAGAGAAAATAAACAAAATTGAAGGACATTTTTGAGATTTCAACAAAAAAATTCATTCTCTCTTCCCTTTCTCTCCATAGTAGGAGAGAATTCATTTGTGGTGGGTCCCACCCACTTTTTCTTCTCTTCCCTCTTTTTCTCTTCCCTCTTTTTCTCTTCTCATCCAAAGGAGAGAAAGATTCACTTTCTCTTCATTCTCTTTCTCACCTTTTTCTCTCCACTCTATTTCACCTCAAACAAAGAGAGGCTAAGTCTCCAACACTAAAAAAAGAATGTTTGTCATTTTCCATAAGTGATGGTTGAATTATTTTCTTGGGATAATTAGAATCAAACGGATTAAGTAATTTTTTGGAATAAATATGCCATGGGAACCCGTATGGATCATTCCTTTTATCTCATCTCAACTATAGGATTTTCCTAACTTAGTATTTTTCAATAAGTCTAAGTTCAACATAACATTTAATAAATGATAAATATATTATTGTTTTTTAAATCAAGTGTGTTATTAATAATTAATAATCTATGCATAAATTCATTAAATATTTTGTTTATAATAGTAATCATTATTTTATATTACTGCATTGATATATAATCAAAATAAGGTGAAAACTAGAATGAGTAAAGAACAATGTCTTTTAAGAGGTTAAGACTCATTAAAAAGTTGGTCTCGTGTTGAAAAGAAAGAGTATCTCATGTTATAATAATTTGTCCGATACATGTTTTTGTTAAAATTTATTGTAAAAAACTAAAAATAGTATAATTAAATTCTTCCCATATCCAATGTTTATTCATTTTTATTTGGAGCTCACAGTTAGTTTTGCACTGTGAATTTTGTTCAAACTTAACATACAAATGTACATGTTCCAGTGACAGTTGAAACATCATGTCTCACATATGTACATGTTTAAGTCAACACCAGAAACACAAGTCTAAAAGGCAAGATTGACATTTTCAATCAATAATGAAAAGCCTAAGCATGTAGATTTATGAAATATATGCCTTGATCACTTCTGTGTAGTTGCAAACAAAATCTGTTCTTGGGCATATGATTCTACCATTATTCTTCTTAGCCATCTCTTCCAGAGCCTGAAAAAGAGTCAAATAATGGCATAGTTATAATGACAATCATAATATAATTAGCCTCAAGCTGTGCTTATAATATCTAATATCCGGAATAAAAGGTACCTTAGTGCTATAAACATATCCGTTGGGCAAGACTTGGGGTGGATTCTCAGTGTCCATTATCTCCTTAGTTATATAGCAAACAAGCTTTGAGTGATTCTGCTTCGAATAAGGTAGTGGCGTGGCAAGTTTGCGGAAAGGCTCTTGTGATAGAGGGTCCTCTTTTGGGCAATCATCCTCGTAACAATTTCTTTGTCAAGTTAAGGGCTGTATCTAAACAGAGCTAGCTGAGACAATGCATAAACACCAACACAGACAAAATGCCAGCCATGGAAAGTAATGAGTAGAGCCTATAGTGTTATTGGTACTAGTTTTGAAATCTTCCGTTAAACGGAGTAAAGAAAAAAGCGAAAGAGTGACAGAACCCTACTATTAATAAATGACATACGAAACATCATACAATCAAAGGTACTGGACTAAGGCTTGACTGTTGTTGTTGTTGAATGCTCTTGGACTGCTAATTATGGAGGACAGCAAGAAATAGTGACACCGCAACCAAAGGAACTAAAATTAATATTTAATAGACAACCTGATAAATTTCCATCAAGTACCAGAAGAAGATAAGGAGGGTCCAAGGGGTTTAAGATTTATGTATGCAAGAATGATACGGAACATCATACGCATTTCGCTTAAAGAAACTACATTTCTCTCCGGAAACCTACCTTAAGCCAACAAAGAAAAGTAGTTAAATAAGGAGGCAATTAGCAAAATATTACAGAGTTGTTAATGGATACGGAGTCTTGAGGGCAGAAAGGCCAGCTTGCAGATAGATGTTAAGCAAAGGCTCTAAAGTCATGCCATATAACTTGCAGAATTCCTGTCTGAATTCGTCCACTAGAAAATCCCATTGCTTAGCTTCAAATAAGACCTGTAAAAATATTATGGGAATGAAAATAAACCGAGTGTTGAATTGAACGCAAAAGGTCCAGCAAATAAAAAAGTATCAAAATGCTGTGTTTGACTAATATCATGTTGATAGACTTCACTGGAAATACACCGGACATGATGATTTTCTACGATAACAAGTAATCAGATAAAAATCAAAATTCATGTCAATAAATATTCATGTTTCTAACGTAATCAACAGAGGAACTGTAGTTGAAATATGTAAGAGATGCATGATGGCAATGATATTGATTATTAAAACAGCTTAGAGCTAGCTTGGGTAGCCAACCACATCTACTAACAAATACAAAAACTAAGAGACATATTTGCAATTCATATCCATATAAATAGAGTCATTAGCACATTGCTTGTAATTCCTTCTCTTTTCTACAAAGAAAATTACCGACTCTTGATGAACTACACACTCTTCTACCATGAAGTACGTCGTTTAACTAAAATTCGAAACAAAAAGACTTCGCTTTGTCCACTTCCAAAAAATTTACTCTTATTATATAAAACATGGATGTCAAATTGTGTAGCATAACAAGAATTGTTCGCTTAATTTTTGAATCCTAAATTGTGAATCATAACATATTGCATGATCGAGAAACACATCAACAACAAAAAAAATCTTAAATTTACATGATTCCACACCTAAAAACATGAACAAGATAATCAAATATCTCAAATAAGTACCTATATATCACATATTACTTAGGAAATAGCAAACTCCCATAATATCATAAGTCATAAGTATGCAACGAGAACAATGCTCTCCGACATGAACACAAAGAAGACTTCCCTGCCCCTCCAAATGAAGCAGAACAAGAAACAGAGTGTGATACATAACACCTCAATTCGTTTTATTTAACAATTTAAGCCTCCCTACCCCCTTCGAAATCTCATATATGAATTAATGGGGGAAACTAAAAAGAAAACGTGGGGTGATAATGACTCGTTGAATCATTCACCTATGACACAGAGTTGCACCGATTCATCCAATACATGCACAATTCAAAATCATTTGTGATTCACTACATGATATGAACCTTTGTTCGCTGAATGTTATCAAATCATGAAATCTGAATAGTGAATTATGTAATTCTAACAGTTGTTGATAACTTGATATAAATATAATCCTGACAATGTTGCATTTAACAATATTAAAAGCTAATGACAAGAGTAAATTAAATATCATTAATATTGCCAGGTGGTTAGAAATATTTATAACTAAGGCACAAAAACACTAAAGCATGATTCAATCTTACCTTGTATATGGCATATTCAGTATCTCTTTTAAAAGCTACTGTTGCAAAGACTCGCTGCAATTCTTTCATGTGGGTGGCTCCCCATTGCGCAAGATATGTCCTAGCATGTTTAACGGCTTCCAAATTATTCTCAGCTCTTACCAATTCTATGAACTCCTGAAGTCTCAAATGGAACTCCAATTTGCTCTGTTGTCAATAAATCACTCTAAATTAACAACAATAGATATGCTGGGATACCCTAAGTATGCATTTGTTACTGACGAGTAGCACCACACGAGATAGCGAAAACCCAAAGATGGAAGAACAAAGCATCAATTAAGGTGGCTTCTTAACTTAGCATTAATTTATTAATTTAGTTTTTTTTTTCAATTTCGAGCCATACTTAGAACAGTTCTTATATTCATTCAACAGCCTCATACAGTGGATATCTTCCTCTTTTGGATGAATAACACTTCTATAGTTGCAGTATTTCTTAGGTGTTTCTTTGTTTTTAATGCCTTAAAAGAAATGCATATTGCTTAAACTGTAGAACAAATAAATCCAAAAGCCAATTCTTCAAGTATGATGCAGCAACATTAATAAGCTCAAATGGCAGTATAAACCTTGGACTTCTTCAGCCTTGATTTGTTTTCAGCACACCAAGCAAGGGCAGGTGAAACGTCCTTATTTTGCAAAGCATCAATAACCTTTTTTGCTTCTTGGAATATATCAATGTCAACAAGATCCTGATGTGCAAAGATGATAAGATTGTTGGTATAATCAAAGTGACATAAAAATGCAGAATGCAACATATTAAATGGAAAAGAACTGGAACGAAAAGCATATTGCTAGCCATCAACCAGTCACAGATGACCACCATGTTCAGAATACTGGTGAATGTCAAGTACAAATATGATATGCGTATATGTTCCAATGAAGGTTATATACTTGTTACGGCATTTGATGAAGAGATGCCAAAGGAACCAAAGAAACTTACACATAGTTTTCATTGTTTTGGAGAAGGCGCGTGATAAGGGGTCTAGAGAGGTATTGTTGACAGCTCTAGAGATTAGAGAATAAAGGGGTTTAGAATGCCTAAATTCGAACAATCAATGATATTTATGATGAGGTCAAGACCATGTGGGCACATAAAATGGGGTCTCACATGATTTCCTTATTGTTGTAGGACTACACCAAAGATCAACATTGAGCGCCTACATGTTTACATTAGTCTAGGATATACTTATTGAGCATATCTAAGAAATGGTGTCACAATGAACTCAACATAGATAAGAATGTTGCATTGGACAAGTGGATACACTAGACAAGATATGTTTAGGAATGAATGCATTAGGGAGAAAGTTAGGTTAGCTCCTATTGTAGTAAAGATGGTAGAATAGCACCTCATGCAGTTTGAGCATGTGTAGAGGAGATTGTTAAAAGGCAAGTAATGAGAGTAGGAGGTTAGTCCAATTTCTAGAGGTAGAGGGAGGCCAACAAAATCGTAGACAAAACGATTAGAAAAAATGTAGAAATAAATGTTTTGCCGATGGACATGGCTTATGATAGAGCATTATGACGTCGTTCCATGACCCCATTAACGAGGTTAATGTTGTATATATCCCTATCATGTTCTTTACATTTGGAAACCAGTAAGGTACCTGTATTTTGCTGCATTCTGCAAGTTCCACTGCAGTTCCATAATATGACATTCTCAACATGTAATCAACAAGAATTCGATTCAAACGAGTGTTATTCCATTCTGACATATTTTCTGCATCTGCAGATTCCAAATGATCAATGCGTGCGCGACACCTTTGCGCTTGAATATTCTCTGCCCGATTTCCTTCTTCTAACTTCACATATTATACAAATGATCATCATCATCATCATAAACTTACAGAAAGGACATGTTTTCAATAAAACTGTAAACACTAAAAAATGTAACTTCATGATTAAAGAATTTGAAATAAATTTCAATTCAAAAGAAATAAACAAATAGAAACCCGAAACTGAAATAATTTCAAATACACAATAAAGAATAACAGTGAAGGAATTAGGTTAAGTAGTAACCTTCCTCTTGAGGCCTTGAAGGCGGGAGATGAGGGAGTTAAGGTGGTTGACGGCATCGTCAGGAGAGAGGTCGGAGGCAGCAACGACGTTAACAGTGGATATGACGGCGGAGATATCTTTCTCGAGGGCGCGGTGGTTAGATCGGATTGTCTTCTTGAACTGCTCGAAAGGGACCCTCAAGAACTGGTGTTCGAGCTTCAGAGATTCGCTGAGTTGGGGAAGGTTGGAGGGTGGAGGAGGAGAGGGGTCGACGGTGGTGGTGGTGGTGGTGTTGCCGTTGGGAGGAGGATCTATATCCATTGGGATCAAAGAAAAGGGGAAACCAAGATTTCAGATTCTGAGTGGATATCAATTGCCACAACAAATCAAAATGATTATTTCTTGTTTCTTTATATTTCTTTCAACCGCATGTGAGGTAAATATTTGTTGCACAAGAATTATGTCATTCCATATATCACTTGTTTTAATTAATTAGAAAATAATATTTAATTTAAAATTTAATAGTAAAGTATTTTTTTGATTAAGAAATAATATATAGAGTGACATATTTTTTGGGATAAAAGATGTTCTATATCCTTAGTTTGTTGGTCCAAATATAGCTCAACATAATTGAATCTTTCACCAATGTGAAACTTTAAACTATTAAATTAAAGTTTCTTGATCATTTTTACATTGTGTTAAAAAAACAGGTTTTTTATGTAAAAAATGTATGCCTTAAAGGAGTTTTTTTACAAAGTGTAGATAATGTAGTGCTCATTACATTATCTATGTTTCATCCCTCATTTTTTTGATGATATAATAACAATCATAAATATATACTTTTTATTTACTCAATTGAACATTTTCTTTTTCTGTAACCAAATGTCACCAAGGCCTCCTTTGCATGCATAAGATACGGGCTCAAAACATAAAGGCCTTCATAGTATAAGGTCTTATCCTAAAAATTGATTAAAAAAAATTTGTATGTATGTATGATTAAAAAAATTGATTAATAGTTAGTTGTGTTATAATGTTATATAACCTCATCAAATAGTTGATTTTTTTTGTTACATAAGGAAAGGGAAAACGGTAAAGAAAGAAAGTAAGATAGTTGGTACACAGTTCACAAACTACATCAGGTACCAGAAGCAAGTTAAGGTGGAGACTAAAAATTGCACTCATGATATATCTTGAGGTAACACTAAGCTAATAGCTACTTTATCCCACAGATTTAATGGTTATACGTCAAAAATAACAACACTAAGTTAGAAAACAAATGTAAGAGTTTATGTTGATAATGAGATTGGATAAAGAAAATAACAAATTTATAGAGATTTTGTATTACAAAACTGTTGGTGAACTCATGTTTCAAGCCATGTTAAGGATCCCATTATCAAATACTTGCTTGGAAGATCTCCAGCTGATGGTGCAAGGTATGTTATCTTCTTTCTGTAACGTATAATAAATCAAGAAAGAAATGTAAACTATCCTGCAAAAAATTCTTCATAAACAGTAGATGAAATAGATAATGAAACCTAACTAAACAAACCTCTGAATGTCAACGTCTGTTACAAAGATAAAGCCAGCAACATTGCTGCACAAAGAAAAAACACTGGGTTCTATAGAAAAACAAAATAAAAGGATTCAACTATAAAAATTTGACCATGCAAAATTTTAGTTACCTTGAAATGATCTCATCAGGTTCTGTGGCAAATGAGACAGCAAGGACTAAGTGGAGCAAATCACGATTTATATTCACAGGTACAACTCTTGTTGGATCCGCAGCAGGTTCTGCCCCAATTGGCAAGGCTGAGCGTGGGGCCTGTGGCCCACCACCAACCCGATAGACACACAAGTCACTAAAATTTGCAATGTTAGAATGCGGAGAAAGATCATTCGCAAGGCCATAGAAGTATTCCTGCATGGAAATCAGATTGCAGCAATTTCAATTAGACACCCAAAATTGTTGAACTGGCAGGACAACTGTGAATGTAAATGTGAACTTCTATCAATGCAGTTTTACATTGCACAAAAATGTGTATTTGCATGATTTTGAACAGTGGATAAGGGCTCATTAGTCATAGGAGATGAAGAAATTAATGGTTAAAACTTAAAAGAGAATAAGTGCCGATCATTTGACTATGTATGTTGACAAAATATCAAGCTGTCAAACATTCATTATGCCACTCCAATTAAGCAGTTTTGAAATCAAGAAGTGTTTCTGCCTACACTTGATTTCACAATTTTTTTATACTTAGATTTCCAAATAGTTGGGAAATTGTGTACTACCTAGTGTCAATAGAAGACCAGTTTTTTTACTCAGCATTGAAATAATAAAAGCCACCCCTTTCCCATTGAACTGTTTGGCTAGATCAGGATTTGCAGTACAGCATGTATTGTTTCCTAAGAGTAATACACTACTATACTTGCAATTAATAATAAGTTCAGCAGCACAAAGGCCTACAGACTACAGATTATCGTAGTTTGAATTGAAATCCTCTCAAATGAAAAAACGGAAGGAAAAGGTCAACATATATTAATGCACTTAGAAGAAATCCAAGAAATGAACAAATATGTTTACCCTTATCCTTAAACTTCTAGCCCTCTGCCGGACTTTTGTGTTCCTTAATACAACTCCACCTGATTTCTGAAGCTTCACAACATCTACTTTGGGCTCAGTCTTCAGTGCATCTTTGAGCATGCTCCACAGTTTTTCCTAAATAGACTTCAAAGGATAAGCCAGATACACTGAGCTTTCACAAAACATACAGCCTAGTACCCCCTCCCCCCAGGAACGAGGAAACTTTTATTTGAAAATTTTCACAAATAAAGCCATGAATCTACAACTAAGCATACAGAAAGTATAACCCTTGCAATACCAAGTACATGCTTTCAATCAATAAATAATAATGAAAATCCAATCATGTGTATTGAGTATAGATATGGCATGTACCTGACCCAAAACCAAGATAACATTGGCCTTAAATGTACGAATTGCATGCAAAAGCAACTGCAGGTAGAAGAAAAAACCAAAAAAATGAGAGGGATATACCACTACAACCATGATTCCATTAATCAGAATTAACAGTGCATTCCATGTTTGAATAGTCATCAATTAACAAGGTAGAGTTCAAAGGTCAATTACATCATAGCCTACTCCTTCTATCCACCCCATAGTATTTATCACCATGCCTGAAGCTCGTGATTCAGCATTTCCAGCAAATTGCCTTTCCAGCATTCCGGCAAGCTCCTTGACCAGCACTTTATACGATTCTACATTGTTACTGCAAAATTAAATAATACATTCAAATTTATGAAAGGGTAAATGGTTTTGCCAAGTTATAATTGAAAATATGGCAGAAGTTACAGCAGTAATTACCTTGGAGTTGTGTGCCCATGGTAGTAAACAAGAGGAATTTCAAGAGGAATGCCTTCAACAGGATCAATGGGCATTTCAATTGGAGTAGCAGAAATGCATCCAGGAATTGTTATAGACCCTTGGCCAATATCCAAGTCAACATAGGTAGGTTTCCAACCTTGCTTAGCTGCCCAACTAAGAAGCATTCTTGACAAAGTGCTCTTCCCAGAATCGGTAGCTCCTACAACAATCACCCGAGGGCCCTGACCAATCAAATCCGTCAAACTCAAATACTAAGGGTATGTTTGGTGGTAAGGATAGAATAATGACATGATAAGATAGAGAGCAGGATAGGATATGAACAGAATAAACTTTTATCTCTTGTTTGGTGTTTGGTACGCACCAGATTATTGTGTCATTAATATGGTGGTAGTGTGGTGGGGTGATAGTAGTGTGAGGGTATGAGGAGAAAACTGCACTATCTTATCCTACTCATTTCTAACTCAGCTCCCCCATAGTATTCAAAATACAGTAGGTGAACATGATAGGATAGGCCAAACGGATATAACGATACAATAGAAATTTGGTCTCTAGATTCCAGTATTGCTATTCAGGATAAACACAAAAGGTTTCAAGTCTTTCATTTATAAAAAAGTAAATCATTATTTTCCACAGTTCACAGTTTGCATTGAGAACTTCAGAGTAAAACCTATAAACCATACAAATTGATTAAAAACAAACACTCTACACAAACTTGTATGTTAACCATTCCATCTGCTAATACCTGAGAAGAGTCAGGATCATCTGGTGATGAGGCTTTAGCGCGACTTCTTCTTCCTTCTAGTACAGCATGGACATTTACATAATTAACCATTGGTGTCTGCAATCAAAAGTCACAATCTCCATCAGTCATTTTGTACTGTTCCTTCTTGTTTTGCCTTACAAAGTAACTCATTTCGCAAAAGAATAAAGCTTTAGATAAGTTTTTGTTCCTCTGATTAATAGGTTTAGTTGCTAAGTAAATTTCATCTGGTGAGAGTTGAGACACTAAAAATAGTGTGCTGGTAGCCCTTGAGGAGAGACTAAAAATACATAGACATTTTTTTCTCTTGTAAAATGAGTAGCAAAGATAAATAATAGACTAAACCCAAAAATTGACCTATTAACCAAACAGTGTTTCAAATTGCACTTCACAACCACAATTGTACCCCCAATATTATGGTTTCAGTAGTCTCGGCAACTACATCGCGCCACCGCAATTTGAAACACCGATGCAATCAAAACACTTAATAATTGAGTCATAAATAAATGTAGGAGGAGTAAAATGATTAACCTCATCAGCAGTATAATCAGTTTCAGTAGAACCATCCAATTCAACAGTTGCACCATACCAAGTAAACACCTGATACAAGTTACATTTACCTTTAGAAGCGAGATCATAGTGAGTGATTATAAATAAATATAAATAAAAGAAGGAATTAGGGTTTGAGAAAAAGGAAAAGTTACAGCGAACTTGAGAGTGGGAGGGAAATTGAGCCAAATTTGAGGAGGGAGCTCAGTGCCGAAAATCTCAGCAGTACCGTTAAGAAGTCGAAGACGAAGAGGTGCGTCGTTACCAACTTCGATTCTCAATTCGCTTTCTCTCTCTAATTTCACCTGCTTAATTGTTGATGCGGTTGCGCCGCTTGGACCCACCACCGCACCCATGCCTGAACCGCCGTACGCCATGTTTGGTTTTCGTATAAAATCCGTTTTCGTTTTTTATGGAAACCAACGGAAATCTTGAGCCGTTGGATCAATTAAACGGCTTAGATCATTGGTTCACCTTTTTCACTTCCCCAAGTCACTCATTTCAACTTTTCACTACCCAACTTCCCCTCTATTCTCAAAATCACATTTCAACTTCTTTAAAAATATTATTTTAATGCTCTACTCACGTATACGTATGGTAGGGGTGAGCATTAGTCGGGTACATATAGGTCGAGTGAACATCAGTTAAGACTTATATTTATTTGATTTTAGACTCGAAAATAGTCCTAAATGTTGATTAGGTCAACATTTGAAACTACTTCACACCCCGATTAAAATAATGCATACTCACAAATTTGACATGTAAAATGATGCATTTTGTACTTCAATTTGGATGTTCTTATAACGTGAATGAGAGTCGGGATGTGTTATGACACTAAGTGTAGGACAACAGATGTTGATAATGTGATTATTTAGTTAGAAAAAACAAGAATTATTATTTTTATAATGTTGATGCTGATAATCATATAATGTTGATGCATATTTTCTGATAATGTTGATGCTTCTATGTGTGAGTAATATGACAGATTATATTTACCACTCAAAGCCTCTCAATATTTGTGGTCCTGCTCCAATGTTAGCAAGCTTTAACCCCCTTATCCAAATAAGTGGATAAAACAAAGTTCATTGAGTATTATGCATAATAAGCACTATTCCTCATAGTATATACCTTAAATATAGAGGTTCCAACTCCTTAAATATGCATGGAAAATGTTGAAACTCATTAGGTGATTGGTATGCATACAAAAATTCAGATATTACATCAATAACAACACTAATGTAAGTATATTTTTTTATGATGGTATTTTGCATGTGGATAAGACAAGATAGAGTGGGAGGAACATTATCTTATCATTTGGACCATTTTCTACACCCAAACCATGCATTTTCGATAGAAAATATGTTGTCATTGAAAACAAAAAGGACAACAAAAATGAATATAAAACATTATCATACTTTTTATCTTTTAGAGTTTGGTTGGATAGGATTTTGAGGTAGATAAGTCATAAAGCTAGCCAGAATCACAGGCTGAGATTTTCCACAAGCTATGATCTCCTCAATATCAATCTATACATCACTCATTTCATTTTTCTCTTCTCTTTCTCTCATATAACTCACACAACAACATAAACTGTTGTTGTTTTTATTGTTGTGAGTTGTTCTTTCACTTCAACAAAAACTCATGGCTTCTTCTTCATCTCTCTATCTATCTCAAGCCCTTTTAGCACGTGCTGTGCATGGCTTAAACCCTTCTTCAGACCGTGTTTCACTCTCCACTTCCACTCTATACCTTCCATCATTCTCTGGTCTAAGGTCACATTCTTCTTCCACTTCCTCATCATGCAAGGCACCTACCTCTACTTCCTCAAGTAGAAGGGTTAGTTCTAGTTCTAGTTCTAGTGTTAGAGCTACTGCTATTGAGACACTAGACAAAACCACTGATGTAACTCTTGTAGAGAAATCTATCAACACCATTAGGTTCCTTTCCATTGATGCAGTTGAGAAAGCTAACTCTGGTCACCCTGGTCTTCCTATGGGTTGTGCTCCTATGGGTCATATATTATATGATGAGGTTATGAGGTATAATCCTAAGAATCATACATGGTTTAACCGTGACCGCTTTATTTTGTCTGCTGGACATGGCTGCATGCTTCAATATGCTCTTCTGCATCTTGCTGGATATGATAGTGTTCTGGTAATCACTCACTTTTCCTTGCTTTTCTCTCTTTTTTCTCTATTTGTGGATCTATATATATGAGCATATCTGATGAAAATTTGTTTTCATACTTGTGATCTTGATATGATTTGCATTTGTAATAATGCAATGTTGTTAGCTTTGAAGATGTTTTGAATTCAAAGATTGGTTGAATTGAAGTGTTAGTGGACCATAAAGTTTATTAAAGACATAAAAATCATTACAAGAAATAAGATAAGAATAAAACAAAACATAACTTCAGATAAAGTTATAAGATGGCTTGAAGAGCATACTGGAACCTATATAAGACTATGCTCTAGTAAGTTGTTCTTCTGTCTATTTAATTTTCAGCATTGCACTAATTAATGAAATAAGTGTGTCCTTTTAAAGTATCCCTACCAAAACTTCATATGACCATTTTATCTTAGGCATCTTCATTAACCTGAATTTGTTATGTTTTCGGGGTTGAATAATAGGAAGAAGACTTGAAGAGTTTCAGACAATGGGGAAGCAGAACTCCTGGACATCCTGAGAACTTTGAGACACTTGGAATTGAAGTTACCACAGGTCACATAATAACTCCTCTTTATTTTATGTTACAATGATTCAACATTTTCTTGTGTTCTGTTATCCTAATAGTCCTTATAATTGTATTTTGTTTAGGCCCTCTTGGTCAGGGCATTGCCAATGCTGTTGGATTGGCACTCGCTGAGAAGCACTTGGCTGCGCGATTTAACAAGCCTGATAGCGAGATCGTTGACCATTATACGTAAGATTACTACATCTTGTTCTCTCTATCATTGTGCCTTACTAGCATGGTGTTTAACTAATAGTCGTGTGCCAAAGGGATGCGACAGCTGGTTCATAATGAGTGACTCTAATGATATAAAACATAAGGGAAAAACAAATATCATTAGAGTCGCGTAGCCGAAAATAAAACATATTTGTTTTTCCTCCAGGTATGTTATATTGGGTGATGGTTGTCAAATGGAGGGAATTTCTAATGAAGCGGCCTCGCTTGCTGGCCATTGGGGTCTAGGGAAACTTATTGCTTTCTATGATGACAACCACATTTCCATTGATGGTGACACTGAAATCGCATTCACTGAAAGTGTCGATAAACGTTTTGAGGGACTTGGGTGGCATGTGATTTGGGTAAAGAATGGAAATACTGGCTATGATGAAATTCGTGCAGCCATTAAGGAAGCAAAGACTGTCACAGACAAGCCCACTTTGATCAAGGTTAGTTACTTGAAATCGTAGATCGAAGTATATGGATTTATCCAATCCATCATATACATGACTTGAGTTTATTATACTAATAGTAACCAAAGTACCTTAAAGTTTAGGTGAGAACATTTTTATACCAGTTGTCTTATATCAGATAAATTCAGCTTTGATATTGATCATATCATATTTCAATGTTAATATTATTTTACAGGTAACCACTACCATTGGATATGGTTCTCCAAACAAGTCTAATTCCTACAGTGTTCATGGAAGTGCATTAGGTGCTAAAGAAGTGGATGCTACAAGGAAGAATCTTGCATGGCCATATGAGCCTTTCCATGTGCCTGAAGATGTTAAAAAGTAAGGATAAGGGTTAGAAATATCTTTGTTTCATGTTTATGTACTTTGAGATATTTCATGATCTTGAACAAAACTTGCTTAACTATCCTTAGGCATTGGAGTCGCCACACCCCCGAGGGTGCTGCGCTTGAAGCTGAGTGGAACGCTAAGTTTGCTGAATATGAGAAGAAATACAAGGAGGAAGCTTCGGAGCTAAAGTATATTATTAGTGGTGAATTCCCTGCTGGTTGGGAGAAAGCGCTTCCGGTGAGTAAAGTCGTCTAACTTTTAGATTTCTCCTTACTGGTTGCATAATATCATAAACCTAATGTCGTCGAAGTTTTAAAGATCGTATTAAGTAGCATGTTCATCATCACACTTCTTCCATCAAAAATTTTTTTGGAGGTAAATAAAACCTGACTTCCATCAAATCATGTTTAAAATTTGATTTCAACTTTCAGACATACACTCCAGAGAATCCTGCTGATGCTACAAGAAATCTGTCTCAGCAAAATCTGAATTCCCTTGTTAAGGTTCTTCCTGGTCTGATTGGTGGCAGTGCAGATCTTGCCTCTTCCAACATGACCTTGTTGAAATCATTTGGTGATTTCCAAAAGGATACTCCGGAAGAGCGCAACATCAGGTTTGGTGTACGAGAACACGGAATGGGAGCAATTTGCAACGGTATCGCTCTTCACAGCCCTGGATTCATTCCATACTGTGCAACTTTCTTTGTTTTCACCGACTACATGAGAGCTGCCATAAGGATTTCTGCCCTGTCTGAAGCTGGAGTTATTTACGTGATGACTCATGATTCAATTGGACTTGGCGAGGACGGGCCGACTCATCAGCCTATAGAGCACTTGGCGAGCTTCCGAGCAATGCCAAATATTCTTATGCTTCGTCCGGCTGATGGTAATGAAACTGCTGGATCATACAAGGTTGCTGTGGTTAACAGGAAGAGACCCTCAATTATCGCACTTTCGAGGCAAAAGTTGCCTAACCTCTCAGGAACTTCTATTGAGGGAGTTGAAAAGGGTGGCTACACCATATCTGACAACTCATCAGGTAACAAGCCTGATGTTATTTTGATCGGAACTGGTTCCGAGTTGGAAATTGCAGCCGCCGCTGCTGAGGATCTACGGAAGGAAGGGAAAGCTGTTAGAGTTGTATCTTTTGTTAGCTGGGAACTTTTTGATGACCAATCAGATGAATACAAGGAGAGTGTTCTCCCTGCTGCTGTAACAGCTAGAGTTAGTATCGAGGCCGCAACAACATTTGGTTGGGAAAAGATTGTCGGAAGTAAGGGAAAAGCTATCGGCATTGATCGATTCGGAGCCAGTGCTCCAGCAGGGAAAATATACAAGGAGTTTGGTATCACCAAGGAAGCTGTTATTGCTGCTGCTAAAGAACTTTCCTAGATCTGTTGCTTCATGAATCACCTTAGTCACAATAAGGAAGATTAGATTGGTCTTGCATATGATAATCAGAGGAGAAACATAAACTAAAGGATGAGTTGAATTGAAGAAGTTTTATGAATTTGTAACAACTATTTTGGCTGGTGAATTTTGCACTGTGATGTAGTTGAATTCAGTGATCCTCACTCTATCACTTATTTAAATATGGCTTCTTTGGAGAATTATATCCTTCTCTAATGCTTTTTTTCCTTCAAGGATCTAGTTTAAAATCATTAGTACATTGTTTTGAGTTAAAGAATAAGAATAATATGTAATAGTATTCGTAAGAGTCAAGTATTATTCTACAAATTGTACAGACAAATATAAAATGAAGCATATGGTGGTGAACATTTCAATAGTTGATAAAAAGAATAACTATATCCACACACATCACTATATATGTATTTGGTTGTGAAAAGGTGAGCTAAGACTTGAGATAATTGATAAGGAGTAGGTGAAGAATAACTATTGTTTTTGTTATTTGAGAATCTATGAGCATAGTAGCTACAAGGATTCAGAAAGTTGATGAGCATACACAAATCAGAAGCAAATGAAAAAACCATAGGCAAAACTTAATGCTCTTTTGGATGAAGATAAGAATGCGAATCGGCCGTTATGATCCCTCATAACACTAGATAGTTCATCGGAAAACAAACAAGACAAAAAATAAAATGAAAGAGATAATAACGGAATAAAGTTCGCATTCTACTTTTGGATATATGAAAAATAAGGACACCGGGGAATCAACATTCAAGTCGTTTTCGTAGCTTCATATGTATGCACAGCAGGCCACATTCTACAGAGACAATCTCATACGAGAGCATAACCAATACATAAAAGGGCAGTCAAGTACACGAGGCTTACAGAGTTACAATTTTTCATGTACAAATTCCTTTATTTATCGACATGTGTTAACAAGGTATGCTGCTTCTCAAAGTGTTAAACACTTCAACTTCCAGTACATAATTACTTTTTGAGCTTTTAAAACAAATGCTCTAAGGACACCTATTTACATTATACTAGTTAATTTTGTTGACTAGACAAAAGTTAAAGTTACATTATAATAGTGAAATTTTACATATAATTAAATCAAACAAAATATAATATTATCGTGTGATGATAAGTCCAAATAATATAAAAATTGATGTTTATTCATTATGTTGGTTAGTTGCAATATAGTATAAGAGTAATTTGAATATCTTCTTAAAATTTTGTAATGAATAATAATAATGAGTTGACATCAACTCTCATACTATTTGGACATCTTTTCGCACTATATCATATTTTGTTTGACATAATTATACTCATTATTATTTCATAAATAAATTACACGTATCTCTCTTACGGTGATAGTCACATAATTATACTCGTTACTATTTCATGATTAATTATATTTATGTAATTTCATTAAAGTTCAAAAAATATTAGTATAATTTAGTCTAAATTATAAAATAATATATGAGAGAATGAAAATTTTGTTAGATATAAGATATGGTTTTAAGTAGAAAAATAAAAGAAGAATAACGTGACATTGTAGTACACATACCCTGATCCATTGGGGTTAAATCTGGTATGTATTTGGATTCGTTTATTTTGTAGTTTCTGGAAGAAAAAACTAAGAAAAGAAAACGTAAGATCTTGTATTTAATTTATTTTATAATAATTGAAAAATGATATTTGTTGTCTCACAAAAACAGTCAGCATCAAACAAGATTAGCTTGCAGAAAATCCTGGTAAAGATTCAGAACATACACCAAAATGGGAACTTTTCAAACACTTTAAGCTAAAGTGAATCACTTTACACATTGGGTTCGACTACCAAATTTGCTAGCACTCATGGAAATTGAAACACATACAAATGCAGGAAAATTGAGAGCCTAATCCAAAGTATTCATCAACACAATCAAGAAAGATGTTAGTTTAGTGGTGTAAGGTCTACTAGATTTCCAAGGTCGATGGTTCAATTCTTGAGAGTGATGTTTGTTAGGAAGGTCAGTCACAAAGCCCGAAAGGGATTAGTTTCTTACCAATAACACAAGGCATGAATTCCAAAGGAGTAATTTTTTGAGATAAAATAATAATTAACCTCTGTAATTAAATTTAAAAGGTTGAATCTAAGCAACGGGTGATTCACCAAAACTTGTCCAATATAACATGAAAGAGAACATAGAAAACCAAGAAATATATTCTACTACTTGTATTCTACTATAGCAGAAAAAAGGACAAGTCAAAATAGAAACAAAACTAATCTCCTTACTTGAAAGTTGATACAAACATATCAAAAAGCATGAGAAACTCTAGAGATTAATTAAGAACAAAACATAACAAAAAAGAAACAAGTGATCATGTACATGTTGTTGAGTGTTGCTACTCATTTTTTCAACTTCTAGGCCCTTGTTCCCCTTTACTTGTGTTGAGCAAAACAACCCAAAATTACCATCATCAAAGTTGAGAGAATAACTCAAAGGGTCATAGTTGAAATTCTTGTTACTAGACCTAGCCTTCACTTTTCTCTTAATATCTGCTTTCACCCTCCAAAACAATCTCCTCACTCTTCTCTTCCCATGCACAAGCACCGAGCGTGGCTCAAAACAGCAACACACAACACCCATTTACCTCTTCTTGATGAAATGAAAGAGAGAATATAAGAAGAAAGCAAAGTGAGTGTAAATAAATGCTGCAAGACTTTATATATGATAAGAATAATAATAGTGTAAAGGTATGAACTTTTTGGTTTTGTTTTTAGTAAGAATGTTGGGTTATTGAGGAAGGGTTAAAGGGTAACTTTATTCATAGGAATTGAAGGAGTTTAAGGAAAAGGGTATGGTTTGTGAGAGAGGGAAAAAAGGGCATAGTGAAATGGTTCAATTCAAGTACTTGTTGCTGTGAATGTGAACATATATACGGCGCTCTGAATCATTGTTAGATAGACAAAAAGATCTTACTATGGAAACAATGGCGTAGGTGGTCACATGGGTATGGAAGATGGACACTTTCATATTCACTCTTCTTACAAATAATAATCACTTTATCGTACTATCACTTTTCACTATATGTTTAGCCTCCGATTACTCATATACATTATTTTATTTTTGGAAGCTTTCAACCTTAAATATCGATTAAGATAATATTTGAATCTGAGATTTTATATTCAATTAAATATAATGCATAACTTTAGATAATTTTTTTAATATTTTACTTATTAATATGAATATATGTAATTTGACATATGAAATTGTGTATGTATATATATTGTTAATCATGTATATATGATGAAAAATTAGATAATACAATTTCGATAAAAGAGATGTCATTATTCTATATTAAATATAAATATATATAAAAGTAATATGTGAGTGACCATGAGAGAGATGGGTTATCATTATCCTCTATATGACCCTAAATATTGTCTGAATCTAATTTTTTAATCTAAATTCATTTCTAAACTTGACTAACCCACCGTTATTTGGTGGATTATGGGTACTGTCTTAGCAATAATTTCTATTAGACATTGCTTCAGGTTAATATCCATGGAATGAAAGGGTGTATCTTGGTAACATGGAGGGGGGTTGGTTGTATCTTAATGTATGAAAGACCTAAAATTACGCTGATAATGTTGATATGATAGCTTAAAATATTTGATTCGGTACATGTTTTCTTCTTCAGTTTGATGGATGGATGATTCTATCAAATGATTGGACATTTACTGAGCAAGGGAGTGGAAATTTCATTTTTTTTCTTCTAAAGTCATTTGTCATGATAAAAAGTTGTTGGTGTATTAAGGACTCCAAAGTCCAAAGATTAAAAAAAGTACTAGACATGGTAAAGAAAGAACAAAGCAATTATCTATTACCTAGGTCACACGAGGATAAGAATGGAAACAGGGTAAATCATGTTTTGAGTTAAATAGGTCGAATTTATATAGCATATATGAGTATAGGCGTAATCTGTTAGTTTGTTTAAAAAAAATCAAATTTATAATTGACTGTTTAAAAGTTTGGACTGATATGTTAATCTGTTTAAATACTTAATATATTATATGGTCATGAAATAGATCATCATATATATATATATACATTTGAATAAGTTAATAGGCCTACTTTTGACTAGATTGATCTAACTCTAATTATTAAAATATATTTTTATATTTATATTAAAATTACATATATAATAATATTACTTATATTAAAATAGTATAACTTCAACATTGTTATATAATACAACTGAATATGTCGATTTATTAGGCTTAATATGTATTTCAGAGGGCCTGAACTCTGATTTATTAAGCTAAATAGACTTTTTAAAAAGGTTGAGCCTTACTTGTTCACAAAATAAGCATACCCTGATCTAGTCTGTTATAGGTTAAGTAATAGGTCACTGATATACAGCTTAGCATGTTTCCATCTTAAGTATGTTTCCATCTTAAGTGGGGTAGGTATATATTAACAGACTCCTCTCTAATAATGGAGAAAAAATATTGTATAAAACAAGACAAAAATATATTTCATTTATATAGTAAAAATTGTACTTCTAAAAAGATTCTCAACTCATATTAATAGGTACCACATCGACAGCCCTAAAATATTTCAGGTCCATATATGAAGATTTGGGAAATTGGGTGGCTAATGTGTATACAGTCACATCATTCGCTAAAGTTTAACCAATAAAAATGTTTTTTTTTTATATTATATAAAACTTAACATTAAAATTTGAATAAGATATTAATTTATAATTCAACTTGATGTCTTTTCATTATTATCTTTGTGATCAAATGAATTCTAAAGTGAAATTATGAAATGTATAAAACTATTATATGATTTATAAAAATATTAAAATTAATAAAACAAAATAAAAAATGAAATATTCAACTAAAGTTTTACAAAAATAGATTGCTCATTACAGTGGGTCTTGGACAGTCATACATTTGAGAGTAGTGTTATTAATACTGTACTGGTCATCAAACCAATTAGGTTACTAGTTAGTGGTATAATGGTATAGCAGTTTAATCGGTAGTTCACTAATTAAACCGCATACCAGCGAAATTAGATATAAAAATATAATATATTATTATTAATGTTGAAAATCAATATTTTTTTAATTTTATTAAAAAATAAATTTTAAATAAAAGTTGGCCGATATGACTGGGTAGGTTCAATTGAAAACCGACCGGTAGGATCGGTTTTAACTGGTATGATTACATGACCGATATAATTATTGTATTGTACCGATATTGAGACCGGTTCATCGGTTTACCAGTTGAACCGACCGGCACAAACCGATTTTTATAACACTGTTTCAAAGTATATTTGTTGTCTCACTTCATGTATTATCTCCTCTATTTGATTGAAAAAATTATTTAAATTAAAAATGTAATTATTAAATATTATCCTGACCACTCTTATCTCCGTATGGAATGATACAAAAGAATTGGTCATATATACATATATGGATCTCTCCTTCCCCGGAGCTACATAGACTTTCTACCACAAAGCTATACCTAAGCTGCTCAAACTCCATATGTGATGCATCCATTATTTATTAGGTTTTTATTTTATTGGCTATACAATTTCCCATACACAAAATATATTGAGTGGGAATTCATTTACTTTAATAATAAATTTTTTTATACTTATTCTTCATTATAGTCATCATTTTATAGATAATTAATAGTTTAAATCTACTCACTAATTCAACCCATTAAATTTTCCTATAATTGACGGCTATACTGAAAAATAAATTTAAAAAACTTATTTTTGGTGTAAGTGGGTCCCTCCACAAATATATTTATATTTATGGAATTTCCACTCATCTACATTTTAATAATAAAACGGAAGCTGATCCGTTTCAATGTTTTTGTTGAAACATTGATACAAAGATGGCGGAGATTCGAGAATGCTAAGACTAAACATGTGGAATGAGCATTATGGGCTATTCCCTAGCACACGAGGCATAATCTACATGTACAACTAAGACCGACAATCAATCGAATTAATTCACTATTCGTTTGAAATTCGATTCGTTATTTAGTCAGGTACAACAGTCTAAAGAAAGACACAACATTGTGGAATAAGTACTTATTCATAAATTCAATTATTTTTGTAGACAATGATCTAAATAGAACTAGCTCTACTATAAATTAAATTAACTAGGAGATAAAATAACAAGAATATTTATTTTCTTCCGTGGACAATTCATCAAACATTTTGAATGCAAAGAATAAAATATGTAATAATTGAAATATTGAGATGTTCGGGATAGACTTCATAAACTATCAATTAATTGCAAAGAAAGGGTATCAATGCGCAAGTTTGAACTCTTAATATGAAAACCAACTCACCATTTTTTTCTTTTTTTGAAAAGTTAATAATAACAAAAAATGAATAATAGATAATAAAGTGACGATATATAAAACTTATACACTATTAGTATATACATGACATAATTATTTCCTTAGGTGATGTGGTAATTAAGACCAAGGCATTAAATACTATGACTCATGTGTGACAAGAATTTCAATGAAGAATGTCATTAATCTCAACAGACACAATCAAATATCTATTTGTCAATTGTATGCATAATCAAACGTACAGATTAATACTTAACCTTTTTTTTCTTATTTTGATATTTTAATTTTTGCATGTTATTCCAAATATGTTATTATTATTTTATAAGCTAAATACACATTTATAAGACCAACGGGCGTTGGTTCAAGTGGTACATGCTTGATTCCTCTTAAGCAATAACCCAGGTTTGAGTCTTGTGGATGGAAAAAATGTCCGTTGGGAGAGTTAGCCCCACTTACCTGTGGATGTGCCCGGTTCAGACAGGATTGCCTCCAGTGCGAGAATACACGTGGGAAACTAAAAAAGAAAATTAACATTTATAATTTTATACATTACTTTTCAGTTACAGCGTTATTTATTCCTGATACCCTTCATTTATATTTCTCCCATTATTTTTAGTTCAATTATTTCTAATGTGAATTAAATGAAGTTATTTTAATTAGATTGTATTCAATTTTATCCTTTTCACCCCTTTCTCAGTGTCTTTTAAATTTGCTTATAATATGCATTAAATGATATTATTCTAGTTGAATTACATTCTATTTTTACATCATTTATTAAAATTTTAAATTAGATGTATAACCTTAAACATTAAAAGTTTTGGAAGGAACACTTGAGAAATTCACATTAATAAAGTAAATACAATTATTATTAATAAAGGGAAAAAATAATAATAATTTAAGACATGTTAAGTATAGTTTTTACTTTTATGTTTTGTAAGTTTTACAAACAAAAACAGTTTTCAATTTATAATTTTATTTCAGTTTTTTTCGTGATTTATAGTTGTAAGAAGTCGCCTTACCTTCGTTGGTTTATGAAGTATTTTTGCTTTCAATCTATAATTTAAATTAATCAATAATATTGAATGTTTCTTAATCTATGACATTGTATATTAATTTATAGGTAGTATCTAGTGCTTTAATATCATTGGTCAATAAGTATTTTTTTATACAAGGAAAATGTTAACTAATATCTTAATATTGATATTCAAACAACCAAAAATAAAAATATTTCCATGCATTGATTTCTTATTCAAAGTGACATTCTATATTAAAATGTGATATATTGAATACATCAAACAATCTTATATAAAATTATCAATGAAAACCTATATGCCTTATTCAAATTCAAGATCTAATTGACAATGCATCGGAGATTAAGAAATTCTGATAATAGATATTAAAGGCCGAAGATAATTATATGAGTCTAATGATGGTTATGTTTGAGTTCATATTCTAGAAGAGCTTTTGATTTTGGATTTTAATAATCCAATTGATGCATTAGTCTCTAGCACTTATCCATACTTACTAAATTATTACAACGATAAAGAATTTCTTTAATGTAGAACAATATTTACATTAGCAATTGAAATTATCGACTAAATCAATGAATATATGTTTTAAGTAAAATTTGAGATAAATTAATTTTTCAATTACAGTTTTCCATACATTCTATTTAATTTATTTCTTAAAGTTATACTAATATATCTTTAACTATAGGGGAAGAAAGAAAATACCATAGTTTATATGAAATTGATATATCTCATGCAATTGAAAGGAAAATATTCAATATACCAACTCCATAATTTTTAAGTCTGCTTTTAATCTCGATGTTCTCAATCATAGGATCAAGTTACAAATTGAAATTCTAATAATGTTATTGAAAATTTAGACCATAAAATTATGTAATGATACAAGATTGATTCTTACTAAAATGACAAATCATGTATTCAAAACAAAAATCATGTTACATAAAAATATTAAAAATGTCATATATATTCCATGAATGTAGATGTCTCATTGACAATGTTCATAATTTTCTACAAACATTTAATTTTCTACCGTGAACAACACTCTACAACATGTCAATGGTCAACATCTACAATTTATCAACAAAATAGTTTAATATCATCGAGTTAATCATCAATAACTTTTAAATTCAAAATTTATTATTTTAATGCTTATATACATTCATACAAAATAGATCAAGCTCATATGAATGCACGAATCTCCTATTAGTAATTCTAATAATCACAATAAAGTGATATATAAGAAGTAACGGAAAAATGGTTAGTGACGAGTCATTAAGCGGAGAAGTGAATCCTCGTTTTTCACGAAATTTTCGTGAATCAGCAGAATCCTCACTTTCACTTTCAAACTAGTTTCTGGGTAACTACTAAACCTTCTATTCTTTTTGCTTCAACCCCATGTCGTTTTTATCTTTCTTACCGCGTTTTGGTCTCACACTGGAACCCTAGTCTATGTGATTCAACTATACTGCTGCTACACCCTTCAATTCCCCTTCTCCAAAGATCAAATTTTTTCAACACATTTGGCTAATCGAAGCCCAATCCTCTCAATTCTCGTATTTTTCTCTCTTCCTTTTTCTTGCTTTCATCAATTCCATGTATGTGCTTAAAGTTAATGTCTTGATGGTTTTACACGTCTTAAGTTTAGGTTTCCCCTTTTCTAGGTTTTATTTCACTGTATTGTGCTTTTGATTTCAATCTAGTTTCAATTATACCCGTATAGTTTTTTATTTTGTTGTTATTTTTTAATAACATGGTGGAAATCCTTGTATTTTTTTGGGGTACTACCCAGGTTGAACTAATCCCTTTTGGGCTGCATGACGACTCATACCAACAAGTGCCGCCCCCAGTTCTCATCTTGAGATCCAGCAGGGCCTTACACCATTAGACCAATGCCTTGTTGATGAAATACTTGTATTTATAGATAATGATGGTGTCTATCTTGATCATAGCACTTTTTTGTTCCCTTCAACACTAATAATGTACTCCTATATTTTATGTTATGATGATATTTACTCTATTTCGATTAAAACTCTCCGTTGTATTGCTGATAAATGGGTTGTTTAATTAGGAAGCTGGAATGTGGTTTGGGTTTCAAGTAGATGCCCGACAACGAGGACCCTATTCCTGATTGCATCAACTCAACTTGGAGGGTTTGTTCTCTTCTAGGTGGTTTGTTTCTGGTTTAATATCAAAGCCTTATTCAAAATTAGTGAGTGAAGACGTTTTCTTTTGGAGAAGTTTTATCTTTTGTTGTCATGTGTAATGGGCTGCTCATGATGGTTTTTTACTACAGGTTGGCTCAGCATTTAATGGTTCTCTTTCTAGGTTGACTGTGGAAAGATTAATTGTAATTTAGAGTAAATGGACAATTATATATGTCTAAGTTCATCGGATGATGACCTAGAGGAGATAGAAGATCCAAGGAGGTCTCTCCCACAATGGGCTGCTCCTGAAAGGAATTCAGGTTGGTGATCTTTACCACAATCTCCCATCTTATAAAATTTCCGTATAAATTAGTATCATCGTGTGTGTGATATTGTGAGCAGACAATGGTGGGTGGTCTAAGAAGGGTAACTCTTCAGGAGGAGCAAATACTTCAAACACAACTTCGAATGTCAATAGTCATTCACAAATCAGACCTCATACTCAACCCTCTTCCAGCAACAACTCACTGAATCACAGAGTTTCACAAAGGGATGAACCTTCCTATCGTACCCAGAATGGAAACTCGGGTCAGCATCACACGGTCAACTCCCGAATTTCTAATGCTTCTGGTTCCGATTATGACAAAATGTCATCTCAAGAAGCTTTCAAGAGGACCCTTCCATTATCTCTTCAGTCATCAATAACAAAGGCTCTTTCATCTTCCTCATTTGCACCTGATATCAGAGCAAGCAGCTCAAAAGATCACATGAGTAGCAGTCACTTTCATGATACATATAATAGTCGTCGCCATGGAGTAGGGCCTACCATGACCGGTGACAAGAGCTACATTCGTGACAATTATAACAGGGGAAATGATGGAGATCGTTTTATGTTTCAAAATGGCGGGAGTAGGATTCTTCCTTCATCTTTGGCACATGGAAAGGCTATAAATCCACAGTTCGCCAGTTCCAGTGAATCTGCATACCGTTCTGGAGATATATATATATATATATATATATATATATATATATATATATATATATATATATATATGCTTATATGTACTATAATTATTTTGAAGCTCTAAGTTGTATGATGATCTTCCCTGTGTTAAGTATGAGGAGAAATCATTAGTCAAACCTGTTAAATAGAAATTATTTCCTGAACTGTGAGCTTCATTAGGGCCTTAATGTCACATTGTCATAGTTGACTCTTCGGGAAATTGGTGATAGATGTCGAGAAGTTGGGTTCAAGATGCAGTGCACCTGAATATAAGTGGAGTGAAGTTGATCCTCTTGGTTTTTTATGTTTTTGTTGTTTTTTATGTTTGGAGACATTTTCTTAGAAGGTATTGAACTATAAATGCGTGCATCAGGCATTCTTTTACATGCCCATTAGGTTATTAGTATTGTATTTTATTTCAGGGCGTTGAAATTATTATTCGATGTTGGTATGTCCATTGTGATGGTAGTAGGACTTATTCTCTTGGTGACATTTTACAACCTAACATTTAGTCTCATATAACATCAAGTCTTATAGCGTGCGTTAAAACTTCTCCTTAAGATACAAATGTACCACTCAAGCTTAAGGGGAAGCTTACAACATGACTATAAGATATGCAATGTTATATGGACTGAGTGTTGAGCTGTAAAATGTCAACAAGAGAATAAACTCCATGTAACAAAGATGAGAATGTTGTGTTGGATGAGTGAACACACTAGACAAGGTAGGATTAGAAATGAATGTATTAGGGAGAAAGTTAGAGTAGTTCCTATTGTAGAAAAGATAGTAGAATCGCACCTTAGATGGGTTGGACATGTGCGGAGGAGACCAATAAAAGTTCTCGTAAGGAGAGTAGATCAAATGGAGGTTATCCAAATTCCTAGAGGAAAACGGATGCCAAGAAAAACTATTCGTGAAATGATTAAGAAAGACTCTAGAGATCAATACTCTGTCAATGAACATGATATATGATAGAGCATTATGATACTGTTCGATCCATGTAGCCGACCCCACCTAGTGGGATTTGATTATTGTTGTTGTGTTGAGAATGGATGAAATCTGATTTGTTTTTCTATGGTGATTATTTTAAATAGTTACAAACAATGTGCATTTGATGCTTTTGAGCAAACTCATTAAGGGAACTTGGACATTAACAGGAACCCAATAACACCTAACTTAACATAAATTCTAGCCTAAATACAATGAAATACTCAACAATCGAGTCTTAGTCCTACCAGGTAGGGTCGACTACATAGATTGAACAACGCCATAATACTATGAAATACTAAAATTACAAAATACCCCAGTACTAAAAATACAAAATTAAATAAAGTAACAACCTACTAAGATAGTAACTTGTAACCCTAAATATCAGTGCTTGGTTTAGAGAATCATAAATCAGCTCCAAATCAAAATTTAAACCCTAATAAGTAATACTTGTTCTTTCTTGATGTAAGTGTGTCAACACGCCTGCGTCAATGTGAGAGATTAAATTTTGTGTCCTTGTTGATGTGAACCTCGAGGATCATATCACTTGTAAACACCGATAACCTTGTGCATTTTTATGCCTGAGATTCACTTGAATCACATCATATTTAATTGTGATTTGGGTATGGTTGTCGCAGGATCTCTATCGATCAAAGACGGAGACTGATTTACCTGATGGTCTTATGTCTGTCCCTCTTCTGAGACATCAGGTATTATGGCTTGTCAATTATAATTGCTGTTTTTTAAGGAGGGCAGTTTTATTTGTCTTAAGCTCTAATCACATTATAATGCAGAAAATTGGATTAGCGTGGATGCTTCAGAAGGAAAACAGAAGTTTGCATTGCCTGGGGGGTATTTTGGCTGATGACCAGGTGATCTTTTATGTATCTAGTTGGCAAATAACTTTCTCTTAATCATTTGCACTTGACATTTAAGGCTTTTTGTTTTTACCTGAATATCAAAACCATGTTCCAACAGGGCCTTGGAAAGACAATTTCGATGATTGCCCTTATCCTAATGCAGAGGTCATTGCAGTCAAAATCAAGAACAGATGATGCATTCAATCATAAAACTGAAGCTTTGAATTTGGATGATGATGATGATGATAATGGTATTGTTGATGTGGATAAGATTAAAAAGAATGAAGAAGCTGATGATATAAATCCTATTACAGAACCAAGCAGTTCAATACGGGCACCAAGTAGGAAAAGGCCTGCTGCTGGTACATTGGTTGTCTGTCCTGCAAGTGTTGTTCGACAGTGGGCCAGGGAGCTTGATGAAAAAGTTGGAAATGAAAAGCTTTCTGCTTTAATTTATCATGGGGGCAGTAGGACAAAAAATCCCGATGAGCTAGCAACATATGATGTGGTTATCACAACATACGCTATTGTGACTAATGAAGTTCCAAAGCAACCATTAGTGGACGAGGATGAAAGCGATGAAAAAAATGGCGAAAGATTTGGGTTATCTTCTGAGTTTTCTGCAAGTAAAAAGAGGAAAAAGACATACAATGGAAATAAGAAGAGTAGAAAGGGTAGAAAGGGAATTGACAGCTCTCTTGATTGTGGTTCTGGTCCTCTTGCAAAAGTAGGTTGGTTTAGGGTTATTCTAGATGAAGCTCAAACAATCAAGAACCATAGAACTCAGGTGGCTAGAGCTTGCTGCAGCCTTAGGGCCAAAAGAAGGTGGTGCTTATCTGGAACGCCTATCCAAAATACTATTGACGATCTGTATAGCTACTTTAGGTTCCTAAGGTATGATCCTTATGCTGTATATAAGTCATTCTACAATACAATTAAAGTTCCGATATCCAGAAATGCTGTCCAAGGTTACAAGAAGCTTCAAGCAGTCTTGAGGGCCATAATGCTACGTCGTACAAAAGGTGACTTTTCTTTCTCTAAATGTGTAGTTGCTGATTTCCTGACTGCGTAGATTGTACACATTTACTTTTTTCCTGGCATGACATAGGTTCAGTCTCCATTTAATTATTCTCGCTGGTCTCCTCTTACGATCATCATTTAGTTTATCTTTCGTAAATTCTTTTCATGTCCTGTTCAACCTTTTGTACTACCTGCTCCAGTATCAGCAGGAGTTCATTCTGAAGCCTAAGTATCTACTCAGCCATCACTCGAGGATACAAGGGACCTCTGTTGACCAGAAAACTTTCCTCTCCGAGACTTTATCCTTCATTTTTGTAGAATTAGAGAATTTATTGATGATGAGATTATATACCATGTAAATATGACCATGTTGTCCAAGTAAATTTCTCCTTTGTTGGTTAATTTTCATATGCTTTCTAATGATGGAATTATTCCTCCAATTCAATGAACCCATGCTTTATGTCTTTTACTATACACAGTATTTGGTTGGTTAAGGGATTGGGCTGAACATGTCATCCATCTAGGTTTTCATTTGTTTACTTGAGCTGGAGTTTCCTTGAAGTTGGTGTCAAATTTACTGCATGGGATGCTTATTTGCCACACTTGTGCATTTGTTTAGGTACTTTGATTGATGGGCAGCCAATTATCAATTTGCCCCCTAAAACAATTGAGCTCAGTAAGGTGGATTTCTCTAGTGAGGAGCGGGCCTTCTACACCAAGTTGGAAGCGGATTCACGTTCTCAATTTAAGGTTTATTTTCTTCTACATCTGTTATATTGGCTTGTTCAGTTTCCAGTGATTCATGTTGTTATTTTAAATAGCAATCGATGAGTGTCCTTTCACTAATGATATTTAAACCTAGTTTTTAGAAATTCAGTTCGATAGTGAGTCAAAGCGATTGTCTTCTTTAGTAGAATAGGTAGACATTCTAATATTTGCAGCCTTGAAATATATTCAAACAATTTCTTTTATTTTGTTAAAATTATAGGATCTAAATAGTGAATGAGGAAAAAAGAGAGAGGTTATCGATAATGTTATTATATTGCTATGATGTGTGAAATACAAAGCAATAACACCTATTTATTTACACTCTAATTATGTTGCACACGTCTACCCTCCCTAGATCTCACTAGGTGGGAGCCTCGTGCACTGAGGTGCCTTTTTTTAATATAATTAGGCTGCTTATGTTTACTCTTCTTAGATCCTACCATGTGAGAGTCAATAATAAGGTCAAGTACTAGTATAATACCAATATCATAAGTGAGGGTCCAATAATGCAATAATATTACAATTAAGGTTCTATCTCAAAACCAATAGCAATGAGAGTAGTCTGAAAGATATTTAAATCATTCTCGAAATAATGGGGTAGGTGATGTAGGACTTACTTCCCAACATGCCCTCTCCACATAAGTCAATCGGACCAGACGAAGGATTACCTTTGACCAATGACTAAATGACATTTTTTGACCCATGATAACCGGAGAGAAGTTGAGCTTTGGCTCTCATACCATGTTAATGTTTCATCTCAAAACCAATTGGCAATGAGAGAAGTAACCCAACAAGTATTTAAACCATTCGTGAGACAATGAGGTAGATGTTGTGGGCTGATGCAGATTGGGCTGGCTGTCTAAATGATAGGAAGTCAACTTCAGGTTCTTGTGTTTTCATTGGTGACAACCTTATCTCATGGAGAAGCAAGAAACAAAGTGTAGAAGCAGGATACCATATATCTTCACTAAGTTTCTCTGAGGTCCACGAGTATCATACATATGTGACAAGCTGGATGTGTTCGACATATATGATCCAAATTGAGGGGGAGTGTTGAGATCATTGAGATAAATAGAAGATTGCCAAGATAATTAGAAAACTCTCTATGTGGTTAAGATTAAATATATGATTATCTAATCATAATATGAATATGATTAGGATTAAATATATGATTGTCAAATCACATCATGTATGTGATTAAGATTAAATATATGATTATCAAATAAAAAAACTCAAACAATTTGTCACTTTCAAGTTGGTATTAGAGCTCACATCCTATGAGCCTGACAAAAAATTGGGGAAATCTTAATCATTCCGCTATCCTAGACGTCCTGTCAACTAACCACTATCAAGGTTGGTTCGTCGTCTCTGGTCAAACTCTTCCTTTCTTCTTTGTTCAATAACTCTTTGAGTAGTCTGACTATTTAGGCATTCTGTCATGTCTGTCCATCAACACTCAACCTCAAATATTTCGTTGACTAAATAAAGCTACAACTAGTCCAGAAAAAACTAAAGCAATTCACAAAACAATTTGTCAGTTGTCACTAAGTAAACAAAGTAGGAAAATGATGAAATTAGGAAGCAACCCCATTGCCTGGTCAGTTAGATGACTATTTGATTTCACTATATATTCTAAAGATTTTCTACACAAAGATACACTAAAAATATATTTTGGAGATATCTAACAAATTTGTCAGTAGTGGTTCTCTATTAACCTATCCACATTTTTTAATAAGCAAATAAATTTAATTAGAAGGGAAGAGAAAAGTAAAAAAAAGAAGGGGATGAACTATCCAGACAAACATAATAAAAAGAAAAACCTGAAATCCTATGTACAAAACATGTAACAAAGCATGCCAATCGCATTACATGTCTAGCAAAGAAACACCTCTAAAAACCCATGGGTAGACCACCAAAGGATTGCCAAAAGAGTAATCCTATCCAAAGCAAATGAAGTCTTGGGTTGAAACGGAGTCCATATAAACACCTCCATTAAGAAATATATTTGTTACACTACCTCCCGTCCTTTTCAGAATGCCCTTTTGAGGTTTTAGTTCTGATCATTTTTATAGAACCCTTTTCAAATTTGTACGCACATTTTATTATTTTGTTACCAAAGTATCCTTACATTAATTGATTGTAAAGAGAAAATAAATGAGACCCATTAGTGGAGGGCAATTTTGGAAAACTAAATCTAGTTGTTGACCAATTTAATGATATTAACAATATTGACTACCATCCTTAATTCATGTGAAACTACCCAAAAGGGTCTTATAAAAAGGATTGAAGGTAGTATAAGAGATGCTGTAATGAGAAATGTTATATTCTCATCTCTCAATCTTCATGTGATTCATCAATTTCTTGCATGCTTTTGTGTTGCAACTTCTAGAATATTCTTGTTTAAATTATCTTTTGGCGCTGAAGGTTTAGTTTTGAAATGAAAAAGGTTGTACTTTGCAGGCATATGCTGCTGCTGGCACAGTGAACCAGAACTATGCAAATATTCTTTTAATGCTTTTACGACTCCGTCAGGCTTGTGACCACCCACTTCTTGTTAAAGATTATAATTCCAATCCTGTCGGACAGGATTCTATTGAAATGGCAAAAAGGCTTCCAAGGGATTTACTCATTAATCTATTCAAGGAATTGGATACAACCTCTGCTATCTGCCATGTTTGCAACGTGAGTTAATTTTTCAAAAATGAGAGTTTTCATGTATATTTCCTTTGTTGTGAATATGCCCTATAAGAACCTGATGTTACAGATCCTTGTTATATATCATAGAAGTTTTGATGTTCCTATTGTAGATGTAGCTTTTTAGGTTTGACAATATAGAACTTTGGAGGTCACACTTCACATCCTTTATGGTTTGAGAAAATATGAAGTTTAGCCCTGACAATATTAATGTGTATGGATATGGTTATACTGGTAATGTTTTAAGAGTGTCACACATGTTGTCTGTGGATCCTTGTGGTATAAATGCACTCCTACAAAGTTGGGTAAATCTTATTCTTACCACTTAACCTTCAATTAAGAGAAAATGATGTGATTATGATGGAAATGAGTCTTAAACCACAAGGAGTTGTGGTTGTATTTTAAGACATGTTTATTATCCCAGGGTGATACATATTTTTTGGGGGGGGGGATGCTTTACAAAGGAGATTTTAGTGACGGTAGAATACATTCTATTGATTGGTTATTGAATCTTATGATTTTCTTACCCTATTTTGTTAAATTTTTAGATTTTGCTTTCTCAGTTAACCTGTCTTAGCTGAGTGGTAAACAATAGCAATCTGTGGTCAGTAAGGGCTCTTACTGATTTGTGCTGTGGTTTCTACAGGATCCACCTGAAGACCCTGTTATTACTATGTGTAGCCATGTCTTCTGTTATCAATGTGTATCAGACTTTTTGACTGCTGATGATAATACGTGCCCCGCAACTTATTGTAAAGAAACAGTTGGTGAAGATGTTGTTTTCTCCAAAGCTACTTTGAGAAGCTGCATCTCTGATGATCTTGGTGGCAGTAGTTCCTCAAATTCGCATCATGTTGATTATTCACTATTTCAAGATAGTGAGTACAATTCATCTAAAATCAAAGCTGTCCTTGAGATTCTTATGTCAAATCGTAAAATGAAGGCTCCTACTTATGGCTCACCGAATTCCTGTGGAGGCCGTGGAGATTTACTGTCTTCTGATATTTCATTTATTGAAGATTGCGATTCAGATGTTCAGGTTACAAAACACACAAAAAAATATTCAGAGCCCACGACTGAAGGACCAATAAAGGCGATAATTTTTTCCCAGTGGACTAGTATGTTGGACTTAGTCGAGGATGCATTGAAGCAATCTCGAATTCGTATACGATACAGGAGACTTGATGGTAGGATGACTCTACTTGCAAGGGACAAAGCTGTTAAGGATTTTAATACTGATCCTGAGGTTTGGCCCTCAACATTTGTAAAGCTGTTCAACCTTTTGATTATTTCTTTATGCAAATATTTAACCTAGTAAAATATTATGAGAATGAATATTGGGCGGTAAAATGTCAACAAGAGAATAACTCCATGTAGTAGAGATGAGAATATTGTGTTGGATGAGTGAAGACTAAACAAGATAGAATTAAAAATGAATGCATTTTTATGAAGTTGGAATAAATCCTATTGTAGAATAGATGGTAGAATCACGTCTAAGTGGTTTGAACATGTGCGGAGGAGACCATTAGCTCCAATAAGGAGAGTAGATCAAATGGAGGTTAGTCCAATTTCTAGAAAAAAAGGAAGGCCAAGAAAAACCCTAAGCGAAATGATTAGGAAACATATAGATATCAATGCACTGTCAATGAACATGAGTTAGAATTGAACATTATGCTGTCGTTCAATTCATGTAGCGGACCCCACCTATTGGGATTAACGCTTGGTTGTTGTTGTTAATGTCACCAAGTAATATGAGGACCTATTTCTTAGTAGCTGCAGTATCGTGAAATTTAATTCTCTTTTTCATGATTATTGTACTGATGCTACTTTATGTAAGTACATTTAGTATGGTTTGAACCATTTCTCGAAATTGCATTATTTACTCTGACTAACCAAATTTTTTTCAGGTAACTGTTATGCTGATGTCACTGAAAGCAGGCAATCTTGGGTTGAATATGGTTGCTGCATGCCAGGTTATTCTTTTGGATCTTTGGTGGAATCCAACAACTGAGGACCAAGCTGTTGATCGAGCTCATAGAATTGGGCAGACTCGTCCTGTTACTGTGACGCGTCTCACTATAAAAGATACAGTTGAAGACAGAATACTTGCTCTTCAGGTATTAATCTTCCTGTTAGTTGAATATGATTTTAGGTGCCAAAATGCCATCATAGTTGGTTGAGAATTTGGATTTAGAATCACCACGGTGAGGCTGTAGCTGCTAGTTGAGAAAGTGAACTGATATGAAGTTTTGAATTATTTGTTCTTCCCCGTTTCTTTTCTTTTTTAAAATATTGATTGATTGCCTTTTTGAATTTGTTGGTGAGCCTTTGTGCAATGGTAAGTCCTTGTACATCTATTCTCCCCAGACCACACCCAGACGGGAGCCACGTGCACTGAGCTTCGTGCACTGGGCCATCTTCTATTTTTATGACATCTTCTCTACTTTTGATGACATTTTTATTGATTATTGCATGGAGAGTAGATAGCATAGCATTTATGTTACATATTTGTAGAGGAATGTTAAATCTCAGACGATGTTGGGTTGGACTGTGTGGCATTGCAGGAAGAAAAGAGAAAGATGGTTGCATCTGCATTTGGTGAAGACCATGCTGGCGGTACAGCAACGCGTCTTACAGTGGATGATCTGAAATATCTTTTTATGGTCTAGGCTCTAGATTGTTTGCTGCTTACTATGGTGAATGATGATGATAGTCTTCTTCAAGTTTTGTTATAGACAGTTTAGGTATGGAGTTAGAGGGTGGCTGTTAAGGGGTGCCTGCTGACATGTGTTGCTCAACTTGTCTTGCTGATTGAAGTGGTAACATCTATTTTGAAGCCCACAACAGGGAATTTTTGTCCTCAGAACATGGATGCTATTGCTATGCCATGTAGCAGCATAATGTTTCCTGTAAATATTCTAATTATTATTTATATTGGTTATGAATATACAACCTTATGCTAGTTTAACTGTTTGTCTTATCTTTACCATTTTAAACCACCATGCATGGAAACCA
Organism: Lupinus angustifolius; assembly: GCF_001865875.1. NCBI lineage: Eukaryota > Viridiplantae > Streptophyta > Magnoliopsida > Fabales > Fabaceae > Lupinus > Lupinus angustifolius. Next base: position 8,519,280 of record NC_032016.1, read on the forward strand.
AGGATATATGGTTGTCAAGGACCTACTTAGCTAGCTTCCATGCGCATATTTTGCTGCAGATCTGTGAAAGTTTGACCAAGTCAACATGAATTCATATTTTATGAAAAATATTTCATATATTTGAGTAAAGGGTATTTCTATGCATAAAGTATATGAACATTAATACTTTCTTAAGTTACAATACTATTCAATGTACACACACACATATGTGGCATGCAAGTTCTGTTAATAAATCACATTAAGAAAATGATAAGAGTAAAAGTGACTTTTCTTAAACTCTGAACTTCCAAAAGAGGTAAAAAAAGGCATTGCTTGAAGGCACTCCAACTTGAGGTCCCAACAAGGTAGACCAGATCCCTCAGTGATGGATTCACATGTGCAACTTTCACACACAAATAGAGAGAGAGGAGTCTTATACATGAAAGAAAGAAAGAAAGAAAGAAAGAAAGAAAGAAAGAAAAGGTGTCAGGGCAATGTCCACCCATCTATATACATGAATCATGTCTATATATATAAAGATTACTGTAATACCAAATACAGCAAATGACCTTTTCAATGATTCTTTTGACTATGCTAAGGGGTTACCCTTGGAATGTTTGACCACTCATCATATTATATTTGCTTCCTTGTAGATACTTGAAATGCAATACTTCTACACACAAAAACACTATAAAGTAGGTGCACTATAAAGTAAACCAGTTTCACAAGAATTGTTTTTAAACATACTTTTAGTAGCTTATAAATACAACATGTCTGAAAAGGGTGTACTGATGTGGTAGCGGTGAAGAAAAAAGATTTGGGAACAAAAAACTACAACCATATTTTTTTTCCAACAAAAAAACTGTTTTAAAAAATAGAAATCAAGGCCCCTATTTTTTTAACACTTTTGGAAACTTGGTTCTTGAAAGAGAGTGGTGCAAACAGGAGAAGAAAAAAGGGGTGTTAAATCATTCCGGAAGCCTTAATTACACAGGGCAGAAAACTTGATTATAATTAAAATTGCAATGGCCAAAGATCAGCACCATTCCCATTAATGACACTGCAAGGAAGTGTTATTTGCACCTTTTATCATGTGATCTAAAAAGGTTATATGTTAATCCCAAGTCTTGAATTTCAATTGTATTTGTCTTGAAATCCCAACAAACAAATACTTTTGTGACACTATATTGATATATCTGTAACGAAAGAAAAGCAAAGCAAAGCAACTAGATATTTTATTCATCACATAAAACTATTAAAGAGGCTAGCTATTTTTGGTAATTCTTCAGACATAATATTTCTCTTAACAGAACAATATGGCACTGCTACTTGGCCCAAAAATTTGTAAAATGGTACTAGGAATAAAGATCATGATGCTCATTACAGTACATGTATCATTGACAATTGAAGTGTTGTACTTAACTAATTTTAGCTCAACCAGTGATTTGAAAATCTCTGTTATACAAATTTTACAATAATAAAGTTGATATCCTATATATTGTCCTCTATTTGACAAGCCATGGTAATATGAAAGGAAGGTAGCAGTAAATGTTGCCATCTCACACCCAGCAGGATTCACTAGGAACTTACAAGGTAAAAGTTGTGCCGAGCTTTTCAGTGTGTATCCATCCTGGGATGAGAGAGTGCTGTCCTTACCTAACATGAATTTACCGGAACTCATCGTGGAAATCATATTCATCTTCATCTTCATCACTGAAAATAGCACCATAGAATACATAGGGGTTCTCAATCATCTCAGCCAATGTAAGGCGCCCGTCTTTGTCAACGTCTGCCTGTCATAACATTAACTATTTTCATGACTTTATACCATGTTAAATGATGAAATCAATGCATGATGTTATGCAACAGAGGTTGGAGTGTGTGCGAGTCATCTTTGTCAATATCTGCAGTCATAATACTATTATTACATTGTCTGAAATTAGTTCATGATGTTACGCAACAGATTATGGGCGTGCATAACTGTTATAAGAAAACCTTTCTCTTCCTACCCCTTAAACAGGCTAAAATATTCAGCAAAAGAAGTTTACTTAGCAGCAATGAGTGGGTTTGACTCTGGCTGTAGTGATGTATGCACTTATTATATCTGAGATGAAGACATCATTCCACCATAGGCAAATGTATTACATGCATTTTCTACTACTGAACTGGAAAGCACAGAAAAAATATAATAAATGAAAGATTTAATTAATGTAGGGTTTAACAATTAAAACAAACAACAACTATCTCAAGAAGAATTGCACAAAACAGATACACAATGAGAGCTCGAAAGTGGCCAAATTTTGGAGAGATCACATATTCACAGGGAAAGTAGAATTCTCAATTACCAATTAAAGTAAAAAATATTTTAGATGTAATCCATGTCAAGCCAGTAGAATAAAGAGTCACTTGCATGTTAAAATGACATTGCAAGCAAGAAATGACATCTTTATTAACAAAAAAAAGTATAATTATTTAAGGTTAAATTTAGTACCTGTGAAATGATATACTCTGCTTGTTGCTTGGCATAATAATGCTCAGATGGGTGGATTTTCCCAATTATGGGCAGCAATTCAATATCTGACAAGTACCTACAAAGATTGAGATGATACCTTAAAAATAAATGATAGTATGGAAGAAGGAAACTACCATAACTATTCAAAGAAAACTGATTAATGATGAGAGGAAAATAAAAGACAAATACCCATCACCGTCTCTGTCAAGCTGAGCAAACAGAGCTCTAGCTGGAGCATCCATGGAATTATCAGAATGATGTGAATCATTGTGATTCTCTTCGTCATAGTTTCTTACCAAATCAAAGATCCCATGGAAAAATTCCTTAAAGTTGACCTTCCCATCATTATCCGTATCTCTTTCCCTGTAAAGAAATAGGGATTTCGAGCAAGCGTAAGCCAAGACAGTGATATAATCAGCTAACTGCATATAAATTGAAGATTCTCATTAACTTGAGCAAAATAAGATTAACTGCAAGTATTGTCAGCCCCAAGAAACAACTCAGTTGGCAGAGCTGCGAGACATGAAGTGTAAGTGCCAGAGTTCAAACCCCTAAGAAGTGCCCCCATTGAAAAAATAATTTTTTTCTTCCAATAAACTGATTCAAACAAACACCCGTGAGATCAAATCTCTGACAGAGACACATGCCACGGATAATCAGCTTTGACCAAGAACATATCATTTGTGGTTTCCGTTTTGACCAAATTTCATCATTGTTTAGTAAATATTTTCTTCATTTATCAAAATATATGAAGATACACATTTAGAGGGTGGCACAACAATAAAGTTGCTGCTTGCCTTATAATCTGGATGTCATGAGTTCAAATCCTGGAAACAACCTTTTCTCTTGTGAGGGCAAGGCTGCATAAATCTACCCTGCCGCCCTTTTATATTAAGATACACACTTAGACACTTCAGAAAATAAAAGGATCTATCATACATTGAACTATGTTGAGAGACAGTGTTACAAACAGAAATCACTTATTCTGAAAGAAACTGATATTGAAGCTGTCATTGGTTTAAAGAGATTTAAGTTACCTGACTTCCTCCTTGCACAACCATTGATGAAGCTTTGGGCTTTTGCTGTCAGCTGGGTGCAGAAAGCTAGAAGAGAACAAAAAAATAATTAACGAAAACGATTAGCAGAGAGTGTGTGCAGCCAAGAAGATTTTTTAAAAATTAGTAGGAACTCACTCATTGAATTCAGTTAAGTTTAGAAGACCATCTCCATCTGCATCAGATGCATTAAAATTTTCTTCTTTCCACCAGCCCATATCATAACCAAAAGAACTATTATCTGATGAAAAACAAAAATTAGGAAATTCAATCCTATAATGATCAAATAATCAAAAGCATGAGAGCCAAAACACGAAGTATTTAAAAGAAAGGATCACTTACATTTGCAAAGTTATCAATGCTGAAACAGAAATCAGCATCTATTGTAATTTGGCAAATGCTAACTAGTGAGTGCCCTTAGGATAATATATTAATATATCACTTTCTTTTAAAGACTTTCTATATTTGATTCCTTAACTGGTCTAAGAAGACCCTTATATAATTCTGATACAGAACATAGTGCCAAAATTTGCAACCATTGACTGATCTTTTGATCCCACAACAAGTAGTCTAGACTAATTGACAGCGATCTAGAATCAAGCCCCACCACTTGGAACAGAAAATCGGCGAAACAAAAGCACGAAACAGATTCCAAAAATGCAAATTTAGTGAAGCTCATTATGATACAAGACCGGTCCTGTTAACACTCAATTATTTATTCACAAGCTTCCTAACAAATCATAATTCTTACAACATAAAAACATAAAGTTATTACTGTGAATGAAGTCAATGAACAATTTATAGTACTAACAACATAACCCATCAAAGAGGAAAAATAAAATATCAAAAAATGAGAAACAAAAACCTGAACTTTGAACCCAACTAGGAGGATGATACTCAGAAAATGAAACAAAACCATCATGGTTCTTGTCATGAAGTTCAAAATCCCTTTGTGTTCTATGCAAGACTTCATTTTGAGCCTGATGAACATTCCAGTGAGTCAACTCGTTCTCAGTAACAAACCCATCAATGGGATCCACATCAATCTTAGGGAATAACACAACCAATCTATCAGTAACATTAAACTTATCCTCATCATTCAAGTAATCCTCAGCATCCATAAAATCCTCCCACTCGGTCTGTGACTCATTCCCAGGTACTGAGTCATGTAGAACGAGTTCAGGATGAGAGTGTTGCTTCTCCCATTGTTTGTCCTCACGGCGGCGCTCTAGCTCAGCAACGAGGGGGTCGAATGAGACGGGGTCGTGGTGGTGGGAAGGGGTGAGGGTGAAGTTGGAACGGAGGATGAGGCGGCGGTGACGGTGGTGGTGGTGGTGGTGGAGGGTGGAGTATTTGGTGGTTGGAGAGAAAGAGAGGAAGAAAAGGATTAAAAGTGAAAGAGTGATATAAATAAGTAATGAAGATTTGTCCATTGAAGTATGCATCAAAATCAAACTCTAACAATATCTCACTGTGTTGGATACTTCAATCAACAACCTTTAACTTCCATTTTTTATTTTCCATTTTAAATTTATAAATTGTGAGTCTTCAAAAGATAAGAGTTATAATAATTAAAGAAATAAGAAATATTGGCAATACTTGTAGAATATTAAAATTCCTTATAAGTTTAATGGATATAACAATTTATGCCTTTCAAAATTGCTTAAAGATCATTTAAGTGCTTCACTGGATTTAGAGTAGGGAGTTTTGTGATTTATAGTTAGGGATTTTATAAAGTTGTTTTGGTCGATTAAGCTTAATATGAAATCATAGTTAATAACGAATAAATGCAACCATAAGAATTTTACTTGTTCCTATAAGAAGTTTAGTTATCTATGACACCCTAACACCCTTAGACCCTTATTATATATGTAACCATGGAAGTTAACTCCTGTACTCAACAAAGTCTTGTTAGTTATAGTGTCAAAGTTTGTGTTTAACCCTCACTAAATAGATTTGGGTCATAGTATACATGTATCCTCATCACTATTTTTCTGAAACTATCAATCTTGATAATTTCTGTAGCTGTTCAAAGGAATGGGAAATTACTGTCAACGAGATGATGGTCTAATGGTGTAAAGTTCCGCTGGATTCCAAGATCGAGAGTTCCATTCCTGGGAGCAACACTTGTTGAGAGAGGTAACCACGAACCCCAAAAGAGATTAATTTTTTACCCAAAAAATGAAAAGATAATCTTGGTAGTACCAAAAAAAAGTAATGGAAATAACTACTATATACTATATATATATATATATAGTATATATGATTTCCCCTTCAAATTTGTTTCCCCTTTCAAGGCACAAAAGACAAAGCAGAAGAGATGCAAAAAGAACATCTATTAAGAATTATGATCCTTCCATGTTGGGGCATGAAACTATGTGGCAATGATTTGGTAAGTTCCTTTTCCATAAAACATTAAATGGTTGCTTATATTCCTTTCTACAAAATTTGAACATATCAAATCTTCCTTTCAATAACCTGTGATGACATGTTCCTAAATATAATACTTTTTTTTCCAAACACAGACAAAAATTCAATCTTCAAATTTTGTATACTTTTTTTTCATTTAGTCTTCATGATGATCCATAGCTGAAATAGTCACCTTGTTCACTTCTAACCCTATATACCTCTGTGGATAATAAGGACTCATCAACCAAAGTGAGAAGAGCTCTTGAATACTTCTCATAAGCTAGTTGGTATACAAGAAGTTCCTCCACATCCATGGTACTTAACACTTCTCAAAATCATCAATCAGTTCTGACTAGGATGAATAAGTATGGGAGAAAAGTTGACAATTTTGCACATGGAGTCCTAGAACATGGTACTTAATCTTGAGAGGATGATATTTCATTTGCTTAGTTGCAAGATGCAGACTATGCTCTGTATAACTATGTATGATGCCTAGTTTGCAATGATTGGAAAATAGAATCATGTTTTGTACTGATGGCTTGAAACTGTTACTGTGATATGCAGTGAGATTGGGTTTATGGATTGAAAACTGAAGTGTGTCAACCAAAGTCAAAATGTGAAGAAGCCTTCACAGAAGTATATAGAGCTTGTTATACGGATGATTTTGATTTCTGGTTTATGGGTTTCTAAATTTTCAGAAAGCATTGAGATGTCTTGTAGCTCATGCTTAGACGAAAACATAGGTACGAGTATCAGTTATTTTTTGAAGGAAAAGGTTTCAAAAATGTACAATTTTTTACATCATCTTGTTTATGGTAAAAAAAGTTATTGTTTATTGAAGTTTTGGTTCCTTCGTCCAACAGATAAATGAAGTTCCTAAAAGTTTGAATTTTAACATCACAAAATTATACATTGGCCACATTTCACTCTGGCCATTTCTGATAAAATCTGCAAGCATATTCAGTATCAGATGACCAGAAACTAATTGGGCTATAATTCATTTAAATAAACATGATTCCATATGCCATGGGTCTCTTCTGTTTTTTTATTTTATCAACAATGATAAGATTGCAGTTATTAGATTAGCTTCCATATTAATATTAACAGACCAAGACATAATCTAGTAAAGTAAAGCTAACCAATATTGTCTCCAGCACAGCCTCACTCGCAACTACCTGTAACCTGCAATGAAAGATGAGAATGGTAGGGTGTGGGTTTGACACATATTCTAAGAAATTAAACTCTCTGAAAGTGGATTCCTAATTTCATTTTTAACTATATATGTTTCTGGACCATATTGCTATCTTCATCCAAAATCATTGATTTTCCATACTACAAACATGGTCTGCATGTGGGGGTCGTGGGGCATAAGGATGAAGTGGAAATGATATGGCCACATTTCCTCATACCATGGACAAGTTTCGAATTCAGATTCTTCTGATTAAATCATAGGGCAAGGGCCATTACGAAATCTGACACAGCTTACAGAACACACAATTCAAGTATAATATTTCAGCTCAAAAAGTAAACCTTCCAAAGGCTAATTTTTATGCCAATGCCTCTCCTATGAGACAATGTGGTTTTTCTTCTTAGCCTCTCTATGCAGCTCACACAAGGGAAAATATCAGAGGGTTTCTTTATCAGACATGCAAAGAGATTAGCTATATAGTAGCGAATGTGCTCCCATTGTTTGTTATGGTCTTTTTCATTCATCGTATTTCCCTTGTTTGTTATGGCCTTTTCATTCATCGTATTTATTATTCGCTGTGTCTTGTACTCCTCCTTTCCTTCCCCCCTAGTTCCTAAATAATCTTTCAAGTTTCATCTAACCTAATCAAACTTTCCAAGGCTATCTGCCACAAGTAGAATGACAACAAATGGGAAGAAAAACAAAATTGACCAAGATCAATTTCACTAAGCAGTGTTTAATCCATGGAATTATACCACAAATCCAACAATCGAAATGACCGCAACAAAAGGCAGGCATAATTTTATTCAGGAGAAACTGCAAATTCCGTTGAAGTAGTGTTATACAAAAGACTATATACATTGATCTGAGAGCATCAGCTAAGAATTCAACTACATGAAGCTTCAAATAAATAACATTGTGCAACCTTTGTTACAAAAGGGGGAAATAAAAAAAGTTGACAAAAGATTAAAAGCACCAAATTATATTATACAAATGGCACAGCAGAACTGAACATAACATACCAGATTGATCGAAATCAACCCGATCCACCACCCGAACCGGAAGCTCCATTTGAAGAACTATTCATCACCCTCTTATTCTTCCTCTGTTGTTCATATTCCTTATCTTCAGTTGGAAGCTCAAACCTACAAATAGGGCACGAATTTCTTGAACCCAACCAAGGAACAATGCAATCTCCATGGTATTGATGCCCACACGGCAATCTCTTCGCCGCATCACCAACACCAACCATATCCTTACAGATAGCACACGCCAGAACATCCTTCTCTGACACGATCTCCACCATCGGCAACGCCTCCACCGCGGACTTCGCCGCCGGCGGTGCTCCCTTCTTCCCACCACCATCTGTCTCCGCCAGCGTCTGCAGCAACGCCTCGTACTCAGCTGCGTCGACGTAATCCTCCGGATTCCCAACGTATCGATCAGATTCCGGTACCTGAAGACGAAACTGGATCGAATTATCATCGAGACCAGACAGAATATCAGACCAATCCAAGATCCTATTCCTCATGCTCCTTGTTCGCATCGCCAAATCCCTAATTCGAAGACGAAGAACCTCTCGCCTCCTCCTACTCCTCCTCAGATCTTCATCATCTCCATGAAGATCCATATTGCCGTTTCGATCCCGCTCTTCTTCTTCTTCTTCTCCATCATCATTATCGTCATCGCCTTCCTCATCATCGTTCCATCCACCAAGCTCGATCCTGAGGAAATCGCTACCAGGAGAGCGAGAACGAGGAGGCGGAGGAGGAGGAGGGGGAGGCGCGTCGTGATCACGCGCGGATTGAGCAATGAGGCGAAGAACATGGAGAAAGTTGGAAGCAAATTGAGAATGATCGGAATCGGAAGAAGGAGGGGATGGAGAATGATTAAGGAGAGGAATTTGTTCAACGAAGCCGTTTTTGCAGTCGGCGCATATGAGATCGAAGAGGTTGGGGAGGGTTTCGGTGGAGACGCGTTTCTCGCAGTGGTAACACCAATACGGCGACGTTTCGGGAGTTGACACAGAAACGGGTGGTTGAGACGGTGCTTCCGACATGGTGAGGGGATTATTGTTTGTCTTATCCCAATTTTTCTGCCTTATATACTGCTTCTTTCCGTCCACTCACAAAACATATTTATGTATTTTCTCTCACAAATTCTACATTATGCCTTATATAGTTATGTCAAATCAAACCAACATTATATTTATAAAAAAATTAATGTAATTATTATAATCATCTAATTTCTATTTTCTTATAACATTATTCAATTTTGTATGAAAAAAATCATATAATCATAAAAAAATATCACCTAAATATTAATTGCAAATTGACATTAGCATTATCACCTTAAATTAAACTTAGTTACTGATTGACTTACAATTTGATTTACTTACCGACTTACGTACTTGCTGCCTAACTTACTTAATCATTTACTTATTCACGTAATTGCTTATATTGATGACCAATGTAAAATGATTACTCCCTTATCTCACGTATCATTTTAGTGTTTTTATTTGTTATATTATTAGATGTTTTTGGTAAATGAAGAAGTATTAATTATATTTTCCCTTATTTTACTTGATTGCATCAAAATTATATTTCCCCTTATTTTCCCTCACTTTCACAATTTTAATTTCAAAATTTTATTTACATTAATCCATTTTCTTACAAAAATTTGATTGGAATATAAAAAAATCAATTAATTATATGGAAGGAGAAAATAAATGATCTCATTAATGTAAAACAATTTTAGAAAACTGCTTTTAATTGTTTACAAATTTAATGATATTAACAAATGCTTTTAATCGTTCATAAATTTTATGTTGAAAAAAAAATAGACTTGTTATGAAATTAGGACATCCATTTTTTAGGGACCTAATCCAATCATATTTATATTACTGGTCATTAACTAATTCAAGTGGTATAAGTTTAATTTCCCTTAAAACATAGTTTTGTGTCCCAAACCTGTAATACTACTACTAAAATAAGGGATTGTAGATCCCAATTTGTACAAGTTTTCTTCAATTTGAAGCCAATAACAGCTATTAATCCTTCTCCTACAAGCTGCTTCCAGGAGTAGACACCTCAGTACTGCAAACTGGGCATACCTGCACACAAAGAACCAAGGGAATAACATTTCTATTCAAAACTATTTTAAAGCTTGAAAGCTAGAACATGCACATGGAAATTGAAAATTAATAACTATATGAGGATGTGTGAATTAATTGTGTGTGTATGTAGCAAAATGTAAAGAATTAGAAAAGATATACATCAAGTGGGAGAAGGCATAACCATACCTTGTTTATCTTCAACCAGTTGTTAATGCACTCAGGATGGTACAGATGTTTGCAGTTAAGAACTGTCAAGGACTCACCATCCTCGTAGTCCACACGGCAAATGACACACCTGAAAGAGGGCCGTAACAATCAGGCACGACAGTATATCATGGTCACGGCTAGTTATAACTTAGAAGTAACAGAATTTGGACATACGAATCGTTGCTTCGATGTTGATCACCACCGGTCTTGTAGTTAACCGAAGGCAAATTGGCGATAGTATCAGTTGAAAGACCTCTGCTCTCAGTTCCAACTACTTCACCCAAGGCCAGTAGTTCCTGAAATAGCGGAAGCTCGCTCTTAAAACAAAAGATAGGAGACAGGAGAATGAGTATCATTAAACAAACTTCGGTATGGATCAAAGTACCTCATATGAAAGTTCATCTGGATCAATATCCTCCCATGCATCCTGCAGAATCAGATGGTTCATGAGAAGCATTCGTAGAATGAGTCAATGTTAATCCAACCCGATTAATTATGTGATTACTATAACATTTTGGGGAATTAGGGTAATTTTGGGGTAGATGTGGCTTCGGTTTGGGATGTATAATTAGGCTAGGGTTTGTGTATGGTTTGTAGGATGAAGGTGAAGGTGGAAAAGAATGGAAGGTGAGGAGCGCCACAAGCAATGCTGCTTGATAAGCTATGGGGTTCGCCACAAGCAAGGATGCTTGATAAGAACAAGTATGGTGGTGGCCACGGCCAACCTAGGTTTAGGAGAAGTGCTCTCAACTAAAACAATTCAAATTTACTCAAAATAAAACTTAACCTTTATTAATGATTTGATCAAACTATAAATAGGCAAAGTTGCCTTGGCTGAATAGATAAAATAGAAGATAGAAATCAAATTATCTTCTAATAAACATAAAAATAAAATCCTAAGTAATATCAATTGGTTGAGCTGAATTGCTTGTTTGACTTAGTCTTGAGTGTAATTCGGTTTTGGTGGATGGTTGGCCGAATTTGTTGAGGAGAAGGAAGAGACTTGATCAATTTGACTTCATCTTGAGGAACTAATCATATTTAATTTGAATCCAATCTGATTTGTTGTTGGTTGGAGATGAGATTAGGATTCCCTATTTTATAGCCTTGTGCACCTTAAAAGATTGAGCTTCCTATCTTCTTTCCTTGTTTCTAGCCGTGTGCATCTTTGGGAGATTGATTAATCTCTCTTTAATCTTCATATAATCTTCTCTTTATCTCCAAGTTTGAAAACGTGTGCCATATACCCTTGAATTCAAATTCAAATCTATCTTCTTTCAAATCCAAATTCAAATTCAAATTCAAATTGCTAAAACAAACCTATCTTCTTTTAAATTCGTTTTCCCTCCATGCCTTATCTCCTTGTTTGCCTTAGAGATAAAGTGTTAGCTGAATTGCCTTATCTCCTTGTTTGTCCTTATAGATAGAGTTCCTTACGTGCCTCCTTCCTTGAAATGATCATGCATTGACTTCCATTTGCCCTAGCCACGTGAAAGGCTTACCCTTGAACCTAAGTGAACTACTTGGTCACGAAATATGGACCATGTTACAAATAAGTCCCAACCCATATTACATGAATTAAATACTAAAAATACTTGAAGGAAATTAAACCTAAGACTACATGAGAATGCAATCTCATTTATTTGAATAATGCAAATAAAATAAACCAAACTATGCTATAAATTCTTTGCAAGAACATGGCCTCCAAAAATCATAGGTTGCCCCCCTTAGTTTACATCAACACATATTAATAGCAGCGCTGCAAGACTGCAATATACTATAACACATACTATTTTGACCCATGCAATTCATGGATCAATATAATGCTCACTCGCAAACGATGCATGTTGTGAAAGTGTGGCATCAAATCACGGTACTTAAGAGAAAAGGCAATGTCATGACCCATGCTAATTCACTTATCTATAAATATGCCAATTCTTAAGAAGAATGAGCTAACAGATTTTCCGTGCCATAGCATATCTACATTATCTAATAAAACATCGTCAACCACAAATGTGTAAATCATTCAATCAAATATTAAATGAATCTTGTCTCGTCTGTGACAAGTATGCTTCGATGCAAATGAAAACACTCAACTATCATAGTTGAGTTTCAAAACACGAGCTAATATCCGTCCATAAGTAAATGTTAGATACAATCTCCATGAATATCTTTAAGTCTATATACACATAGAATAAAGATGATTACCTGAGAATTAGCACCATGCTCCTCTCCTGTAATCGAAAATGAAACAAGCAATTCTCACGGCTGGATAATTTGAACAAAAAAAATCCACAGATTTCACGTTGATAGCATACTAAACTTACGATCACTTATACCAGCAAGAGCGAAGAGTCTAGCAGCCATTTCCCTCTCTTCGGCCTCTTGTAATGCTCTTGCATAAGCTTCATCACTTGTAAATACAGCAGGGTCAAATTCAACCCTTGGGCTATCATGAGCATGGACATCAAACACATCTTCATCCTCGTATCCCTCCACATCCTCGATATCATCATCTTCATCATCATCCTCATCCTCGTCAATGGCATCATGAAGATCATTAGAGTCACCTTCATGCAAATAGCTTCCACCTTCCCAACTTCCATGGTCACTTCCATCATTATTCATTCTAAGCATCATATATGCCCTCTCCTATTCAATAATAAAACCAATTAAACCTACGACTTCTGGAAAGATAAATGTTCGCAGTCTTATCCGTAGACAGACAGAAAGACTGTTTCCAGTATTTAAACTCGCGACCTTCCGGTCAAAAGGGTTCGGGCAATATAATTTGTAATTGAGTTGATTTATTAAGGGATAGATAAATAGATACCTGCTCCTGAAGGGTTCGGGCAAGGGCTAGGTCAGCATCGACTTGGATGAGATTAGTGAAAGGTGTTCTACGAGGGGATGAAGCAGATCCAGTTCCTATAGCATCGTCACGTTCAATCATGTGTTCCTCTAGAATATTCAAATTCGAATGTTGTTGTTCTTCGTTGCGGTTATTGTTGTTGTCTTTCTCCATAAGAAGAAGAAGAACAATCACAGAGAATGAACAAGGCTTAAAGACGATGATGATGATGAAAATGTGATTATAAGACTATATATATTGAAAATTGAGGAACGTTAGAAATAGGAACAATGAATGAGCAAAAACACCTTCCGTGGGCTCCACAATTTCCCAGCTTTTAACCTGGAGCCACACTTGTTGACGGGGTCAGCCACACGCGCCGAAAGAGATTAGTTACTTATACAAAAGCACGAGTGAGTGAATACTCTTGGTAGTACAAAAAAGTAATTAGGTAAAGTTGTGTAAAAGTGCAAGAAACGGATTGGTACAATTTACGTATGATATGTGTTGTGTGAAATCTTGTTCAATTCAAAAGTAATGTCGTGAGGGATTTATGTTGGTATTTCAGTGTGTGAAGAAGAAACTGCTATAATAAAATTTGAAAACGAAGTGTTACGCAACGCAACATAGAAACAGTTACATATTGATTGCGTGAAAGCTTCTCTCGTTGTGGGTATCAAGGTACTTGTTTCTTTCACTTCATACTTGTTCAATGCTTCATTTATTGTTATTTTACTCATCAAGCTTGTTTTTTTTGTTTTTTCATTTCAAGTAATAGGGTTGCTGACTGCAAGGTGTTTGACAAAATGACTCAACAGAATTCATTCATGACTACTTGGGTTTCTGTATTTCATTGATCACTAACTAACTTCTTTATATTCAATCTCAGCCTTGCTTGGATGATACATACAATTCAAGTGTTTGAGACATATCTCTAGATGGTTGGAGTGTTGTCGTCGAGTAATTTTGCAAACAGAAGCCAAGTTCTACTCGCCCTCCTTGATAAATGCAAATCGATGCTCGAGTTGAAGCAACTTCATGCTATTGTCATCTCTTTAGGCTTGTCTCAAGACAGGCCATTTATATCCAAAATTCTTTATTTTTCCGCTCTCTCTGATTCCTGTGACATTGTTTATTCCCACAAGGTTTTCTCCCATCTTTCCACTCCAACCATTTTTAGCTGGAATACAATCATAAGAGGGTACTCATGTAGCAAAAATCCAAATCGTTCATTATCTATTTTTCTAGACATGCTGCGACTCGGGGTTGCACCGGATTACTTAACATATCCGTTTCTTGTGAAGGCATCAGCGCGCCTTTTAAATCAGCAAATGGGTGTATCTGTGCATGCCCACATTATAAAAACTGGTCACCAGTCTGATACATTTATCCAGAATTCTTTGATTCATATGTATGCGACTTGTGGGAATATTATGTGGGCTCATAAGGTATTTGATGGTATGCAGTTAAAAAATTTGGTTTCGTGGAATTCCATGTTGGATGGCTATGCTAAGTGTGGAGAAATGGTTTTGGCTCAGAAAGTTTTTGAATCAATGTCAGAAAGGGATGTTCGGTCATGGAGCTCTTTGATCGATGGTTATGTTAAAGCTGGGGAATACCGGGAAGCTATGGCTATCTTTGAAAAGATGTGTGCCATTGGGCCCAAGGCCAATGAAGTCACTATGGTAAGTGTCTTGTGTGCTTGTGCACACCTTGGAGCCCTTGAGAAGGGAATAATGATGCACAAGTACATTGTTGACAGTGGTTTACCACTCACATTGGTCTTGCACACTTCTCTTGTGGACATGTATGCCAAATGTGGGGCAATAGAAGAGGCTTTGCTTGTATTCCATGGTGTATCAAAGAGACGAACTGATGTTTTGATTTGGAATGCAATGATCGGAGGTCTCGCGACACATGGGTTAGTTGAAGAATCTCTTAAATTATTTAAGGAAATGCAAGTAGTTGGTATCCTTCCTGATGAGATCACATACTTGTGCTTGTTGGTTGCCTGTGCCCATGGAGGGTTAGTTAAAGAAGCATGGTACTTTTTCGAGAGCCTAAGCAAATGCGGCATGAGGCCTACCAGTGAACATTGTGCTTGCATGGTGGACGTGCTGGCGCGTGCCGGTCAATTAACCAAAGCATACCAATTTATTAATCAAATGCCAATAGAACCTACAGCTTCAATGTATGGTGCTCTTCTGAGTGGATGTATTAACCATAGAAATTTTGATCTAGCAGAAACAGTCGGCAGGAAGCTTATTGAGCTAGAACCAAATCATGATGGAAGATATATTGGCTTATCAAATGTTTATGCAGTTGTCAAACGCTGGGATGATGCAAGAAGCATGAGAAAAGAGATGGAGAGAAGAGGGGTGAAAAAATCACCTGGGTTTAGTTTTGTTGAAGTATCCGGAGTCTTTCATAGATTTATGGCACATGATAAGACGCATCCTAATTCAGAAGAGACTTATTGTATGCTGAAATTTGTTGTACATCAAATGAAACTTGGCTGTCACCAAGACAATGAGGAAAGTTTGTTGAATGATCCATTAATAGAAGATGATTTGCTTTTCTCTTGAGAAGATGGTCTTAAAATTTGTAGCAGTTAACTTTTTTTTGGAAGACTCATTGTTACACCGGGTGAGATTAAAGTTAAAGTTTGATTATTGCGGTTCGAAGAATCAATCACCATAACATAGAGTCTAGTGTCATTTATCCAGGGGGGGGGGCACATTTGAATTAGTGCAGGTCATCTTTTATTAATTCAGACAAGTCATGTTCATCCCATATTAGAGGGCACATTTGGACTAGTATGAAAATTATTCATATTATCATTCTGGGCATTACTCTTGATATTATCTTGTTTATTTGCTCATGTATCACCTTTCAAGTCAAGACTTTGCTCTAGATCAGTAATCACCTTATAAAATTTATCATCAACCATTATTTTCATTCTAATAATAAAATATAGGATACTTACTATCCAAATACACATTCTATGAATAACTGAAATAATCAAATCAAAACTAGATATTCTATAGAGGATGAACAGCTCTAGAAAAACTATGTAATGAAAAATTGGTAACTAATGAAGGGTATAAAATAAAACCCTCAAACTATAGAGTTTAGTCTTTATGAGAAATTGTGAAAGAAATTTAAGTTTTAGGATTATAGCTTTACTTCAAGCTCTAAAATTCAGTGAATGGAAGAATTTGATGTCAAGGTGAAAGAAAAATAGAAAAGAAGGGTATACTCAGAACCCAAATTAGGTGTCCATAACATTAAAGAAGTTTCTCTAAATCCAAAGCATTATCAAACACACTTAATTTGTTACCAAACAATATTCACAATTGAATTTCAATTTGGATATAATCTCTAGGCTTCAATCTGTTACAGATACATTTTCCAGGGAAACCTTGGTTTCCCCATACCTGTAAATTAAATGACAATCATCAATTTCATAATTCAAATCTAAAATAATGATCCTAATGAACATAACATAATGTGCAATAGTACATAAGAGATAAGTGAACAATGTAATCAACAAATGGATGCAGAAAAGGCCTTTAGCTCACAATTACTAACCTTATTTTATACAAATTTTTAACCACATTATCCATAGCATGTACTATCATTTTCTTCACCTGTTTCCAAAGCAGGAACCAAGGGACAAAATTATATAAAATCCATTTCAGCCCAACAACAACAAAAGTACAAAACAGAATATTGACATATTTTTAATTTGAAATTACATAGCAGTGAATTTTTTAAAATGCAAATTTGTCAAAATGTAATTATTATGTCAGAATGTAATTACTAGTGTGAATTATTAATCATCTTAGTGGTTAGCAGAAGCAACTAGCAACATTTGGATTTCAACAAATGTACTTTTAAGGACAACCTTATAATCCAAATATAACAACCTGCTGAAAGAAACCAACCAGAAAATAGGAGACATTATCTCAAACCAATGAAGAAGCATATAAAAGGACAATTATATATATATATATATAAACAAAGCAGATCAACTTACCTCTAGTTTGTCCTCGGAAGACTTGTGATTTATTGGAAGTGTGCGGAATTCCTCTGCTAAACGGAAACACTCGCCAAGGTTTTCAGGAGAGACAAAATCGAGCGCAACCTTAGTGCATGACTGCAAAAGGAAGGTATACATCATAGATGTTTGCATGGAGTTATGAAGTTTGTAGGAAATCATTGTACAAGCATGTGTGGAAAATAAGAAAACAAGCAAAGGAGAAGAGTCCATTTCCTAAAAAGGCTTCTTTTGCTAATGATTGAACATGCACCAAAACAGAAACAATAGGAGAAACTGCAATCATATCATGTTAGAATCCGGGTACGAAAAAAGTAAGAAAAATTAAACCTTAGGATTTATATACTTACAGGTATACAAGGTAACATCATATCTACATCGAAGATGAAATAAATCAACATGCATATTGAATTTACCTTTAAATTTCTGACTTGGTGAGGACAGCCAGTGGGAATGAAAACAGCATCTCCTAGCTTCTGAACAAAAGTCCAGGGCTCAATCCCTGCAAGAAAATATATAACTGATATAGTACAGGCACAAGCCTGCCCCGAACAAAATCGAAAAGTATATTAGACAATACTGACCATACTCCTCCTTTAGTATCATCTTATGCTCAAAGGTCAGATACATGGTCTGGTCATGGATGGGGTGAATAACCTACATTTCCGAAGAATATGACATTAAGGGCGTGAGGACTATCGGATAAGTAGCAGCTGTAAACTACAATGCCTAAGCAATCATTTTGTAGGATCCAAGTATAACTAATGAGACAAGTTAAAAAGGAGAATCCTGATAAATAGTGGAAAATCATTTTACTTATTTACCTGGTTTAATGGACGACAATGGACATGCCTAAACTCTCGAAAATGCTTCTTCAGATATTCCTGCAATTTTGGTACATCCTGTCTCCGAAAAATATCCCAGAGAGCACCATCTGAAGCATCCTCCGCAATTGACATACTGTTTTCTTGATTCATTTTGACATTCTCAACATCCTTCAACTCTGGCCCATATGAAAGACCATCTACTGTAGAGGATGAATTACTAAGCACGCCGATGTTAGTTTCTCCCTCCTGATCATCTCGAATTAGTTCCCTCTTGTCTTGCTCAAGGTGCTTTAGCTTCAACTTATCAATGGCGACGAGGTTTTTATGCTCCAATTCGACTTTGGAAATATGAGTCAATACATTTACCTAAAACAGCCAGATTTAACATTTTTCCCTTCTCAAAGTATGAATACTCCAGTAAACATAAAAATCAAATGAGAGTGTATGCATTAAAGAGAATTTACACCAAGTCTCTAAGCACAAACTTCTTGCATGGACTTTGTTGAGATTCTTGAGATTAATGACCCGATCTTGTATTTATTATGTTTGGTTAGGTTTGTCTATATGATTTGAGAATCATATCTTGTAATTATTTAATATGATTTTGTTCCACTAAAGTTGAAAGATAGTCATCATAAATATAAAAGGGTTGAGTGCACAATACACTCGAGCAATTCAGATAAACAATTTGTCTTTTTCAAGTGACCCGAAACAACAATGACTCATAGACAAACAGTTTATACATCATAAAGACTACACAACTTCCGATTTTGTAAGCTAACAACAAAAAAACATTCAGATAAACCAAAAGAAATCCTCCAAGAAAACATGCAAAGTAAGACTTAAGGCATTAAATCTTACTGCATCAGACATATCACAGTGAAGCTTAGTCACAGAATTGCCACGTCCAAGCTCCTGAGCAACTCCATAAGCAACATATGTCTTTGGTCCCATATCTGGCTTCAAACATTTACGAGGCAACTTCACAGCGAGGTTAAGAGCACCTTTGAGAGGATCTGTATATTCTTTATAGGGCAAGGAAGATATGAACTCGGCACAATGACGAGGTAAGCGTTCCTCAAATAAATTTGAAGGAGGCCAATCTTTCAATTTCAGTATTTGAGGCCAATTAAGCCAATCATAACGACCATTTGTATAGCCGGTAAAGAATTGATGGATATTGATCTCTCCCTGCATGTGATCAACATAAAACACATGTTAACCAAAAGCAGGAACATATTGCTAAAAATAAAGCAGCAACATCTCTTTCTTTTTCCTCTGCTTCAGCTAGAAGCTTAGTATCTAGAGTAAAAAAAATTGTAGACATTGATTATATTAGAAATGCGCTTCAATAAAATGAAGGGAAACAACGAATTTCGCCCAAAAGCCGCTCCAGTTAAAGATTGAGAAATCAAACCAACCTCACACCAATCTAAGCAATCTATGACCTTCACATCCAAATGTTGACCATGCTTGGTATTAGTTATCTGACGAAAAGCACGCCACATCACTAGTGGTTCCCAGCTTAAACCAGATGTACATTCAAGCACATTGCTGACAATAACAGGCTCCCCTTTGTTCCAATGCCATTGAAAGTGCTTTAAATCGAACGATCGTGAATCTTCAGCAATGGGACAGTATAACCAGTTGTCACTGGAATCTTCACGAGAAGCCGCCTTCCGCATATTATTTCTAACATCTGGGTTTCTACTGATCTTCGGACAAGAACACCAATTGTCAGGAGTCTCAATTGTATCTTCAAGCTTATATGCTTTTGCTAGTTCTTCTGCCTTATAGACTAACTCTGAAATAAAAGCCTGACCGAATATGCTTTTCAATTCAAGAAAACTATGGCAGCATTCATCATTGACCTTTGGACAGGGAATGCTACCATCACTTTCTGCACGCCACTCAGATCTTGACCATCCACGATTTTTCGGCTCAGCATCAGCAGGTAATTCATGTATCTCAGACTCCTGCATCAGCGCGTAATTCATGAATCTCAAGCTTAGCACCGGCATATGTAATTCATGAATCTCGGGCTAAGCATCAACATGCACGCATGCATTTCTTTTTACCTTTTTCTTTTCTTTTACACCATGCAAATACTCAGGACTACATTTAATAAACTCCAATTCAACTGGATCCGCACCACCTAGAAGCTGACCATCACGAAGCTCGTGGCAACAAGTAAGACAAAGGTCGAAAGAGCATTTTCTACAACTTCTGTGGTAATCAAATATTGATGTTTTGCAGTTGTCACTACAGCAAAGCATCAAGTCAACAACTAAACAATATGGATATAACTGAGAAACCAAAATAAATGAAACAAATCCGAACCAGTAGACACGCTCCATTTGTGAGTATTCTGCCTTTTCAATATTTAGCTCTGAGAGTGAGAGTCCTGCAGTGCACACATCACAAACACAAATTAGACAATGAAATAGATATAAGTATACAAAACCCAAGCTATGGTGCTTGGGGGTATACAAGAAAAATAACTTAAAGCACGATGCCGCATCGATAAGTAATCCAAACAAAAACGGGAAAAAAGCATCAAATCCAGGAAACACAAGCAAAGCAAACTATGTAAATAAGAGGAAAAAACAATAGAAAAATGGGTTGCAACCATCAAGCTTTTCAATGCTAATAGAATTTCAAAGCTTATAAAACAGAAAAAGTATTTCGCTTTTGCAATCAGCCATCAAATGCAATGAGGCTAAAACAATCTTATAGTCTGGTCTAGCATACTAACTAAGTGAGATCTGAAAACACATACACTAACACAAAATTCATTTTTTTGAGTGCAACAATCCAAAAATCAATGAACTACCTTGTCTCTTAGCTTCTATCCCCAACTCAATCATCTGTTCTTCATTCAACTGTCTTACATATGGAAGAATCCGTATCAGCATATACTTAGAGAGCTCAACTTCATTACCTCCATACCTCTTCTCTTCCACCTCTTTCTTCATTTTCTACAGTAAACCAAAAAGCATATTTCATATGACAAAATTACACAAAAAACCAACCTAGTGAGGGTGGTGAGGGTGCTTCTGACCTTAATAAGTTCATCAGACCGCAAGCATGCTTTGCAATTGCAATTACCGCGGCACACGGGGCATGCCTCGGCAACATCATCATTTTTCCATTCAGGATACCTTAATACAACACAGCAAAAAACAAGGAATGAAAGCATTGGTCAGGTATCCATCATCTAAATCTACACTATAATCTTTGCAATAACTTTTCAGAGTATTGATATTGCAATTCTCTCTCTAAATTATGATCTTTTTCAAATATAAGAAATAGTAGCAGAACAACTATTAGCATATCTGCTTATGAAATTTCTTGAAAATTCCCACATGAATGGCAAAAAGTCTCTGTAAACAACAGATGATTGCAATCAAACATGGGCTTGTCATTCCATTACTCATCTTGCCAATACCCTCCAATACGCGTAAAATCGAACAAAAAAATAATAATATATTACACTATTTGTAACTGGAAGTGCCTTAGGAACAAGCATATTCAATAACAAGAAAGCCAATAGACATGGAAGTATAAAAAAACTGGAAGAGAATCAATATAATACCAATTTTTTAAACAGAACAAACAATATCTTTTGCGCTTACAACTTCTGCACCTCACAACCTCTCCTTTATCATTTCTCTGACATTGATGGCACATTAAGCACTCTTCTTCAGTAAACTATCCAATAAGAAACAGAAATAGCATCAAAATCTGAATCAGTAATTCACATACATGTCATAAACAAAACAAAACTCAAAACATTTATGTTAGTAATCTTGAATGATCATAAGATGTTACTTTAACAGTTCTCTTCACTTTTGGTATCTCATTTTTATTACTGGGTCTATGAGCATTTCTTAAACTACGTCTCTGAGTGGTGCTTTGTGAAGGCATTTGAGATTCACCATCACTAACTTCTTCATCTTTGTTGAAAGTTTTTCTTTTTCTACCAACTTTCTGCTTAAAAAAATCATCTTTTTCATCTACATGGTTATGTTTGGACTTGTGTTCTTGTGCAGCATCATTATCTACTTTAATCTTCGATCTCAACTCATCCATATTGGAACAGTGTCATGGGTTGTTGCAATGAGGAATGAGAAAAGTTGTTTGTATTAGCAGAAAAAACACGAATTCAGGTGGCAACATTACTGTGGGTGAATCAAATCCTGGTACCTGGTTTTCTTTGTTTTTTTTTCCGGTTTCCACATGTATCATCTCGCACCGGAATGAATCATGTCTCAGCCGGGAACATTCACAGGTACGTGGTGCTAACTCTCTTAGCGTGCATTTTTTCTATCCACAAGACTCGAATTCGAGACTTATTAAGGGGAATCAAACATGTATCAATTGAACCAAAGCCTTAACATATGTGATGTGAAGATTACTATTATGGGGAAAATAAAAATAATAAAATTTAATCATAACAGTAACAGTTTGAAAATGTGGCGCCAACATCAGATTCTGTTTCATTAAAAAATGGTGTAGTAATTGATTAAGGGCTAAGAAAAAAAAATATGTATAACTTTTATATATTATCATTGTATTATTTATCATTCTTTTCAATAGTAATAATGTAATTTAAGTGAATGATAAATGATATACTAAATCTTTATAAATATTTATATTAATATTATATAGATATATTCTACCCATAGATAAATGAAATATTTTATTGCATCAGTAACTTTTCCCTCCAAATGAAGGTTACTTCTTATTTTAGTAAATATATATTATATTTCCATTAGTTCCATCTTTTCCTTTGAATCCTTTTCAGCTTGGAGTGATTTTAGGGTGTAAAAAATTAATTCTTTTTGCGTGTATGAATGTCTCTCTTATAAATCGAATATTTGACATTTTGGTGATCCTGTGTATTTAAGAGTCTCTTATTGATAAGTGATTATTTTTAGAGTAAATACTCATTTGAGTCACTCATATTTTTCGACCTTACGAGTTTATTCATTCAAAAAAAGAGATCTAAAATGGTCCCCAAAAATTTCAAATGTAGGTAAAATTAGTCATTTTTTGGGTCGAATTAATCCCTACCAAGTGTTATAAAAAATGCTAAAAAGCTTGATGGTAAAGTAATTAAGTCATTTGTAGGTTAAGAAATTAAAGATACTTAATGCTTAATTTCATGCCCACTTAGTATTGCAACTTCTCCCCTTTTGAAAGAGGAAAAAAATGGCCAAAAAAGGTATTGCGACATGCTTATTTGCTAAACATTGCTCTTACAAAAAAAACATATTGAGAGTTATACATTAATATCAAGAGTAAAGTACTTTTAAGTTTTTCAAGATAGATTCTACATTTTGGATTCATTAAACATTACCCAAAGAACAATATTAGGAAGAAAAAAATATGAACATCAAAACAAGTATTCACTAGAAAAACTAATTGTTTATGGTCTTCACTCTTCACAATATCATGAGCCCTTATGAGTGTCTTCAATAAACTTTGTATCTCAGTCGGTACTTAAAACCATGATTTATTAATACACTATTTGATGATTTATTAGTACATTATTAAAATCATAATTTAACTTAAATATATTTTTTCAATTAATCATAAATTAATAAAACATGTTGTGCCACAACTTATGAGACAATATATATGTTTCAGAGACTTACATAGTTACGTTTAAGGTTTAATTATTATTGTTGTTTGTCATGCTTCTCTTCTATTTTTCTTGGAACTGTGCCAAGTGGGCCTGGAACCGTGACACCTTCTTTGTAATCGTTACTTTGGGCCTCTAGCACTCTTTTGAAAAAAAACCACAAATAAAATTGTTATGCTTTGTTCTTCTTTATTTTATTTCTTATGGAAATATGAAATGCATTTACTTAAAATAGAAATCAACACTTTAATTTAATGTATTCTAACACGTCCAAGAGATCTTGTAGGTGTGAGCTTTTATAATACTAGAACATGACGTTCAATTTATTAAATTTACTATATTCAATAATTTAGATTATATAGCACTAAAATTAAACTAATAAAACTTATAATATGTTATGAGTAATAATGATAAATTAGTTTTAGAAAAATAATAGTATGAATGTTATAGTTTGATTACATAATTTTAGGAAGTGCATTATTCTAATTTAAGTCAACATAGATCTTAGCATATGAACATTAAGGGTTATTTTGGGAGTTGGATTTTAGAGAGGAATGAAAAGAAAGAGAAAATTTGAGAGTCATAAAATACATTTGTGAAATGACTCTTAAACCTTATATTTCTCTTCATTCCCTTAAAAATTTAACTCACAAACTAACTGTAACCGATTTGTTGATTAAAACATTAGTATAGGTGGCCTTTCATGACCATATATACTCACACCGGAGTTATTATTTTTAATGTCGTTGTTTAGTTGAATTTGTGTTTATTTTGTTGTTTGATATTTTTATCAAAGTCATTACACTGTTTTAGTTTTAATGAAACATTCACTCTGTTCAATCCTTCTATGATTTTTTCAATGCTTTTGATCTTATTTGGATACATATCAAGTTTTGGCAAGTCATTGCTCCACCCTCCATAAGCAGATTCCTCCTTGAGTACGATCAATATAAAAATTTATATGTAATTGGTATATCTATTATTCATTTCTATTTTTTTAAAGATTCAATAATGATTAAACATAAACAGTAAATAATATAGCAATAATATATTAAACTTATACATCATTAATGTTAATGTATACATTCTTTTAAATTTTGAATAATTTCAATCTTTTATTATATTCAATAATGTCGATCAATAGATCTTAGGGATGGAGTTTCACCACTTACCCAAGTTCTTCAATCACCATCGATAAATTCAAATACTCTTAGCCTTATATTTCAAGTCTACCTTTAGGTTTGATTGGAGTTCAAGCAATTTCAAACAAAAATGTATCACTTTGTGCATAAAATAATGTGTTTAACTTTGGCCATTAAAATAATATAAAAGAAAAACATGTGATCCAATTAGTTAAAGGAATATTAAAATCACATATTTTAGAAGAGATTAATTTCTTATAAAAAAAGTAAGTATGCTTCAACAACTTAGTGGTATAATTTTTATATTAAAAAACTATTGGACTAATTCTTCAAGTTATTTATTTTTTAAATTATCCCGATATTTTTTTATTTCATATTGATTATATCTATTGTTTTTTCCTCAACCCTTCACATTCTCAAATAAAATTCATAACTTTAGTATCACCAAGTTCAAAACAATAAATAACTTAAAAAATCAAACTAAATTGGAAATTAATATAAAGAACTTATCCATATTTATGAGTATCGAAATTAAATTTATAACTAATGTAGAAAATAAGTAGTGGCCACTTAGGGCTTAGCTGTCAATGTTTATCCACTTATGTCCCTTCATCACCTCGAAGGGCCACTTGAATTCATATCACTGTTCCCCTTCCTTCTTTTTTTTCTCTTTATCTTCATCAACTTTTTTCCTTTTTAAATCTTCAATGTTTACCAACGTTGGTTCAAGTGGTACATATTTGATTCTTCTTAAGTAAGAATCCAGGAGTCTCAATTGTATCTTCAAGCTTATATGCTTTTGCTAGTTCTTCTGCCTTATAGACTAACTCTGAAATAAAAGCCTGACCGAATATGCTTTTCAATTCAAGAAAACTATGGCAGCATTCATCATTGACCTTTGGACAGGGAATGCTACCATCACTTTCTGCACGCCACTCAGATCTTGACCATCCACGATTTTTCGGCTCAGCATCAGCAGGTAATTCATGTATCTCAGACTCCTGCATCAGCGCGTAATTCATGAATCTCAAGCTTAGCACCGGCATATGTAATTCATGAATCTCGGGCTAAGCATCAACATGCACGCATGCATTTCTTTTTACCTTTTTCTTTTCTTTTACACCATGCAAATACTCAGGACTACATTTAATAAACTCCAATTCAACTGGATCCGCACCACCTAGAAGCTGACCATCACGAAGCTCGTGGCAACAAGTAAGACAAAGGTCGAAAGAGCATTTTCTACAACTTCTGTGGTAATCAAATATTGATGTTTTGCAGTTGTCACTACAGCAAAGCATCAAGTCAACAACTAAACAATATGGATATAACTGAGAAACCAAAATAAATGAAACAAATCCGAACCAGTAGACACGCTCCATTTGTGAGTATTCTGCCTTTTCAATATTTAGCTCTGAGAGTGAGAGTCCTGCAGTGCACACATCACAAACACAAATTAGACAATGAAATAGATATAAGTATACAAAACCCAAGCTATGGTGCTTGGGGGTATACAAGAAAAATAACTTAAAGCACGATGCCGCATCGATAAGTAATCCAAACAAAAACGGGAAAAAAGCATCAAATCCAGGAAACACAAGCAAAGCAAACTATGTAAATAAGAGGAAAAAACAATAGAAAAATGGGTTGCAACCATCAAGCTTTTCAATGCTAATAGAATTTCAAAGCTTATAAAACAGAAAAAGTATTTCGCTTTTGCAATCAGCCATCAAATGCAATGAGGCTAAAACAATCTTATAGTCTGGTCTAGCATACTAACTAAGTGAGATCTGAAAACACATACACTAACACAAAATTCATTTTTTTGAGTGCAACAATCCAAAAATCAATGAACTACCTTGTCTCTTAGCTTCTATCCCCAACTCAATCATCTGTTCTTCATTCAACTGTCTTACATATGGAAGAATCCGTATCAGCATATACTTAGAGAGCTCAACTTCATTACCTCCATACCTCTTCTCTTCCACCTCTTTCTTCATTTTCTACAGTAAACCAAAAAGCATATTTCATATGACAAAATTACACAAAAAACCAACCTAGTGAGGGTGGTGAGGGTGCTTCTGACCTTAATAAGTTCATCAGACCGCAAGCATGCTTTGCAATTGCAATTACCGCGGCACACGGGGCATGCCTCGGCAACATCATCATTTTTCCATTCAGGATACCTTAATACAACACAGCAAAAAACAAGGAATGAAAGCATTGGTCAGGTATCCATCATCTAAATCTACACTATAATCTTTGCAATAACTTTTCAGAGTATTGATATTGCAATTCTCTCTCTAAATTATGATCTTTTTCAAATATAAGAAATAGTAGCAGAACAACTATTAGCATATCTGCTTATGAAATTTCTTGAAAATTCCCACATGAATGGCAAAAAGTCTCTGTAAACAACAGATGATTGCAATCAAACATGGGCTTGTCATTCCATTACTCATCTTGCCAATACCCTCCAATACGCGTAAAATCGAACAAAAAAATAATAATATATTACACTATTTGTAACTGGAAGTGCCTTAGGAACAAGCATATTCAATAACAAGAAAGCCAATAGACATGGAAGTATAAAAAAACTGGAAGAGAATCAATATAATACCAATTTTTTAAACAGAACAAACAATATCTTTTGCGCTTACAACTTCTGCACCTCACAACCTCTCCTTTATCATTTCTCTGACATTGATGGCACATTAAGCACTCTTCTTCAGTAAACTATCCAATAAGAAACAGAAATAGCATCAAAATCTGAATCAGTAATTCACATACATGTCATAAACAAAACAAAACTCAAAACATTTATGTTAGTAATCTTGAATGATCATAAGATGTTACTTTAACAGTTCTCTTCACTTTTGGTATCTCATTTTTATTACTGGGTCTATGAGCATTTCTTAAACTACGTCTCTGAGTGGTGCTTTGTGAAGGCATTTGAGATTCACCATCACTAACTTCTTCATCTTTGTTGAAAGTTTTTCTTTTTCTACCAACTTTCTGCTTAAAAAAATCATCTTTTTCATCTACATGGTTATGTTTGGACTTGTGTTCTTGTGCAGCATCATTATCTACTTTAATCTTCGATCTCAACTCATCCATATTGGAACAGTGTCATGGGTTGTTGCAATGAGGAATGAGAAAAGTTGTTTGTATTAGCAGAAAAAACACGAATTCAGGTGGCAACATTACTGTGGGTGAATCAAATCCTGGTACCTGGTTTTCTTTGTTTTTTTTTCCGGTTTCCACATGTATCATCTCGCACCGGAATGAATCATGTCTCAGCCGGGAACATTCACAGGTACGTGGTGCTAACTCTCTTAGCGTGCATTTTTTCTATCCACAAGACTCGAATTCGAGACTTATTAAGGGGAATCAAACATGTATCAATTGAACCAAAGCCTTAACATATGTGATGTGAAGATTACTATTATGGGGAAAATAAAAATAATAAAATTTAATCATAACAGTAACAGTTTGAAAATGTGGCGCCAACATCAGATTCTGTTTCATTAAAAAATGGTGTAGTAATTGATTAAGGGCTAAGAAAAAAAAATATGTATAACTTTTATATATTATCATTGTATTATTTATCATTCTTTTCAATAGTAATAATGTAATTTAAGTGAATGATAAATGATATACTAAATCTTTATAAATATTTATATTAATATTATATAGATATATTCTACCCATAGATAAATGAAATATTTTATTGCATCAGTAACTTTTCCCTCCAAATGAAGGTTACTTCTTATTTTAGTAAATATATATTATATTTCCATTAGTTCCATCTTTTCCTTTGAATCCTTTTCAGCTTGGAGTGATTTTAGGGTGTAAAAAATTAATTCTTTTTGCGTGTATGAATGTCTCTCTTATAAATCGAATATTTGACATTTTGGTGATCCTGTGTATTTAAGAGTCTCTTATTGATAAGTGATTATTTTTAGAGTAAATACTCATTTGAGTCACTCATATTTTTCGACCTTACGAGTTTATTCATTCAAAAAAAGAGATCTAAAATGGTCCCCAAAAATTTCAAATGTAGGTAAAATTAGTCATTTTTTGGGTCGAATTAATCCCTACCAAGTGTTATAAAAAATGCTAAAAAGCTTGATGGTAAAGTAATTAAGTCATTTGTAGGTTAAGAAATTAAAGATACTTAATGCTTAATTTCATGCCCACTTAGTATTGCAACTTCTCCCCTTTTGAAAGAGGAAAAAAATGGCCAAAAAAGGTATTGCGACATGCTTATTTGCTAAACATTGCTCTTACAAAAAAAACATATTGAGAGTTATACATTAATATCAAGAGTAAAGTACTTTTAAGTTTTTCAAGATAGATTCTACATTTTGGATTCATTAAACATTACCCAAAGAACAATATTAGGAAGAAAAAAATATGAACATCAAAACAAGTATTCACTAGAAAAACTAATTGTTTATGGTCTTCACTCTTCACAATATCATGAGCCCTTATGAGTGTCTTCAATAAACTTTGTATCTCAGTCGGTACTTAAAACCATGATTTATTAATACACTATTTGATGATTTATTAGTACATTATTAAAATCATAATTTAACTTAAATATATTTTTTCAATTAATCATAAATTAATAAAACATGTTGTGCCACAACTTATGAGACAATATATATGTTTCAGAGACTTACATAGTTACGTTTAAGGTTTAATTATTATTGTTGTTTGTCATGCTTCTCTTCTATTTTTCTTGGAACTGTGCCAAGTGGGCCTGGAACCGTGACACCTTCTTTGTAATCGTTACTTTGGGCCTCTAGCACTCTTTTGAAAAAAAACCACAAATAAAATTGTTATGCTTTGTTCTTCTTTATTTTATTTCTTATGGAAATATGAAATGCATTTACTTAAAATAGAAATCAACACTTTAATTTAATGTATTCTAACACGTCCAAGAGATCTTGTAGGTGTGAGCTTTTATAATACTAGAACATGACGTTCAATTTATTAAATTTACTATATTCAATAATTTAGATTATATAGCACTAAAATTAAACTAATAAAACTTATAATATGTTATGAGTAATAATGATAAATTAGTTTTAGAAAAATAATAGTATGAATGTTATAGTTTGATTACATAATTTTAGGAAGTGCATTATTCTAATTTAAGTCAACATAGATCTTAGCATATGAACATTAAGGGTTATTTTGGGAGTTGGATTTTAGAGAGGAATGAAAAGAAAGAGAAAATTTGAGAGTCATAAAATACATTTGTGAAATGACTCTTAAACCTTATATTTCTCTTCATTCCCTTAAAAATTTAACTCACAAACTAACTGTAACCGATTTGTTGATTAAAACATTAGTATAGGTGGCCTTTCATGACCATATATACTCACACCGGAGTTATTATTTTTAATGTCGTTGTTTAGTTGAATTTGTGTTTATTTTGTTGTTTGATATTTTTATCAAAGTCATTACACTGTTTTAGTTTTAATGAAACATTCACTCTGTTCAATCCTTCTATGATTTTTTCAATGCTTTTGATCTTATTTGGATACATATCAAGTTTTGGCAAGTCATTGCTCCACCCTCCATAAGCAGATTCCTCCTTGAGTACGATCAATATAAAAATTTATATGTAATTGGTATATCTATTATTCATTTCTATTTTTTTAAAGATTCAATAATGATTAAACATAAACAGTAAATAATATAGCAATAATATATTAAACTTATACATCATTAATGTTAATGTATACATTCTTTTAAATTTTGAATAATTTCAATCTTTTATTATATTCAATAATGTCGATCAATAGATCTTAGGGATGGAGTTTCACCACTTACCCAAGTTCTTCAATCACCATCGATAAATTCAAATACTCTTAGCCTTATATTTCAAGTCTACCTTTAGGTTTGATTGGAGTTCAAGCAATTTCAAACAAAAATGTATCACTTTGTGCATAAAATAATGTGTTTAACTTTGGCCATTAAAATAATATAAAAGAAAAACATGTGATCCAATTAGTTAAAGGAATATTAAAATCACATATTTTAGAAGAGATTAATTTCTTATAAAAAAAGTAAGTATGCTTCAACAACTTAGTGGTATAATTTTTATATTAAAAAACTATTGGACTAATTCTTCAAGTTATTTATTTTTTAAATTATCCCGATATTTTTTTATTTCATATTGATTATATCTATTGTTTTTTCCTCAACCCTTCACATTCTCAAATAAAATTCATAACTTTAGTATCACCAAGTTCAAAACAATAAATAACTTAAAAAATCAAACTAAATTGGAAATTAATATAAAGAACTTATCCATATTTATGAGTATCGAAATTAAATTTATAACTAATGTAGAAAATAAGTAGTGGCCACTTAGGGCTTAGCTGTCAATGTTTATCCACTTATGTCCCTTCATCACCTCGAAGGGCCACTTGAATTCATATCACTGTTCCCCTTCCTTCTTTTTTTTCTCTTTATCTTCATCAACTTTTTTCCTTTTTAAATCTTCAATGTTTACCAACGTTGGTTCAAGTGGTACATATTTGATTCTTCTTAAGTAAGAATCCGGGTTCGAGTTTTGTGGATGGAAAAAATGTTCGTTGGGAGAGTTAGCCCCGCCTCCAGTGCAAGGATACCCGTAGGAAACTAAAAAAAATCTTCAATGTTTATATTTGGTCAATTCAATGTTACTACTCTTTTATTTTGAGTCATGCATTTTTTTTTAAAAGATAAAGTGTCTATATAACATCGATAAAAAGGGAATATATGAATAGTTATGTTATATGTGTCTATATAATGATTTTTATTTGAACTTATTTAAAAATGATTTAAACCATTATTTCTTACCGGTAAAATGATTTTGGCTAATTAATTATTCAAGTAGTTAGTAGCAATACTAATAGATTGATGGGTACCTTATATCCCTCCATTCTATATTTTTGTATAATTTTAAAACTTCTGTAATTTTAGATTTCCAAATTCCAATGCTTAATTAAAAAATATTTTAATTTTGATCTCATTAAATAATCAGTTTTTTATGCGGGTTCTAGAATATCTCTATATGTAATATTTGTTATAATTAATTTAAAAAATATTTAAATTAAAATTTTAATAATTAAATATTTATCTTATCAATTTTCGTGTTTGCCACTTATTTGGTTGGCCTGGTTTCCTCATCCCACGTTATTATTAATTTATAATTCTGATTCATCCCATACTTTAAATAACAATATCTTTAGTACTCCAACGTGATAATATTGTTTAACTCCATCCCCATAATAATCCTTCTTAATTTATCATTAATTATATTCCACCCTCCATTTTAGGAAGCTCCTGAAGTAGTCTCTGAAAACGAATGAATTGACCATCCACTAATAAACATTAATCATTCCTTTTCTAATTTATGTATGACCAATTTTTTTTGATACTATCAAAGATATTTTTTAATTTTTTAGATAAGAAACTAATTCCTTATCCTGTTTTTTGTGTCACTTCATATATTATCATATCTGATTAATTGGAAAAAAATTATTTAAATTAAAATTGAGATTATTAAATAATTTTCTAGTCAATCATATCTTCAGACACATGACATATGACGTGACACAAAGGAAAGAACAACATCATGATCTGTACCATATAGATCCATGTTTAGGCATGTTATTAGATTCTTCTCAATCCTTATACCAACTTCTGTTATGTAATCTACTTAATTAACACTATTTTGAGTATTTTCCACCTTACAAATTTAATTATTTACATAATCCAACAATATTCCCTTGTTAAATAATATGTATGACTCGTCAGCTATAGCAAATAATATGAATGCATGAAAAATGGGGAGGATTAATTGGTAATGAAGTAATGATTCCAGTGAGGACATAATTAGGAGGGTTTTATGGTTTGTTATTGTTGGATCAATTTGGATATTTTAAGAGTAAGGTTTACTATATACAGATTATGGATTTAACTTAAGCTAGGAGGTAGAGATGATTTTATATATATATATATATATATATATATGATGCATTTGATTCAAGCTTTGTATAATAGTTTATTAATATCCTACAGCTTATATTAAAAGTTATATTGCCTTGTATCCCTTAATCATAGTCTATTTAGTGTATATAAGTACTAGTTACTGGAATCAAACATTTTTAAGATTTTCATTGTTCGTGAAATTTAATACAACTACATCTTTCAACTAATAACACCACCAAATTAACATTTTATTAATATAACTACATCTTTCAACTAATAACAACGTGTTTTTTTAGAAAAGAACGTGTTTTTTAGAAGGCCATGAAAATGACTTATTAAATGAAGTTATCCAAATCTATATGAATACCCATATTATATAGAATTTTTTTTAGTACTATTAAGAATATATTCTCACGTTTTAATTAAGGATTAGTCCATTTGGAATGCATAATTGTCTTTTTTAATAAGTGTCGTTTCTAGGAATTCAATCCTTAACATTTTAATCATTCTGAGAATCTAACGAAACTTTATACGACTTGAATAATATCATGTTGGTGGAGAATTTATTTAGATACATCAGTATGAAACAAATCCTTACTATTAATTACATATTAATAATTTAAAATTAATTATGTTTATTCTTAATCAATAAGGGATATGTGATTAAGATTATTTATTCTAGATTGTCCAATTATTTATTTATTCATTTTTCATATTTTTTGCAACTATCCATCCAATTTGATAGGATTAGTTTTTTTGTAATATTAAGTATTCGTAAATTGTAGTTGTCAGAAATGGGACTTTGGGAGTGGGAAGTAGACTTTAATGAAGATAAAATTAAGCCTCTTGTTTTCTTAACCAATACAAAAAACAATTTGATAATTCTCCTGGACAATATAATAATTCAAAGTTAATTATTTTTTTAACAAACAATTGTTGAAGGTAAGTTTAACCATCAACAAGGACTAATCCTTTCTATGCATAAATATTATAAAAGTATGTTTTGTTTTGCCTTTAGCAATAAAACTTTGTTTCGTTCTCAAAAAATTATATCATGCTTAAAAATTAAAAGATAAAATTAGATACACATGTTACACATTTAAAATTAAAACAAAAAATTGTTAGGTGGGCAAGAAAGAATAATATAATTAGTACTTGCACTCATTATTCAGTTTTGGTATGCTATGCTGGATGGTATTTAATTATTTTTTGACCATTGTGTAAAATTCTACACAATTATTATAAAATGAATATTTAATATATGTACTTGACGAATAATGTGTTATGGCAATGTTCATCATCATATTATTATAGCAACTTCTAATGATGGAAATTATTTATTACATTTATGACAATCATAGTGAAAACACATACACCTGTAATGAGATAAGACCAATTGTATTTAAAGATTATGAAAATAATAAAAATGAAGATAATGTATATGAGAAAAGATGTATGCATTTATACACTGTCATTGTATCATCCATCATTGATATTTAATTATTATTGACTTTTCAAAATAAGTAATCCAAATGAATGGTGGATGATAATGTACATGTGTATAAATTTTTATCCTGTCTATGTACAGATTTTACACTCAATATATATATATATATATATATATATATAAATAAGTTCGTTTACATCCTAAATTTTCTGTTAAAGCTTATAAACACTTAACTCAACAATGGTCTAGCTTAGGAATTCGCATTCTCTCGTGTGTAATGCTAATTCTTTCAATGAGTATTTTTCTATTCACAAGACTCAAACCCAAAACATTATTTAAATAAAATAAAACATGTACCACTTGAATTAACACTCATTAATGAAATAATTATTTCAAAATAGATGTACCTAATCCTCATTTCTAAGTTCTAACTGATGATTATTCTCATGATATTCATAACATATATGGTGAAAGACAAGTTATTTTATTTAAAAAAAGTACAAATGTATAGTAAAAGAATATAATACTAAACATTTATTTACAGTAAATACATTATTACAATTTGCTTGTATTATTTTTTCATTAAAGAGGCAATAATAATTAAAAATAAATGAGAAGTTAATAATATGTAAAATAAATGAGAATTTATTTTTATGATAGAAAAAATATGAAATTGTTGAGTAAGAGACATAATTACTTTTTTGGGTTAAATTAAATTTTTAGAAAAGATAGATATATAATGATTTATATATATTTACTAATTCAAATCGTTGAATTTTTACTGAATTAATAATTAGGATAAGATTAAATTTAAAAAATTTATTGGTGTATTAAGTGTATCATTCTTCCTTGAATAAAATAAAATAAAAAACGTGCGTATAAACCCAGCTTACCTAGCTCCACGTATTACAGTATTCATAATTCACGTGAAACCCACACAGAGCAAAACGCATCACATTTCATTTTTCAATGGCGATGGCGCGGAATAACAACGTCAGCAACGGCACCGGAGTGCACCACCATAATACGGCGGCGCAATCACGCCAACAATGGAAAAAGCTACAAGTGTTCAATGAAGTTCTCCGCCGTCTCAAAGATTCCGGTGATGATGAAGCTATGCAACCTTACTTCGACGATCAGCTATGGGCTCACTTCAATCGCCTCCCGACACGGTCCTCTTCTCTCTTCTTTTACTCGCACCACTTTTTTCATGTTCTACATATTATTTGATCATATCATTATATATCTATGTTTCTCATTTTTCTTCATCGTTTTTTATGTTTACCTTTATCTCAGATTTTTGCAGTAAGATTTATTTCTTTTCAAGCTTCATTGATTGAGTATATGTAGTAGAATTATCTGTTTTTGTGATATTCTGTTAGGACTTAAATACATGAGCAGAGTCTAACTCAAGACTAGTCTATTAGTTGGGAGACCACATTAAGTTTGTTATGCTACTCAATATGGACTCCTAACATTGCTGGCTCTTTAAGGGCTGATGTCCACGACGGCTTTCATTTTGTCGACACTAACACGATGGTAGCCCTTTCTCTCCCTTTCTCTTTTGGCGGCTTCATTCACCTATCAGGATACTGTAATATACCTTAATCCAGCTTATAGGTAGTCCTTTTCGTAGCACAACTCTCGATGAAAGCACTTTTGTAGAGTTCATGAATATGGAAAGATATTTGATTTTAATTTGTGCCTTGTTTGATAAGTATGATTCTATTTGATGTGGTTGGTTAGGTATGTGCTTTATTTTTTAAAGAAAATGTTTAGGGTTTTGGAAAGAGTTTTATGGAGTTGATGTAACTGTAATGCAGGTATGCGTTGGATGTGAATGTGGAAAGGGCTGCAGATGTACTTATGCACAAGAGATTACTACATTTGGCATGTGATCCTGATAACAGACCTGCAATTGAAGTTCGATTAGTTCAGGTCTGCTACGAGACCCTTGTGAAAACTGTGTTCTGAATAGCTGAGGAGAATAGATTATTTCAAGAATCGGCTTTAATAGATCAATGTAATGTTTGTTGAAAAACAATTTTGAAGTAATCTGTTTCTTTTTGGTTGTGTAGAAAGGTCAATCGCATATAGTAAATTATAACAAAAGGGTATACTTTTTTTTATACTAATTGTTTGTGAGTTAGTTATGCTAGGCTGAAATGGTAAAAATGTAACAGGTTTCAAAAAATCAATCTTATTAGATAAGCTTAAAACTTCTAGCTTCTATGAGTTTGCATGGATTGATTTATGTTTTTCCGAAGATTTTGGAAGTGGAATTTTTGTATGTTTATATCCACTTGTTCTTCATATATGTGACCTGAAGTTAACTGGACTACTTTGGGTATTATGCATAACGGTGACAAGGTGAAAACAGAAGAAAAAAACAAAATAATGGTGACTTCATATTTCATATTAGGACATTCAATTTATTTGTGAAATGCTTGTTTGTGCCTGAAATTGCAACTGCTTCCAAGTTAAACACCAGGTTAATGGCTTGAGTTTGTTTTTATTGGTACAAATTATAATAACTTATGTATTATGTATGATGGCGAAGTAGTCAAAGCCTGGTTTTAATTTCATCACATCATTTGTTGAAGAAATTGTCCTGTACATGTATGATGGTTAAATTTGTATGACCTACATATCCATACAGGTATAGACAAAAGTGTAGAAGTCTATTCTGTACATGTTTCATCACTATGTCTGGGACTATTTTCTCTTTGCAAATTAATCTGCATCTGTTTAGTTTAATTGCCATAGACTTGTCTCTCGTTAAGTTATCAAGATATAATTTCCATGCCTCTGAATTTGCAAAGACTATGTTGTTTTTCCTGTATTCAATTTCTTCTCAGTTTCAATTTTTACATTTTGAGTGGTATGGCTCACATATTCACCTCACTCCATGAGGGTAACACTTTTGAGGATTGGAATCTTGGTGCAGGTTCATCCCATATCTGATGGAAACTCAAATGACTCCGTCCTATCAGACGATCCTGGAAAAGAATCTGATCAAAGCTCTTCAAATTTCTCAAGAAGACAGGGGTATTTTTTCTCACGTGCTTTGTTTATTTCATAGAATTCTGAACTTTTTGGGTGCAATTATCAGAAAGCTCCACTTGCGGCTCTGTATAAAGCACTACTGACTATATAATTAGGGCTTGACGCTTGTAATCAGCATTCTGAATTTAATTAAAATTTTCATTTGCTAGTTTACATCCACCTCCTGCTTTTGGTTCTTCTCCCAATCTTGAAGCACTAACACTTGAAGCAAATAATTCTGAAGACATGGAGGAGGAACAATCTGTGCATGCTAGTGCACAATATTCACGGTAAAATTTATGTTGTGAACTATAGGCCTAGGCTTGGAAAATTTGTTTGATCGATGGCCTAGAATCTAGATTAATTATGCTTTGCTTTTCATATGAGGATGGACCTGAAAATGCAACTCAGTTGGCATGTAATAACCATAGCTTCCATATATTAACTTTTCAAATATATAACAAACTCTGATATTCTTGTGGTTGAGGTGCTTCAATTATTTTTTGTATACCGCTCTGGTCATAACACTTACATGTTTCCTGTTGCCAATACTCACTCAGATATTTGATGAATTATCTAGCCATGATATGCCATATGCATACTTGAATTATATGCCAAGCCGTTATAAGATGTTTGATGAAGTTTCTAGTCACACGTTTTAATTAAAAATTGATGGTTTTTTTTAATTTAAATAATGAGCATTTATGTCATTGAAAATGATGTAGGCCCATGCATGAAATTACCTTCTCAACAGATGACAAGCCAAAGCGTCTTAGTCAGGTATATGATAGCTTTTCTAATGAAAATATTGTCTGTTATTGGCAGAAATTAAGAGTGCAATACTCTCCATCCATTTATGGTTGAGACAGCATTTGACTTAACTGGAATGTGCATATAATTCCCCCTAGACTATACTAAGCTAAACTTAGTCCGGACATAATTAGAAGTTTTGAACCTTGGATTATGAATGAGAGGATCTCACATGTACTGTTTCTTCTGCAGTTAACTGCTTTGCTTGCTGAAATTGGGCTGAACATCCAAGAGGCGCATGCCTTCTCCACAACAGACGGTTACTCATTAGATGTGTTTGTTGTTGAAGGATGGCCCTATGAGGTATGTTGCTATTTTTTATGTTAATTGGTTGGGATGGATACATGATATTACAACAATA
Source organism: Lupinus angustifolius (assembly GCF_001865875.1). Classification (NCBI taxonomy): domain Eukaryota; kingdom Viridiplantae; phylum Streptophyta; class Magnoliopsida; order Fabales; family Fabaceae; genus Lupinus; species Lupinus angustifolius. Next base: position 8,557,928 of record NC_032016.1, read on the forward strand.
TGAGTTCACAAGCACCAGCTTATCAAACATACTGGCTGAAAGCTGCTTCTTTCATATTATGGGATACAATTATATTACTTTTGCCATCCCATTCATTCTCTTCATTAGTGTTCATGATTGTTAAAGGTTTTGTTGATAGGGCGCTGCATGACAATTTGGTATTAAAACAGGAAACAGAGAAGCTTAAAGCAACATTGGGAAAAGAAGTCTCAATGATTGAGGTAAATCAGGCATCTTACTGTGTTTTCAGATGAAAGCAAGAGTGAATTTTAGTATTTTACTAAGATTCTATAATTAAAATTTTATTTGACCATTGGTTTCAGTGGCAGGCAAGGTCTAGTCAGGAATCAGAATCTTCTGTTGTGAAGCCTGATCAAGATAAGGTGAAATGTGAACCTGATCAGTTGACAATACCTAGTGATGGAATGGATGTTTGGGAAATAGATCCTAAGCATTTGAAATATGGAACACATATTGCGTCCGGGTCATATGGTGAATTGTGAGTACATAGTCATCCAGAAGTATGCATTTTCTCTTTAGTTTAATACCAAGTGTATATATTGTTTCAATTTCCAACTGACCGGTGCTACTAATGAAATCAGATTTAGAGGTATATATTGTAGTCAAGAAGTAGCCATTAAAGTTCTCAAGGCTGACCCTGAGCATATAAATTCAGATTTGCAAAGAGAGTTTGCGCAGGAAGTCTATATCATGAGGTGTGCTATATTAAATTTGCAAAATTTAACCATCTGAAGTGTACCTACCTGTTTATTGAGATAGTATTTTGTCATGTCAGAACTCAATTATGAAATATGAATTGTCTTGCTATTACTGTTTTGTCCGTTTTTTCACAGCTGCTCTAACCAACTTAACAAACCAAAGACCTAATTTCTGCCTTTGATTTTGATTTTTTTGTGAGACCTTGGACCTAACTGTTCATAGTATTTAGTGCATATTCCATTTTCTCCTCATAACATACAGTGAAAAACAAGAAGTTCAAGTCAAAACTCAAAATATAGAACAAGGAGAAATTTTATACAGATGAAGAATATTAGACTTTCTAAAAATCAGTTATTACTTTTTCTAGTGAGCTTGATGCACACTACAAAATTACCCCACTTTATGGTTCTTTCTGATCCGGTTTCTTGGTATTGCAAACATCTAATGTAGGTGTCTTACTCCCGATTTTTTTGTCTTTGAAGACTTCAAATTGATTAAAACTTGTATTTTCATTAAAAACACATATACTATATTATGCTCGGCGCAACGAAGATTGTTTGCCTTGTGACCTGAAGGTCATGCATTCAAATCCTAGAAATAGTCTATTGCTTACAAGGATGAGGCTACATATATCTATTCTCGCCAAATCTCACTACCTATTTTTTATATGCTATATTATGCTCACTGCTGGAACTTGCAGAAAGGTTCGTCACAAGAATGTTGTACAATTCATAGGAGCATGTACAAAGCTCCCACACTTATGCATAGTTACAGGTGACGTCCAGTGGATAACATTATGTAGTAAATGGATAGATGCGATCTTAATTATCTAGCAATTGTCAACCCCATTGTAACGGTTGTTTCCTTTTCATTCTTTAGAATTTATGTCCGGTGGAAGTGTGTATGACTACCTACATAAACAGAAGGGTTGCTTTAAATTCCCTACCCTGCTCAAAGTTGCTATTGATGTTTCTAAAGGAATGAACTACTTGCACCAACATGACATAATCCATAGAGACTTGAAGGGTGCCAATCTTTTGATGGATGAAAATGGTGTATGGAGTTTCCTTTAGCTTAGTTTTTCAGTCTATGATGAGATTCATTCCTTCCTGTCTCTTTCTATCGTAGATCATGTTTATAGCTAAATATAATTAATAACATTAACTGGCCATACAGAAATGAAGGTTTTCGTATGTGTTACATTGCAGGTTGTAAAGGTTGCTGATTTTGGGGTAGCTAGAGTGAAAGCTCAATCTGGAGTTATGACAGCAGAAACTGGAACATATCGATGGATGGCTCCTGAGGTATATAATCTTCTAACATTACTATCATTAGACTATCCAAATAGTTTACATGATCTTATTGGGCTTTTCAACACCTGTGTTTACTTGTCAATTGTCATGTTCCCATATATTGATGTGTTTAGTGTGAGAAAAAGGTTTGATGAAACATTATATTCAAGAATGACCATTGTTGTAGTTCTGTTATTGGTAGAAAATGTGCAAAATTTAGATAATGAATGTAATCATAGCCTTAACTCTTTTAGATATCTATGGAGCTGTATTGTTATAAGCGAACATATACATATCTGTTTTTCTTACTGGAAGATGTGAAGATTTTACAAATCCAATACCGGAAATGTTAGTATTAACCAACTAACACTATGCTTCATATTATCTGTTTTTGTTGATTAAAATATTTTCTGTTGGCGAAGATATCTGGGGATAGCTCATCTTGTCTTCTTTTCTCACCATGGTTCCTCTGCATTGAAGGTTATAGAACACAAGTCGTATGATCACAAAGCTGATGTATTTAGTTTTGGAGTTGTCTTATGGGAATTGCTAACTGGAAAGGTATTTATTATTTACACTCTCTTGTGACTACTACCATATACTTTTTCCACTAATGTAAATTATTGTGTTTTTCTTGCCAGCTTCCGTATGAATACCTGACCCCTCTACAAGCTGCTATAGGAGTAGTTCAAAAGGTAACTTTTTTACTTAAATTGATAGAATAAACTGATAGATGTGTCTTCTTGCTTCTGAAATTTTGAAGAAAGTGGTTTACATGATTGATGGCATGCATAGACTTCTGTTGTATAGATTGAGACTATTTCATTTATTTGTTACTAAACATTTGCATGGATTTCAGGGTCTACGACCAACCATCCCTAAGAACACTCATCCAAAGTTTTTTGAGCTTCTTGAGAGATCTTGGCAGCAAGATCCAGCATTGAGACCTGATTTCTCTGAGATTATCGAGATACTGCAGGAGTTGGCCAAGGAGGTATAATAACCTTATTTTATATATAATATTTGTTTCACTTTTCCTTATTCAGAGCACTAAGGCTTCATTGTATCCATTTTATATATTCACCGGTTAAAAGCTTAATTTGAAAATCATTTAAATCCAAGTGCCAGCAATTTAGTTCCGTTACCATGTCTGTCCTATAGGTAGGGTTTGGTTTCCGTAGTGACTACGACTCTACGAGAGCAAATGCCTGAGACAGTGATGTCTTATGAGCTCCAAGTCACAAGACAAACAACCTTACTGTTGTGTCGAATTTGATCATGACATGGATATCAGTTTGTGTGCATGTATGACAGGTCGAAGATGAAGGAAAGGAGCAGCACAGAGATAAATCAGGAGGAGGATTTCTATCTATCCTCAGACGAGGTCATCACTAAGAAGTTAAAGTTTAACTGAAAATGTCCATAGCTAGGATTAATCAGAAGGGTTATTTCCCATTTACTTTTAGATTTACATGTAGAGTTTTCATAACTTTATCTGGCTGCTTTTATACTACATTTCTCACGTTTTAAGCATTTTGAATATGAATCAGTTACCCATTTCAAGTTTTACTAGGGAATTTATTTATATCTGTAACAAAAATAGGTGATGGTATAAATGTGCATTGTAACATGAACAACAACTCTCCTCTATCTTTTCAATAAAATGTTACTGATTTGAAGTTTAATCAGTTTCTTAATGGATGTTATACTTTTTGGCAGTATCTAAGATGCTGCTGGTTCACAAAATGAGGTAATCACACATCTTAGGCTTTTAAATTCTATGTTGATGTTATCATGAGGCTAATACATAAGGGACACGTTGCAATTGAATGTAGATCATCTGTCCTAAAATTGTGTCGCGTGTCAATAGATACTTCTTTTATAACAAAAATTAGTTGTTATATTTGGTAAACTTGTTTCAATTATTGGGCCTATCAAAGTATTTTGATATGGGTCGGAATTGTACATACTCCATAACCTAAATGATAAACCCATTAGCAAAAAATGAATCTACTTGATTATTTTTATAGAAATTTTTATATAACCACTTGAACTCGGGAGTCAGGATCTCTATTTTACGGTTATCTCTTCGAAAAACCTCAGTTAACCTGCCAAAAAGGGATTAAAAAGTATCTAACTCAACTAAATTGCTCTTAAGAGTGGGTATGTTATATTTGAGTTAGATAAGAAAAACCAAAACATTACCTTTAATTTCTTATTGAAGTTACAATTTTAACCTTAAAAGTACACTACAAAATACAACTTGACTCTCCATTAATGGAAATGAGTCTTACTCGTTATATTTATAGTCTGTTTAAATTTGAGTGTAATACTTATGTATTATATGTATAAAAACTTAACATAGTCAATACATCATCTATTATTTATTTTTGGATTATTTTTTCAAATAGTCATTCATTATTAAATATGAATAATAGATTATGGAATGATATGTATATAACTCATTTCTGCATACATTTTCTCCATCTTTAAACATAGATTTGAGGACATAATTCATTTAACATGCTTCAGGTTTATTTATTTTTCTTTCACTAGTATTTGAATGACGTCTTTTTTTATAAATCATTTACATTAAAATAAAAAGGACGTCATCTAAATCATATGTGTAACCACATCATTTACAGTTATCACCAGACAACGAGAATAACCAACCAAAACAGTAAAAAAAATAAGTGTTCGAAGCTATACACCAAAGTCTTCTACTGTATATCTTATAATGGAGGTCACTATGAGGATTTAAGAAATAAACTTTAATCTAATGCAGTAGAAGCCAGAGAAATGGCACCACTCCTTTGACTTTTAAAATGACGAGAGTTTCTCCCCGGTCATGAAGCTAGCTTAGGAGGAAAGAGGTTAGATCGTCTACCAAGGTCCTATTATATGGCCTATAACAGGTTAGATTAAGTCAGACTTTTTTGTGAACAGGCCGGACTCAAACTTTTTGAAAAGTCTATTTACTTTAACAGGTCAGACTTTAGGTCATCCAAAATGTCTATTAAACTTAACATGTCAACCTATCTAGTTATATTATGCAATATATTTATATTATATAATTTTAATATAAGTAATAATATATATATGTATAATTTTAATATAAAAATCTATACAAAAATATAATTTAATTGTTAGAGATAGAAAAGTCTAATTAACAGTATGAATATTAACATATTTAAAAGTATACATGATGACATATTTCAATATTATATATAATAACATGTATTTAAACAAACTAACAGGTCAGACTAGGCTTTTAAACATGTCAGATATAAGCTTGGAAAAAAAATTAAACAGACTAACAGGTCACGCTCAAGCTCTTATATGCTCTATAAACTAGGCCTATTTAAAACAAAATTTAACCTAGTCTCACATGTTTCCACCCTTAATCTCATAGTTGTGTATGTGAAAGTATTTGGTTTAAGACTAGGGCAAAAGTTGGGCTTATTTTAATTGTTGCATTGCATTATTTAACTATATTTATTTCAAAAGAGCATGAGATATTTGCACAGATTATAACTCATAATTCCATAGCATAACTCTAACTTATCATCTTTAATTAATATGATTTTAATATTGGTCTAGCAAGATAAAGCTTTGTTAGATCCATAGAAACACCAAAAAATCTAGAATCCAACTTTTATAAACGATATTTATTGGAAAAAACAATCACACAACAAAAAAGATTAATTTGTTGAGTGCCTAACAAATTAATAACTGTCATAGTCAGTTCTATACTATCTCCTGCCTCTGTCACCGGATCCCAAAATTTCCGTAAATATAAAATTTGAAAAGTGCGTCTAATAGGATGGGGACCATAAATCTTTAAGAGTGTCTCAGGTCTGTTTCAAGTCAATCATATATTAATACGTAAATAAAAGCAAATTTTTAAAAACTAAAACTAATAAAATGGTAATAATCTAATTGGCTTAGAATAAATATTAAGATACCATTTGAAACTGATAATTTCAATCCCATTTAATACCGATTCAACATTTGATTAGTCAAAATTCAAAAGACAAAGTAACCTTTGGGAAACCCCAAAGAATCAAAGATTCCAAATGGCACATAATTAGATTCATATCATCATCGCTTATGCTTTTTTCGTGTTTTGTCATTATCTACGTCATATAATTTGACCATTATTTAATGAATCTAATTTGACTATTCTATGACAGGTTTAAAGTCTATGAGGCTATAACTAGCCAACTAATACTACCCCAATAATATAATATTAATTGTCTTAAATTCATGGATCATTTTTTCTTTGATTGGTATATAAAATTAATTTTAAAATTACTTAATATAATTTATTAAATATATAAATACTAGTAACTAAATAATTTTTTCATCATTAAAAAAAGTGCCACAAATTATGGGTCATAACTTAGCTTTAGGATAAGTTCTAAACCAAATCACTCGGAATGCATTTTCTTTTAATTATAAGACAGTTCATGTTTCTTAAATGGAAACATCACATTATTAGTTTCTTTTAATAGCTAAAAATAAACTTTAGCTGATGAACACTTTCAGTGAATTAAGTTCTAAAAAATAAGTCTTCTAGCTTTTTGAGTAAATACTATATTTTAGTTTATTGTGTTTTTCAATATTATTAATTTGGTTCTTCAAATTTTGATTAAAATGGTCACAAAACATTTCACATATGGTTAAATAAGTTATTTTTAGGGTAAACTATTTGCTATCAGGTGCTATAAAATATGATAAAATGACTAATTTGACCTACAATTTAGGTTTTTTAAAATTTGAGGAATCAATTGATAATATCGAAAATATAAGATACTGAAATGAAATGAGTATATATTTATTTGTAATGGATAACATATTTCATTTTATATTATTCCTCAAATGTAACATCACATTAACACTTGTTTTTCCAAGGAAACTATAATTGAAGAAGGAATTATGTACTCAAAATATCGTCCTTTGAAAAATATAATATTAATTTTCAAAGTTAGTGGTAGAAATTGTAGAACCAATGGTGCCCATGTATTGCTATAAAACTTGTCAATAAATTGACCCTTAAATATTCAATTATAGAGATTTTAGTTTGACTTAATTGTTAAGCTAGCTTTATATAAAAGTCAAAGTTTATGTGTGATAACTTCTTATGGATAATCACATACAACGTATATATAAGGAAGAACAAAACAGTGAGGTTGAGGAAATTTTTACCTCCTTGTCTAAGTCTCGAAAAAATATTTTAAAATAACACAATCACATAATTATTTTTTTGTTAAATGCAATTAAGGGTGGAAATAGACTAGGCCATCTATCAGGGTCTATTATCTGTCTTATAATAGACTATACTTTTTTTATGAATAGATCAGACTCAGACTTTTTAAAAAGTTTATTTAGCTTAACAGGCTAGGCTTCAGGCCAATTAAACCTAACAGACCAGCCTATTTAATTATATTATATAAAAATGTTGAAATTATACTATTTTAATATGAGTAATATTATACCAACGGGCGTTGGTTCAAATGGTACATGTTTGATTCCCCTTAAGCAAGAACCCGAATTCGAGTCTTGTGGATGGAAAAAATGCCCGTTGGGAGAGTTAGCCCCACTTACATGTGGATATGCCCGGGTTCCAGTGCGAGGATAACTGTGGGAAACCAAAAAAAAATATGAGTAATACTATTATATTATATATTAATTTTAATATAAATATAAATATAAAATTATATTTTAATTATTAGAGTTATATGTGTCTAGTCAAAAGTATGTCTATTATCTCATTCAAATATAGATAGGGTGATGACCACATAGTATATCAGGCATTTAAAGAGACTAATATATCAGACTTTTAAACGGGTCAGGTCTATGCTTTGAATTTTTTTTAAACAGACTAACAAGTCATGTTTAGGCTCTTATATACTATATATGTTTGGTCTATTTAAGGCAAAGTCTAATCTAATCTAATCTAATATGCAATATATTGTTGTATGTTATAAAAATAGCAGTTTCTATAACAATACATTAATTAATTAGGTAGTACTAAACATATAGGTATGTGGACCATTTTCATCAATGCATAAGCACAACGTAGACTAAGTACACTGATTTGAAGAGATTGCTCTCATTCTGCTGGGGTGGTTGACCATGATTAGGGTTACCAATGAATTAAGTTATTTTGTAGTTTGTGTATTAGGTGATAAATTAGACAACCAAAATTCATGATTGAGACACATAGTTGCTGATATCGATAAAAAAAAGAAATAATAATTTACTTTACTTTAAAAACTCTCTCAATCTAAAATCATTCGATTTACTTAAATTTCTTTAGCAAGTTGAGCTTTTAAGGAAGAAAATGAGAAATAGGGTTTTATAATTATATCATAAGCTAAATATATTTTATGACTATCAAGTCTTTCTATTATTTTTATTATCAAAAATCAACTTAAAAATATACCTTTAATCGAGAACAAGGATATATAATCAAAGTTTCAACATCTTTAGCCATAATAATACATCATATTAAGTAGTCAACTTTTCTCAATTGGGGATGCATATACCCATTTATAAGTCCAGATAATAATCATACAAGAATCAAGTTGAACTAAAACGATTTATATTAATACTATTCTAGACCACTTACATTTTACTTTAAAAAATTAAATTTACTAGGTGCAAGTATTTGCCTCGATTTTCCAAGAACAAGATAGAAGAAGGGAACAATATATGAAATAAAAGGGATAGATATCTTATTCTATTCAAGTAGCACAATTGAGGGGCCTCAAATCAATTCAATATAATCCACTTCCAATAATGCTATCTAAGTTTTTGGAGTACATTTTAATCAGAATAATATATCATTTCCCCACCACTTCCCTTTTTTCAGCTCACATTTTCTGTATATATACATGATATATGGATGGGGATCACCTATTTTTAACGGTGTCACATTCTCTGTTCCAAGTCAATCATATATTAACACATGAATAAAATTAAAATTTTAAAAGCAAAAAATAATAAAATGAAACACTCTGATTGACTTGGGACATAGAGTGAAATATCATTCGAAACAGACAATCTTGATCCTTGATATATAGATTGGGTGTTGGGCCTCTCACATTTATGATAATGCAACAAGATGACAAGTATATCCAATGAATGAGTTGTGAGATTAGGTTGCTATTGTGACACATTATAATAACATTTATGTATTTATGTTAGGTAAAGGGTGCTGCTTCCTCTCCCACTTTTCTTTACCTTTCCCTTTCACCTTCTCCTATTTGTCCATGTGCCATGCTATGCCAATAGTTTATGACAAATATATAGCTAGCACAATAATTATTAGAATTCAATATTCATGTGTTAACACTTATCAGTGTAAAGTTATTTATATTATCAAGGATATATTTGTATTATTTTTGTTTAAAATCAATTGATAAGAAAGTTAATTTTATTATGGTACCAAAGTTACAAAAAATTACAAGTAGAATCTATATAGATGTACAGAAGTGGGATATAGAGAGGACTATCTACAATAGGAAGACTTTCGATGATTTGTTACCGTAATCACAATGGTTGTTCTTAACGAAATAGAAATGTTCTTACTCTATGTATTCTTATTTTATGTTTTTTGTTCTTAAATAAGAACAATTCTTGATTTTCTTAGTTAAAGGAAAGTAATGAGAAATGTAGATGTTATGGGAAAAAAGTAGATGTTGTTGGACACAGATAAAAATAAGAATGATGTTTCAATTGTAAGAAAAAGATATATATTGTTCATATTTTATGGAGAATTGTAATAAACTATAAAGTAATGTGTCGACTCTAAATAAGAATGAACATTTCATTTGATGTCGGAGATGCTGTTAGATAGTGACATTGAAAGATATGGTGAGAGTGTAAATATATCATATTAAATACTAATGATCCAACTTAATTACGTACTAATGCTGACTTAGGACCTTAGATACATAGTTGAATTGTCCTATAAAAATCTTATCATACTCAAGCATTGTCATGTCTATTGTAAAAGATACTCATAGTTTGTCCAAGACAAAAAAATAATAATGATATGTTGAAAATAATTACATTATGGTATTTGAAGAGCACTTTTCTAGTGAAGGTTTATTTTGCATCTCTTGGAACTCTTAGTAGCTAGTTGCTGCTTAATTCATGGGAACCTATCTAATTCATGTAGAAAAAGGAACCTTGTTGGAAGGGACGTGCCCTTTAAGATCATATTAAAAAAATGAATACCATGTTACACTTTGAATTAAAGATACAAATTTAACTAGAGACTCATCATTAATTAATTAAATAAGAGTTATTGATTAACAATGTGTTCATCTAGTGGTGTAAGGTCCCATTACATCTTTAAGATGACCAACCTAAAAATGATTAGTTCTTTATCTAAAGAATTAGTTAATATTTTTGGTGTTACAAAGAAATAGAGTTATTAGACCACATGTAAAATGGTGCAAACAAGTTCCATTGATTCTGATCTAACTTTGTATAATATTATTTGATATATAATGCATTATCGTATTTCTCTATCATTAATGTGACCGTGCACATACATAGGTATAAGAGGTAGTATAATATACATAACTTGGATTATGGTTTTTCTTTTTTAGCTGGTTAGTCATTTCTAAAGTCATAAAGATAGACTTGCATCTTTCCCTATACCAATTATTTAATTAAGGTGAAATTGCATTCAACACATTTTGAGAAATATTTTTGGGACAAATGATCTCATTGATAGAAAAGATCTCCTTAATTTTAATTAGTTTATTTATCATAAGTCATAAAAATAGAATTAGGTTTAAAAACAAAATTGAAGACTTGAGAGACACCTCATAAATCATATAAGTCATAAAACTAATATAAAGAAATTAAACGGAGAAATTAAAGAGAGAATATAAAGAAAATTTGATATGCTGAACATTTAACACATTTTTTGAAACATTAAATTATATCATATTACAATTTGTTTTAACTTTAACATTTTTTTAAAACATTAAGCCCCCTAGCCACTCATATTGCCTAATAAGAATGTGCACATACATAGCAAAGTTCAGGGGTAAGCAAGATATGGCTCTACTCGTTCACCCAGTATGGTCAATCATGATCGAGTCTAAATAAGGTTCGGTTTGAATAATGTCAAGTTCAAGTTCAAAAATTAGACTCATCAATATTTAGGGTCAGCTAGGGGACAAACAAGACCCGTCTCATGGTATTCACCCATCATGCTTGTGTGTGTCTCCATTCAATTGTGTATAAAGTAATAACACATCTTTGATCCAAAGTATCAGTGATTCTATAATTTTTCATGATATATACATGATTAATAATATATATATATATATATATATATATCATTTTATATGTCAAATTTCATATTCATAATAATAAGACTTTACCTAAAATAGGTATGCATTATATTTAATCGGAAATAGTGACGGATTCGGGTTTAAAGGTTGACCTGATCATTATTTAGGATCAGGTTACCTACAGGTCTAAGGTCAAATTCAGGTTAAAAAATAACTCTATCAATATTTAGGGTCTGGTAAGGGACAAACCTTTAACCGACCCTTCCATCTCATGCTCACCCCTAAGGGGTCAGATAAAATAGGCAAATAGACTAAAATTATACGTCTTATCCACACAAAAGTTACAGTCTTAAATTAAGTATTGCTCATTTTATCATCACTATACACAAATATATTTTATAATTCTCGAATCCTATGGTAGTAAAAAATCCTAAACCAACTAACATTACAATTTGGAATTTTGTGTTCTCAACTACGAGGGAATGTGTTACAAGTTCAGAATGGAAATGGAAAAACGTAACAACCCACTTATTATATTTTTAAAATATGCTATAAGTACAATACAAAATCTATAATATTGAGCATAGAACCTTAATGGAAACCATTTAGAATTTTTGAAGTGTCCATTGCAAGTTTGCTATAAATAAAATATTGCATGTGATCCTGGACCTAAAAGTTGCACCAAAAATAGACATTAAACGTGTGGTCATAATAGATTTAGATTATGCTCTCATCTATCCTTGTTATATTAATGCTTTATTTGATTAAGAAAAAAGAGTGAAAATAGAGAAATGTATGAAAGATAATAAAGAGAGAAAAAGTGAGAAAATGATTAGAATTTTATATTAATTAGTATGAGAGAAATAAAAAAGAAAGATTCTCATACAAAATAATATAAAAAACTATTACTTTTTCTTAAAATTTTCTTTCTCTTTACAAATGTTTCTTTCTTCTAACTTTTTTCATCAATCCAACAAAGCATTAACACTACATGCACTATGCACAATACTCATTCTATTTTCTATATATTAATCAAAGTTTCAATTGCAGCTACTCAAAGTTTCAAAAAATGCAAATCTCACTAAAAAAGTCATTTTATATTAAATAAGAAATATTAGACCTAAATTAAAACAATTACTACAGGTTAGGCAAATATATTAATGATAAAATTAATTAGTATTGAAATATTATTCGTAATATGACAAACCTTGAAATTCAATTATTAATTATAATAGGTCATTGGCAACAATAAATTAGATAGATATGGATATTTCTAGATAGTTTTATTTTTAGTCCTTTCTAATGTACCAAACATATTAGACAATGAGAATGATATTATTATTAAGATAATGATATTTAAAAACTCAAATTGAATTCTTAAAATGAAAAAAAATATTTTTTTACCCCTACGCAATTAACATTTGAAGCTTAAACATATCTAGTTTGTTTCAAAATAATTTTCAATTAGTAGAATAAAAATGTATTTCAAAATATATTTATACTCATAATTTAAAAAATATTATAAAATTATTTTTGAACAATATCTTTATGATGAGAGTAAATGATAATAAATGAAAATAAAATTTAAAGGTAAAAATAAGCAATCATATATTATTTTTCCATTTTTAACAAAATTAATTACATATCTTAATATGGTTTCTTTTTTATTATTCTCTAAATTTACTTGTAAACAAAAAAACGTGGTAGTCGACATTTAAAGATAACAAACATGTTGAAAAAACTAAAAAAAAATGCATTTTTAGTTTCAAATATTTTATTGACTCTCACATACGTTTTGTCAAAACACATTTGTATATTATTCAAAAAGATTCCTTTTGTAGATGATACTTATAATTAAAAAACATTTATTGCATAGCTATTATAGATGATGATGAGTAATTCAAATTCAATTCAGATAGGAAAATAATAGAGTGACATAGTTTTAAAGCAATAGAGTTAAATTTGAGAGTTTTGATTAAGATAGAATTATAATTCAATTTCACATTTGTTACATCATAATTAAACAAATACATTTATTCTTCATTATTTTGCCATGAAAGATGTTATTTTGCTTGTATGCACTAACTATAATTACCATTAAACATATAATTTAATAACATCGAATTACACCTCATTATGACAATTATTCTTAAACGAGCTTATTGATAGGTAATTTTCCCACATTTTTTTATTTTCTATTATTGAATACTTATTTTTATATATTTTATTTATGAGAATTATATTATACTTTTTGTACTGAATGTATATGATATTATAATTTTTGTAATAAAAAATATGAAAATAAATTGTAATACTATTAAAAACTAAATCGAGATATGATATTTTTGGTATATGTAACTTTAGAAACTTTCATTAATATTTTTATTGTGTGGGAAATATTGTGATAATAGTTAATTACAATAAAAAATAGTTAAATGGAAACTACACTATATATTCAATTATAACATTTCTCAGCTGTTCATATTTAATTAGAATATTTAACTTTATAAATATGGCTAGATATTGATTAGGGATTACAATTTTTTAGAAGCAAGACATTACAACTTGATTATTAATTACAATCAAATATTCATTTTTTGTGTATTGTATTACCAATACTTCTAATTAGATTTAATTATTCATTTTTGAATGAATTCAAAATGACGATTTTCTTAACATATATTATGAGGGATGATGATAAGGAGTTAAAAAAGGAAATAAAATATTATAATTTTATTGAATTATCCAGTATTTAATACTTTGTTAAGTGATAGATTTATATTTCCAATAATTTATTTCCATTTTAGTTTCTTATCCATAATTATTACAGGCAAAGGTAAGAAAGCTAATAAATAAATATTTACATTTTCTCATAAAACTGAATATTTAGAATCAATAAAATGATTTCCCAGCAAATATTTTTTTGAAAATTAGTTAATGTAATTGGTGTCATGAAAAAGATCCATTTTGTATTATTCGCATATACGTTTGGGTTTAAACTTATCCCTGAGGAGTTAATGTGAATGCAAATAATAATACAAATAATAATACACCTCAAATAAATGTTTAACATGCTAATGCAAAAGCTGATACACATTGATGCATGTATGACTAAAAAAGAAAGTATATATTTACCAAAAAAAGCAATAAAAAGAAGGGGAAAATATAGATAAGCTTAGTTGGCAACAAATACTTTTATATTTTGAATAAATTCATTCTTATCTCTTAATTTGATTTTCATTAGCACTTTAATAGTGTTACATCTACAATTTGTAAGTTATAACTATAAGCATAACAAAATATCAAATAATGAAACAAAACAAAAAAGTATACATTTACCAAAAAAGCAATAAAAATAATGAAATAATTATAGATAAACTTAGTTGTTAAGAATTACTTTTATATTTTGAATTATTCATTCCCATCTCTTGATTTGATTATCATTTTAATACTATTACAACTATAATTTATAAGTTATAAGGATAAGCATAAGAAATTATCACATAATGGAAGAACAAATTCCATTTGCCATTTATTTTTAATTTAAATAAAAGAATGGTAAAAAATATAGTAAATGTACTAGATTTTTACATCATATTCATATTGAATCATCCTTATTCTTGCCAACAATATATAAATATAGTGTATTATTATTATTACTAGTATAAAAGCTATATATTGACAATATAAAGATATATACACATTCATTCAATTATTCATAATTCATTTGAATTACTTTATTTAAAAAGTCAACAATAATTCTTAATTATAAGCTTCTAGCATTAACTTACTATTGACATAGTGATGGTGGAGTCTACTATTTCATAGTGTGGATAACATTATATGATGCTCCCAAAATTTTGTGATTTTGTCTCATCATGGAATCCAATCACAACCATATAACTACAACAGGCTGAAACACAATTATATTGAATCACATTTGGATTGCAATGCAATTATATCGGGCTACATCACTGTATTAATATTAAACATATTTTGTAATCATAAAATAATTTACAGCATAATGACTGCAATACGTATTGCAACAACCGCAATAACTAATCACGATTTATGTAGTCATGGTTTAAAACACTGGTGGAGCCCATGGCAGGACCCTTGCTTTGCTGGCTTCAAGTTCTCCATTGTTGATCTTTTTATGGGACTTGTCTCCTCATTTCTCAAGAAAAAAAAATAAAGCCTTTTTACTTGCTCTAATAATTTTCAACACTAAAGTCTTCATTTTTTCCTATTATTAATTATTTCATGCACTTGTTCTTCTTCTTCTTCAACAACAATTTCTTCATCTTCAATCCACTTACTACACAGAAACCAGAGGAATAACAAAATCCAAAACCCAAAAAAAGAGAGTCAACTTTGTTCTTTTCTATTGATTTTGATGGATCCATAGATCTGATACTTTTTCACACTCTTGTTCTTTTTCCAGATTGTTCTTTCCAATAGCTTCCAATCAATAATCAAGTTTGTGGGGGTGTCTCTCTCTCTCTCTCTCTCTCTTTCTCTCTCCTGACTTTTGCTTTTTCCATTGTTTTGTTACTACGTTGTTTTTGATATACAATTATGGCTATACTTGATTCAAAAGTCACTTGTTGTCTTTATTTGATTTTATGGAGATTACTGAAACATGTTGTTTTTTGTTTTCAATGTGAACTGTTTGATGCTTTTAGCTGACTTGTGTATGAAAAAGTGGGTTTTGACCATTCGAAAAAAAGAAACAAATTTGCCTTTTGTTGAATTTTTCATCTTTTGCTGCTGTTCATGGTCATATAGCTTTTGTTGTGATAAAAAAGAGCCCAAAAGTTGAATTTTTTTCATTTAAGAAGCTAATTTCTGTTTTTGGGTTTGACTCATCATTCAACCCTTGAAAAACTGTATTAAGCAGCCTGTTTAAGGTGTTTCTAGTTCATACAAGGTTGTATTTGGAGTTTAACCATAATTGATTTTATCTTTATTTGTTTGTTGATGTTGTTGTAGTTTGTTGTGGATCATCATCATTGTGGTGTTTGGTGTAAGAAGTTCAGGACTGTATGCATAGTGAATGAAAAAACTTGGGGTGAAATTGTTCAAGGGTAGTTGATAGATGTGGAATTCCTTGAGGGTAGTTTGGTGAGATGAGGGATGTTATCACAGTTGATGAACTTTTTCAGGGCCTGCTTTCGGCCAAATTCGGTTATTTACACACGCACAGGTTCGGATGCTAGAGGTAGACAAGATGGACTATTGTGGTACAAAGACTCAGGGCAGCACTTTCATGGTGAATTTTCAATGGCTGTGGTTCAAGCCAATAACTTGCTGGAGGATCAAAGCCAGGTTGAATCTGGCAGTTTGAGTTCCAATGAATTTGGCCCTCATGGTACCTTCGTTGGTGTCTATGATGGGCATGGAGGACCTGAAACATCGCGGTTTATCAATGATCACCTATTTCACCATCTCAAAAGTAAGTTTTCAACTGGATAAGTGATTTCATTAAGCTTTTCTTTCTGTATTGGCATAGCTTTTCTTGTTGCTTTGTTGTATTTCCCTCTCCCTTCTGATTCTAGGCCTCTTGTAGCTAATATTGCTTTCTAACTTAATAAAAGGCTTACATGTTATTGTCTTAGATACAGTCAAGGGAAGAAAAGCATTCAGGGTCCATTTTTTACTTACGAGTGTTAGAGATTAGAAGAGTTTGTATTCTACTGCTTGTTTTATTATTCAAGAGACTGGATTTTCGGCTTATGAAAAACCAGGCATGCCAATAAAAGTATAGGTCAGTGAGGTTTTGTTCTTTTTGGTTCCATTTTGCTAGAAGCAGTGGCAGTTGGTGTTGATTTTCCTTCATGGTATTTGTCATTCTATCAGCTATGCAATGTAGTGGTACTATAAAAAAGTGTCAGATATACACTAATTGAGAGTAAGGAAATTGTGTGTCCGAATACCTGTTTAGTTGCATATCTGTCTTTTACAGATTCATCTGTGTCTTGAACCGTTTCTCTCCACATGGTTATTGATTAAACATATTATTTCTCAATTTGTTTTTCAGGATTTACTTCAGAGCAACAATCAATGTCAACGGATGTAATTCGCAAGGCATTTCAAGCAACAGAAGACGGGTTTATGTCACTCGTTGCCAGACAATGGTCAGTGAAGCCACAAATTGCGGCTGTTGGATCGTGCTGTCTTGTTAGTGTTATTTGTAATGGAACTCTTTACGTAGCAAATGCTGGTGATTCTCGGGCTGTTTTAGGAAGCATAGTCAAGGCAACTGGTGAGGTTTTAGCCACCCAATTATCAACAGAACATAATGCATCAATAGAATCTGTAAGACAGGAGCTGCATTCTTTGCACCCTGATGATCCAAACGTCGTTGTTTTAAAGCATAATGTATGGCGTGTGAAGGGCATTATTCAAGTAAGTAGCCTGTAGCTTATGCTATTACTTCCTTGCTGCTAGAGCTAGCTATTTATATATCCCAGTGTTACACGTACATGCGGTAGATAACATCATGGCCGACACTTCTTCATTCCTGAACTCAAAACATTGACCTCTTAATATCATTTTAATTTTTAACATTTTTTTGTGGAATCAAACTTTTCAGTCTTGAGGATTTGAATAATGACTTCAAAAATACAGAACTATGCTGTGCAGTAGTAAAAGGGGTGGTATTTTTTAATCACGACTATAGGTTTTTATAAAGCTATAGGAGCAGAAAGACTCAAATTCCATTGGCCGAGCATTTAGCTGAATGATGTTGAATACACATACAGAGATGTTTTCTATAATGTTCAGTGAAAGTTGATGTTACTAATGTTTTGGTGTCTTTATTCTCTTTCATGAAACTTGGACCTTCAGCTTGTCATATATAGTTCTTATCTTGGTACTTCCTGATAATTCTCGAGCTTTGCAATCACCGACTTCATTAGATTTTGGCACCACAACTTGTTTAATTCTATTCTTATTATTCTCGTACCAAACAAATCTTCAGTCAAAACATCTTCTCTCTCTCTCTCTTGATTGAATTACATGGTAACCTTTTAAAATCTTTTACCTTGCAGATTTCTAGATCTATTGGTGACGTATATTTGAAAAAGGCTGAATTCAATAGAGAACCGCTTTACGCTAAGTTCCGAGTTCGTGAGCCGTTCAAGAGGCCAATACTTAGCTCAGAACCATCAATAACAGTGCATCAGTTGCAGCCACATGATCAATTTATTATATTAGCATCTGATGGGCTATGGGAGCACCTCAGCAATCAAGAAGCAGTTGATATAGTTGGAAACAATTCTCGCAATGTAAGATATTTATTTAAATTCAACTATACTATAGAGTATTATACCATTATCAGTAAGCTCAAAACATTTATGGCTCTCTTGAGTTGAAAGTTCGTGGCCTTGTTTGAGTTTGTTTGATTAAGTTGAACAGAAGCAGTGTCGCGATCTAATTGTTTTTATCTGCAGCAATCGAAGTTTATTGTAAGTAGTGGATTCATGCCTACAAACTCATTAGAGAATGTCACTTCAATATAGTAATATAGCTAGTCATGTTTCCTTATGAAAATAGTAATATGTTTTTTTGTTGATCATGCAGTATTTACTATTTAGGTTACAGTATCTTATTCTTTATATTAAAACAAAAAATATTGTCTTTTACAGCTTTGAAAGACAACTTTATTTTGGAATATGAAGCCTTCCATTGAGTTGGATAACTCTCGAAAAAGATATGTTTTTAGCTTAACTCTGCTTAAATCAAATGTGATTGTGTGAATTGGTATTGTAACTATAGCAAATCTGTTTGATAATTTTCGATAGATGAGGGGTGGTTGAATAAGATATTGGCATATAATATGCTCAAATCACTTTGCTGCATGATATATAAAATATGTTTATACTTATCATGGCTTGGAAAAAGTTTAATAACATTTATTTTATTAATGGATATTACGAGTTCCTGAAGAATTTCAGACAGAAGCAGAATACAAAATACATAAATGCTTTATTTTCTATCATTCTTTCAGGGAAGTGCAAGGAGGCTGGTGAAATTTGCACTTCAAGAAGCAGCAAAGAAGAGAGAAATGAGATATTCAGACTTGAAGAAAATTGACCGTGGAGTTCGTCGGCATTTCCATGATGACATCACTGTGATTGTTGTGTATCTTGACTCAAATCTCATGAGTAGGGCAAGCACTGTCAAGTTCCCTAGTATTTCTGTTAGAGGGGGCGGTATTCACTTGCCTTCTAACACATTGGCACCTTATACAACGCCAACAGAGATCGGCGGTACCTGATCAAACTTCTTATCTTTTTGTTTGTTGAATCGATTTCTTGTGTGAGTATAGTTATGTTCAAATAGCAATGAGTGGAGCAGCCCTTCAATTCTTTGAATGTGAACTATAAACTTACTAGGATACTAATACTCATGTTTAGGTTTCTCCCCTCATATCACCATTATAAGAGTTGCCTCGGCACCATTTTACCTTTATCGCCATTTCCCCTTCTACTTTGGTAACTTTTGTTTTACAAATTGTGATTCGGGATTGTAAGCAATCATCTATGTTTTATTTGCATGTAACTGCTAATGTCTTGATGTAGAAGTTCTTCTTAGTTGTAGATAATTCTGAGATGATGGAGATAGGAAGATCACACCCCTTTTGGTATCCACCAAGGGTGTCTTCTATGGTCGCCAATCTCGTCGCAGACGTAATTATTATCGAAGTGAGTTTTGTCTCTTTTAATAGTTTGTTTTCGTGCAAACAATGTTAGTCATGTTTAAGGTGTACTTAATTATCTGTAAATTGTGTTGACCCCTATTGGTATCACCCCTTTGATGTTAAAGGTGTTTTCGTGGTTAGATCGAACATGATAAATTCAACAATCTTATATTCCATGAGACTCTTCTTACCTAATAGACTAGTCTTTTGGGTTGAGCTATTCTTATATGCTTAAATCTTAACAGAAATCTCTGAGATTCAAGATAACTTAACATATTAAAAATGTTGCTGATCAAATTGGGCTAGAATTTGTTGGAAATGCCTATATGAAATGTTAGTATGTGCATGTGTGAGAGATAGAGAGGTAGCTTTGTGAACCACCATATTGTGGCTTTGGTACCCTTTCATAATTCCTTTACCTAAATATTTCTTAAGGAAAAGAAAGTATGCTTACATACATGCCACTTGTTTACCAATTGAGCTATTAAAATGGGGTGCCTTATACTCTTAATGATTTGTTTGAGATACTAGTTTTGAAGAGGAAGAAAAGGAAAGAAAAGACATCTCATAAGTATATTTTATGTTTCTGAAGCTTTCTGATTTCATTGCTTTAACTCCAAAATCTAACTCGCAAATGGACTTTAAAAGTCCAACCTTTCGGATTATATCATAAGTCATGTTAAGTGTTGACCCACTTTCATAGGAGTGCACATTTGATGTTTCATACTTGGTGTCACTCCATGTACCATGACCTTCTAATTGGTTAGGAAATCACTTAAAAAATAAATTTTAACTTAAGTATATTTTTTTAATCAATCACAATGTCATGACACATGGAGTGGTACTAAGTGTGGACAATTGGTTGACTCATATCACATTAAGTTCAATAAATGTTTTTTTGACCGGATCTAGCTAAATATTTGACCTGTTATTGGGCTTCAATAAATGTGTTTTGACTAGAATAACAAACAATTTGATTGGATAGCGCCAATTTTCACATGTTTGAAACAAGCATATGGTGGACTTGTTCCAAGGAATATAAAAATTGATGGTGGACTTGTTCCAAGGAATAATGTTGGGTCAAATGTTTTTACATTAGTAAGCATCTCTTATGGGAAAATGCCATATTTAATAAAGAGAAATGGGAATTAACGTTCTTGTATGTCTCATTTGAAGGAAGACTAATATTAACATTCATGAGAGCTCAAAATCATGCTAGTAACTAAACATCACTTTATAATTATGAGAATGTTCGTTCTTGCATGGTTCGTGATTGTCTCTATCAACAAGTGTCCTCCTAGGAATCGAACCATTAATCTTAAAAATCAAGTAATATTTTATACTATTAGATCAACATCTTGTTAATGTACAATATCGTGAGAGATAATACCACCTGCAAGGTTACACCTTTATCCGAAAGAGTGACAAAATCTGGTGAGAATGAGAAGTGGGGCTACAAGCATCTAATCTAAGGGATAGATTCGTGTATATAATGTAAAAGACTCTGACAAGTGTGACAGTTCTGTTAAACCTAAACTAAAACAGAACTTAGTTTAAGATATATAATATATAACAGAATTAAGAGACAAACAACGTTTTAAAATATTATTTAACTGACATAACCAATTAACTACCCTCTGGTTGAGTCAAATGAGTCAGTTTGTGTTTGACTCATCTTTTGCAATGCATTCAATATTTGCATCTTTGTCCTTCTCTACATTTAACCTCTCTTTTTGTTTTTTTATGCATTATTTTCAATACTATATATTCAAAGATTCTATTTATTTATTCTTATGAGTTTTTTTATACTTTTGGTACATTACATGTCATTTTTATATTTATTAGGATTCAATAATAAGTTAATTGTGCAAAAAAACTCAATAATATCAAACTATTTTTTTATATCTATATACAAGCCTCCTCTTTTTTGTAACAAAATAATGGTCACCTTGGCACCGGTGGAAACACAAGTCACTTTACATTGTTATTATATCACCCACCATTCATTCTTGATTGTATATACATCATTCTTTATCATCATTTATACTGTTAGTGCATAAATATTATACTCGTGAACAAATGTGTTGACCTGGTAATGTAAGATTTCATTATCATCGAATAAATGAAAATGTCAAATATTCTATTCATATAAGAAAAACTAATTAAAAGGATTAATCACACTTCTAAAAAAATTAATAAAATTAAAACTTACACTTGAAACTTTTATAAAAATCTTATCTAGTCAAATATAATTAATGATTTGTTCATGATCAAATAAATGGGTTGACTAATTTATTATCATATGTCCTGCATTGTCAAACACACAATTAATTTGTTTTAGGATAAATTTTAAAAACTAATTTTACAGTTATCATTTGAAAATCATGTTGACTTTTTTATTTATTTTTAGACCTCTAACATATCACATAAAATTTAAAGACTAATATGAGTTTCTATATCTCTATATTTTTTATACCACAAAGGCTATCTTTCACTTTATAGGATAATCACGCCTTTTAGTATATATCATTCACAAAAATTGAACTATTGACATTTTGATAATATTAAAATAAAAGAAATCTTTTACCACTGAATCAATGTTTTGTTGATTATATATAGTCCTCAAAATCAACCCAAATATTTAAATTATTTGAATAAAGTAGTAGGTGCTTCATTCACTTAAATAAAGTCTCAGGTTCTTATTAACCATTTAACATCACATACATGTGATGTTCCCGACTCGGATATTATTGCATCCGGTGTGAGGATAAAATAACACCATTCCCATTGCAAAATGGGAAACACTAGATGCCTGTTTTCTCTCTCTTTCTCGAGCCCCTACCTTCTCTCTCTCTCTCCTATGCTACTGTATAGTCAAGTTACATTTTTTGTAAGGATATTTCTGCAAACACAAATGGTACTGTTTTTAAGGCACTTATTCACTCTCTCTATCCCTCATTTCTAACCAACCCATCCATATCTTCATCTGCATTGTTTCTCTCAAAAACAACAATGGTTTTACTCTCTATCTTCTTCAAAAATCATCTTTTTATGTTTTTTTCTTTAAAACCCAGTTGAAATAAGAACAAAGTTTCCTCCTTTTTTGTCAGGGAAAAGAACACCACATTCCACCAAGTTTGAACCTTTCTTACCCCATCTTTCTAACTTCGCCAAAGGGTAACTAAGGAACCAAGTAACACATTAGTTTCACGAGTGAAAAATGGGATGTGTTGCCTCTAAACTAGAGGAAGAAGGTGAAGTAGTAGCTATATGTAGAGAGAGAAAACGGTATTTAAAGGTAGCTGTTGTGAAAAGATATGCACTTGCTGAGGCACATTGCAAGTACTTTCACTCTCTTAATGGTGTAGCTGCAGCTATTAATCTCTTTGTTACACGCCATTCTTCTCTTTCACCACCTTTCCTCATAACTTTCCCTCCTCCTTCTTCTTCTTCTACTACTACTCATTCTTCTACACCAACTACTGAGAATGTTGTGATAAACAACCCCATGTTTCTTCAGCAGACACCATCAGAAACAAAGCATGAAACAATTGCTTGTGATTCATGCATTTCTTCTATAACAACATCTTCTGAGTCTTCTGAGGAAGAGGATGAAGAAAAGGTGGAGGGAAAAGAAGAAGGGAAGAGAGAAGAACAAGTTGAAGAACATCCATGTGAGTACTACTACATGCATATGAATATGAATATGCCTATGCCTATGCCACCTTCAATGCCATCTCCACAAAGAGATTTTGGGTGGGATTTCTTCAACCCTTTTGAGAGTGTGAGAAATGAAGTTGTAAGTGGCTACCAAAGGAACTTGGATGATGATTTAAGGGTAGTGAGGGAGGAAGAAGGGATCCCAGAGTTAGAGGAAGAAGTTGTTGAAAGAGAAGAGCTTGAGAACAAGGTGGTGAATACTAGTGCTGAAGAGAAGAATAATAATGAAGGTGCAGTGGAACATGTGATGAGTGGTGTTGAAACAGAGAATGTGGTTGTGGATGAGGCTACTGTGAACAACCAAAGGGAACAAAATGAAGGGCATGATGCAGTTCTAGATACACCAGAAGAAGGGAGAGAATTGCTTGAAGCTTTGAAAGATATTGAGGACCATTTTGTTAGGGCTTATGATTCTGGCAAGGATGTAACAAGGATGCTGGAGGCTAATATGATTCCCCTTCATTCTAGTTTGGAGGAAATAAAAGGTGGGTTCTATGTTCTAACTTCAATGTGTCTTCCTTATAATATCACAAATCTTTTGAGCTTTTTTCTTTTGTAAATATCAAACTGAAGTTGCAGTTTAGTTTCTTAGATTATAACTACTGCTAGTGATAATAGTGATTACAATGGAGTAAGTAATTGGCTCATGGAAAATTACACATTGTTGTTTTAGCTCTAGTCACCTACTTAGATTAGCCTCAAGTTCAGCATGCTAAATGTATATGATTATTATGTCTATGTTAACTTGTTTTTCATTTCCATTATGGGGTAAACTCAAATCTTGGATGGCTTAGTTTATATTTATCCTTGTCTTTGATTTGGATTTTCTCATATTCCTGCATAGCTCATTTTCATATTGTACATATTGATCAATGTTAACCAATTACCCAAATTAGCTTAATAATCATTAGAGTTTTTATCACTTCGTTGTCTCTGTATTTGTTAACAAGCTGATTCTATGCATCAGTTTCAAGTTTAATTCATCTCATCTCAATGCAGAAAGCTCAACCAAACTCATTCAAGCTATAACATGGAAGTCCATGTCACCTAAGCCATCATCATGCAAGAGTCTTGTGGTTTCAAGTATGAAAAATTCTTCGACTTGGGTGGAATACAAAAATGATCTATTTGATGGTTATGGAGGAATGGATTCAGGAAGTCATTTACTAACCTTAGGACGGTTATATGCATGGGAAAAGAAACTGTTTGATGAGGTTAAGGTAAACCAGTTTTATAGTTCCTTTTATTTGAATCAATATCTTCTTATTATGATGATACTGCCTCAACATCTATTCTGGAATGCATCAAAATAACTGTTACTTTCTTTTGCATTTTGCATCTACTTATCTACATGTAATTCTGGGGGTATTTAACTTTTATTGGTGTTTGACATCATAGGCTTAGTAGAGTTACATTATTCTGTTTGTTAAAATCTTATCATTTGTGTTGTTGTTGTTATTATATTAGGCTGGAGATAGCACACGCAAAAACTACGAGAAAAAATGTGCACAGTTGAGGAACAAGAATGTGAAAGGAGATGATGAAGTAAGTATGGACAAAACCAGAGCTGCGGTGAAAGATCTATATGCTGGGATCTTGGTTGCAGTTCGTCGTGCAGAGTCAATCTCAAAGATCATTCAAAAACTGAGAGATGAAGAATTACAGCCTCAAATTGTTGAACTACTAAAAGGGTGAGATAATATACCACTGCAAACTAAAACAAACATTACAATTATGAGTTTTGTTGGTTTCTCATCTTCCATTTTACTAATGCAGCTTGACACAAACATGGAAGATTATGTTGGAATCCCATGAAACTCAGAAAAAGATTATTTCTGAAGTAAATGCTTTCACCTGTCCCATGTATGGAAGGTACTGCAATCAATCTCATCTAATGGCAACGCATCAGCTTGGAGCTCAGCTTCAAAGTTGGCGTGAGTGCTTTAACGAGTATACTGCAGCTCAAAAAGCATATGTTGAAGCTCTGCATGGATGGCTAAGTAAGTTCATAGTCCCTGAAGTTGAATTTTACTCAAAAAGAAAAAATGTTTGCATGCCATTCCAAGTTAATGGGCCGGCACTACTTGTTATTTGCAATGATTGGTTATCTTCCATGCAAAAGTTACCCGAAAAAACAGTTTCACTTGCATTGAAAACTGTCGTGAAGGACGTGAAAGCTCTAAGGTTTCAGCAAGGTGAAGAGCAGCAGCAGAAACGGAAAGTAGATAGCTTAGCGAAAGACTTGGACAGAAAATGTTCAGGTTCATATAAGGCGAAGACTAAGTTGCTTGAGTTGCAAGTCATCGACCAGACATCGGAGATGGGAACAGACGATCGATACGAATGCATGATGGAGAAGAATGATTATTTAGAGACACTGAGAAGGAATCTGGAGGTAGAGAAGGAGAAGCACCACAGTTGCATGCAAGAGACAAGGAGGATCACATTACATGGATTGCAATCTGGGTTATCTCAAGTGTTTGATTCTATAACCGAGTTCTCCAAAGCATCAGAACAAATGTACAATGACCTTGTTACTTACAGTGAAGATAGTGACAAGGGTGGGGACATAAGGTATATAAAGGGTGGTTGCAATGTTGAAAATTGCAACAGTGAAACTGGACAATAGTGTATTGGTATTAGTGAGGGTGAATGTGGATTTGGGGTGTTTTTTTTAATGTAATTACTCTTGTTTAGTATTGTGTCAAAGCAGCTCGCTGAGACATCAATTCTTAAGGTATTGGTTGACTTGACTGCACTATGTATTGGTAAAATACTGCAGGGAGTGTCCATTGTGTTGTTTGTCAATTATGAATCATTATTTCAGCTTTTTTTGTATTTAGATGGTAGAAAGTAGAAAGCCAAGAAAATGCAGGAAATTCAAGAGGGTTTCCTTTAAGATCTGTATTATTAATTTAACAATGACTCCAAGTGAATTAATCACTTGCATCATGTCAGAAATCTGAATATTGGAGTTGACATCATGGTAAGAATTTACTTGACTATCTGGTTTATGGGTTAGTATCATAGCTATGCTATGGGATAGCCCATGAAAAAATGTCTAACAAATAATAATATTATACCCCAATTAAAACTAAACCATTTGATTAATAAATAAATTCAGTTGATCTGAACATGCAAATTAAGTCAAAATGATTGTTATTCTATGTAGAAACCATAGTTTATCATAACTAAACAATCATGCAGTCATCTAGCTAGCTTAATCAAGCTGCCACCTAATTATTAAATATTAATACAGATTTGAATTTGAATCCTCAAACTCTGGCTAATAAATGTGGGGATGATTCATAATTGTGTTGGATTCTTGATATATTAACACTATATACAGTACTTGCTATAGTTACTATAAGAATATATGGGGTTTTAACTAGCAAAAAATATATTTGATTTTTCTATATAATATTTTTATATATACATACAAGCCCAGCATTTATTCTTCATCCAAGCACAAGTTGTGTTGCATGCTGAAAAGGTTGAAGTGTGGTCTTTGTGTGAAAGACGTACAAGTATAAACATGTGCTTATGACCCACCAAAAAATGAACAAGACAGATGCTTTATCATAAAGCTTATAGACAAAAGGCCAAAATGTAGGACTAACATAACTTCATTCCACCACAAACATGTAAGCATATCTTCAACATTCAGATTTTCTGAGGGGCCATAACACAGAAAGATACACACATTATCCAAATAAGACATATGTCCTTTGGGCTAAGAAAATCACTTCTATGTGAGGCACTGGGTTTAAGTTTGAAAACCAAATTGAGCAATAGAGCAGAGTTAAAGCCACTTTAAAGGGGGAACTAAAAGGAAACAACTCCCTATTGTTATTTTCTATATTACTTGCTCCATAAAAAAAACAAGATGTATTGACATTAGTGTAGATCATTCCAATAAAAGTTTTATGCTTTTAATTTGCCCAGATAGAGAACTACATTCTATTCGAAGTTTAATGCAATATGCAATGATTTACAATCCTAAAAAAAGCTTGTGTGTTATCATGCTGCATGCAAATGAATAATTACAAGTTTAACATTTGAATATAAGATCACACCATGTCTTTCGGTCTACCTTAGGTAGAGAGACACCAAGAACTGAGAGATGATTATGATTTCACTAACAACAGCAGCAGGGGAGTGTACGCCCATGAACGGGACAATATCTACCTGCAACCAGTTCTCTACAACTGACCCGACAACGGCACCAGCTAAGAGACCTCCTATGGTTATAATAGTAGCCTTCCCTGCAAAAATAAGCAGAATATAAAAGAGGAAGATGAAAAAGGGAAAGAATTGTGTTTATGCTAGTTTAAAATAATAATTAAACAGAGCTTATGATAGAGGTAAAAGGTCTGAAAGACTTAGAAAAAAAATCCCAACCACCTACAGCCAGGAGTACCATTTGTTAATGTGGTCAAGTTTTTCATCAGCGATAACTACCAAACTTTATTTCCCATTTCTTAATCCTTCCAGACTCGGCCATTTTCAAAGACAAAATCTCCATGTTAGGCAAATAAAGCACTCATCTGAGGGACTCAAGGAAAGGTATCAAGATTAGCAGCATCGGAATTGCAACATTGTATTAGCGGGTTTGCCTCGTTCCTTCTAACAAAACTGGTGGACTGGCTATAACATGGAAGACACTAATTGTGTGCTCCAGGTATAAATACAATGCAAATATGCAACCGGCTATAACATGGAAATGGAAGACACTAATTGTGTGGTCCAGGTATCAATACAATGCAACTATGCAAGTTGAGTCCAGCACACAAAATGTTATTGTGAATGGCTAAAAACATAAGTTAGTAGCCTTCTCACACTATTAGATCGACCATGAATTACCTCAGAAAACAATGTAGACAATGGCAGACACTAATTGTGTGCTCCAGGTGTCAATACAATGCAAGTGGAGTTCGGCACACAAGATGCTATTGTGAATGGCTAAAAACTCAGTAGCCTTCACAGACTATTAGATCATGCAAGGTCTCATTAGGCACATAGAACTTGAATTACCTCAGAAAACGATTTAGACAACAACAGAGTCTTATCCCACAGCAGGGAATTGCCCAATTGGATCAAACGACAACATCATGTCCTTTGCTTAAATCTAAAACCAAACTTTCAGTAACTTTAAAACACTCATTGCTTTATTTGTATAGCTTTCATCAAATGTTACAGTTTAAACTAAGGAAAACAATAAGGTAAAAGTCGTCATTTTAATTTTCTCTCGTTCTCCCACCAATAACGGACTTCCCTATGCTCTCTTTGTTTCCAGCATACAAGTCAACACAGATCAGCCATTGAGATAAGACGATTTTGAAGAGCATAATTTGATTAATGTATAGTAAATAAAATTATATAGTTTCAACTATCACTTTCTAAAAAATTAACATTTGATGAATATTGCCTAACATGAAACAAAATTCGGTTGCATTGCAATAATGATAATAGAGTGCACAATGTGCATGAGGGACCTCCTTACCCAACTTCACATTTTTTTTGGACATGAAGTAAAGAGAAGCTCCAAAGCTACCAGCCAAGATGAGACCAGGAACATCAGCTCCACCATAAGCTGCTGAGGGTGTAGAAACCCCATTAATGTATGTTAAACCCATTAAAGCACCATATACTCCAGCTTGTAACCCTAAATTACTGGTGGCAGCAGGTGACTCAATTGAAACAGGTGGATTTTTAATGGTGGATTGCAACCATTGAGGCATTGGTCCTGTAGCCGGGGACTTAACTCGTTTGACATCAGCATAACGAACACTGCTGTTCACTACTTTTCCTGCCCGCCGCTGAGTTAAGCTCTGCATAAGTAACATGTCATATGCAGCCTCAACCTGAAAAACACCCACCAAACACATCAATATGGTAATAGAATTTATCAAGTATTCTGAAAGAGGTTACTAGGGCCTAAAAATGAGAGATTCTAATGCTTTCTACAGCAACATGAAATCACCACCTATATGGGTGACCTTATCATTGTCAATGGCTAACAAACATAGTACTGCAAGTTCATATCTTACTGTTCAAGATCTTTACCTAAATGACACTGTTATTTTTTTTCCAACCTGTACTTACATACGTAACCAATAGCCACACATATCACAAGAGCGAAAATATTATAAAGTATAAAGCCTACTCAAGATGCTAGAAAGATGTGCACAAAAACATGACAAACACGTATGCAATCATAACCACTCATGGTTAACCCACCTGGTGAAGTAGCAGGGAGTAATTGATAAATAATTTGTCAAACATATTTAATCGATAAATGTATAGCCAATTCATAGTTCAAGTTCATGGTTAACTGCATAAAAGTTCAGTTGTTTTCTACATGTCTATGAGATTTCTGTATGTTTTTTTACCCAAGCAGTTATTGTTTCAGAACCATGTTTAGGGTCCGTTTGATTGAGCAGAAAGGAAAGTGGCAAGATGAAAATCAGAGAAACCATCAAAGTCGAGGCCCCGAATTAAAATAAGTTCATTCAACTTTCCAGCTTCTCATATGCTTGCTATAATAAAAGGGGTACTTGGAAGAACATTTTTGGACTTATCATGTAAGCACTTGAAAAGGTGTTTGGAAGAGCTCATGAAAATAGCTTAAGATCTCCCTATAAGCTCTATTTAGCTTATTTCAATAAGCTTATCAAAGAAGCTTATGAAAAAAAGTTAAACAGAACTTTATAGAAAGTATAAGCTCTCATGTGATAAGCATTTACTGATTAAGAGCTTAATCATTCATAAACTAAAAACACTTTTAGAAAGGTCACAATTATAATATAATAAGCCTCTATTGTAATTAAATAAACATTTAATTAAACTTTTTGCTTAAAACTTAAAAGCATCTTTCATAAACAAACAAGTGTAAAGTAATTTTACTTCCAAATTTCCCACTTTTCCCTTCTCAACCCAAGATGAAGCAAAATCCAATTCCCAACTCCATATTGAACATAATCAAATTCAACAAAAAGGGGTAGCATCAAATTCAACATAAAACAAAACCCACAAAAGAATTTCAAATCTTTCTACAAAAAAACAAGTACAAACCTGTGCAATGGTTTCGCTATTATCTTTACAAGTAGCGAGGATAGAGTTCTTAGCGCGTAGTATATCCTCAAAGGAAGCACCTTCTGACACACCCAACAGCTTCAACGCGTTCTCCAGCGACATCTCGAACGGTGCAGAGTCATCGGCTCTAGACCCAGCTTGAACCGGTGCAACCACTGTTCTGGTGGTTAAAGCACCTCGCTTTACGGCTCGCCATGGTTCGGTTGAGATTGGGTTAGCGATGGGAGGAGCGGTGAAGCGTCGAAGCGGGTGTCTGAAGAAGGGTGAACCGGTGTGGATACGGTTGAGGCGGAGGGAGAAAGTGAAAGCCATGTTGTGAGAGAAATGAAATGTGAGGCTTGGAATAGAAATAGAGAGAGAGAGTGTGTAATGAAATAATGAAAATAGTAACTTTAACCGTAACACTAACACAATATCAATCAAACATGTGTTGATTCAAGTGGTACCTGATTTAATTGTTAAAATTTCGATTCGAGTCTTGTAGATAAAAATATTCGTTAATATAATTAACTTAAATATTTATAGATGTTTTTGACTCTAACAGAATTCTCTCCGGTATGTGGATACATGTCGAAACCGAAAATACTAACACCTATACTAAACAATCACTTTTTTGTTGAGAGGACACTTGTTGCTTCACCCTCTCAAATCAACCTCATCTACTCATATTCTATAACTCATACGTATATTTACATCTATAAGGTGTAATTATCACCATATAGTACCATAACTCATACATGATTTTTTACTATATGGTGTAATTATCGCCATATCTATATGAAAATAGTAACTAAAATTCATACATGATTTTTTTTACTCCAGTTATCATTAATACTATATTCCTAATAATTATCATCAATATTATATATATATATATATATATATATTACAATGGTTGTAGTTTGAAAGGGTTTTAGAAACTAGTCATATAAGAGAGTATATCTTTATGTCCTATAAATTCTACAAAATGTCATGGTTACTTGTATTAAAGAGGAGTTAATTTAGTGATTAGCAAAACTTGAGAGGTGGATGTCTGATTCATCCAAGTGATATTTACTAAGAGGTAGGGCTGAAAACGAGCTGAATCGAGTTGAATTATAGTTTAACTTAGTTCAGCTTGATAATGATTTGTTTAGCTCGAAATTTGATTTAAGTTATTTTTTTAGTTCAAGTTTGGCTCGATTAAAACTCATGAACTGTTGGGTTCAGTTCGAAACAGTTCATTTTGATAACTCAAATAGTTAATTCAATTTTTTAAATAATTATATGTATATATAATATTGTGTATATATAATAACAATAAATATAAAAAATATTTTATATTATATATCGAGTTAGTTCATGAACTTAATGAGTAGAACTATATTTAATTCACTACTTCATTTAATTTATTAACCAAGATTATCTAACTAAATAATGAATTAATTCACTTCATTGTTACCGAAAGTTAACAAACACAATATCTAAATGAGATTTGTCCTTATGCTAAGGATACCGAGAAAATAAAAGAAAAATGATTAAGTTGGTTACTGTAAGTGAAAAAGACTTTTTTTCGTAGAGATAAAAATTATTAGAATGATCTCTTCATCTTGAAATGAATTACTCTCTTTAGCTATCGTTTGATAAACATTCTTGGTACAAGAAAATATGATATGAATTTACAATATTAATATATACAAATATATATCATTCATATTTTAACAATCATTAGTTTTAAACAAAATTGATATAAATAAGTGGTTGTCTTTTAACTAAGAATGTAAAAAACACTTAATATTGTTTGTGTTAATGATGTTTGTACTTATAAGTTCAAAAAATCAATGAACCACACCCATGCCAATACAATATCTTAATTATATGGACATATAATTGAACCCATCAACATCACTCAAATTAAGTCATAATTTTCAACCTTCAATGTTGTAGTTGTTATAATTATAATAACTAAATTATATGTTTGAAACCCACATTTAATTATTACTGGGGTGTTAAAGATATTTTTGTGTCTATCAATCTACATTTTTATTTTATGTTATTAAATATTTTATTTTAGCGAATTATAATATATTTTTTGTACTCATGTACGTTATATGTTAAAAAAATTATGTATTTATTATAATATAATTTAAAGTGAGATAAATGATTATTATGTTAATGACAATTATTTATGATTATATAATATTGACGTGTCGATAGACACTTCCTACTGACCGACCCACGTTCTTATTTTATGATATTAAATATTTTTATTATGTATTCAATAAGACAATTAAATGATTATTTATTATAATGTCTAATTTAATGTAAGATAGATAATCATTGCATCATTGGTATTTATTTAAGATTAAATGATTTTTTTTTAATTTAAAACAATATTAAGATTAAAATTGGAAATCTGAAATTATGACATAGTGATAATTACACTATATAGATATAAATATATAATCTGATATATATATATATATATATATATATATATATATATATATATATATATATATATATATATATATATATATATATATATATATATATATATATATATATATATATATATATATATATATATATATATATATATATATATATATATATATATATATATATATATATATATATATATATATATATATATATATATCAGATTATATATTTATATCTATATAGTGTAATTATCACTATGTCATAATTTCAGATTTCCAATTTTAATCTTAATATTGTTTTAAATTAAAAAAAAATCATTTAATCTTAAATAAATACCAATGATGCAATGATTATCTATCTTACATTAAATTAGACATTATAATAAATAATCATTTAATTGTCTTATTGAATACATAATAAAAATATTTAATATCATAAAATAAGAACGTGGGTCGGTCAGTAGGAAGTGTCTATCGACACGTCAATATTATATAATCATAAATAATTGTCATTAACATAATAATCATTTATCTCACTTTAAATTATATTATAATAAATACATAATTTTTTTAACATATAACGTACATGAGTACAAAAAATATATTATAATTCGCTAAAATAAAATATTTAATAACATAAAATAAAAATGTAGATTGATAGACACAAAAATATCTTTAACACCCCAGTAATAATTAAATGTGGGTTTCAAACATATAATTTAGTTATTATAATTATAACAACTACAACATTGAAGGTTGAAAATTATGACTTAATTTGAGTGATGTTGATGGGTTCAATTATATGTCCATATAATTAAGATATTGTATTGGCATGGGTGTGGTTCATTGATTTTTTGAACTTATAAGTACAAACATCATTAACACAAACAATATTAAGTGTTTTTTACATTCTTAGTTAAAAGACAACCACTTATTTATATCAATTTTGTTTAAAACTAATGATTGTTAAAATATGAATGATATATATTTGTATATATTAATATTGTAAATTCATATCATATTTTCTTGTACCAAGAATGTTTATCAAACGATAGCTAAAGAGAGTAATTCATTTCAAGATGAAGAGATCATTCTAATAATTTTTATCTCTACGAAAAAAAGTCTTTTTCACTTACAGTAACCAACTTAATCATTTTTCTTTTATTTTCTCGGTATCCTTAGCATAAGGACAAATCTCATTTAGATATTGTGTTTGTTAACTTTCGGTAACAATGAAGTGAATTAATTCATTATTTAGTTAGATAATCTTGGTTAATAAATTAAATGAAGTAGTGAATTAAATATAGTTCTACTCATTAAGTTCATGAACTAACTCGATATATAATATAAAATATTTTTTATATTTATTGTTATTATATATACACAATATTATATATACATATAATTATTTAAAAAATTGAATTAACTATTTGAGTTATCAAAATGAACTGTTTCGAACTGAACCCAACAGTTCATGAGTTTTAATCGAGCCAAACTTGAACTAAAAAAATAACTTAAATCAAATTTCGAGCTAAACAAATCATTATCAAGCTGAACTAAGTTAAACTATAATTCAACTCGATTCAGCTCGTTTTCAGCCCTACCTCTTAGTAAATATCACTTGGATGAATCAGACATCCACCTCTCAAGTTTTGCTAATCACTAAATTAACTCCTCTTTAATACAAGTAACCATGACATTTTGTAGAATTTATAGGACATAAAGATATACTCTCTTATATGACTAGTTTCTAAAACCCTTTCAAACTACAACCATTGTAATATATATATATATATATATATATAATATTGATGATAATTATTATTTATTAAGGAATCTATACAACTTATCATTTTTTGTAGCACTAGACAACACAAAATATTATAAAATAATAATTTTTCATTAAATAAAAGGACATAAATTATCAACTACACTTAAATAATTCAAGGTTATCACATGGATAAAGTACATCCTCAATTTACATATAGAAATATATATATTTAGGAGAGCTAGCTCCAAAGAATATTCCCAAATAAGATTGCATTTGGTGAAAGATATGTGTGGGTAAACAAAAAAACAAATATATTTGTCTAACATTATATCCATTTTTTATTTCCTATTGGTATTCTTACACTCGAGACAATCATGTTCGAGTCAAGAATATCCACAGGTATGTGAGGTTAGCTTTTTCAGCATATAATTTTTTCATCCACATATACCCATTTAATGTTAATGAGTTTTTTAAAGGTAAAAATTAATTTTATTTCTGTTTTCCTTCTACGAATATGTTTAGGAACTATGCAATTAGTTTTGGGAATAATATATATCTATCCTGATATATAAAAACATGATTAAGGGGTAAATATATAATTGCACATGCATAATTTTTATATTCCAATTTTGTCATCAACTTTATCCAATGCTTTTTATATTTGTCTTTGTAATATATAATAGAAGTTGCGAATAACTTTGTAACATATATTGCGAATAATTTTGTACCACACATGTTGCATAAAACATAAAAACAAATGAAATTAAATTAGATTTTATATATTCTCTTAACTTCATAATTCCACAATGTCAATAAATGGTTGATGACTTTGATGAAAAGTAACCTATGTATCTTTGTTGAAATTTTAAGAAATTTATAGGCGAAAATTTTATAAAAATATTAGGCATATATTTGATATCAGAAGAAAAAAAATACGGGTCGACAATTACGGAGTACCGATCGACACACTAGTAAAAATAAAGCGAGATTTTAAATTAAAAAAAAGAAAAATCTATAAATGTATCATAAACTTTTATGCCTTCTACAAATAATTATTATTGACTTTTTTTTTCATAACTACTCATTAAATTTTTAAATTAATACAAATTAAATTTTGTCATTCAAGTATTCTTTTAAATCTCCATTGTTAAAACTTAATTTTTTATATAACAATAGTATTATATTAACTATTTTAACTTTGAAATTTATTTATTCTCTTCTTCTCAATCAATTATATATTTTGATGACAATTTATTCCGAATATTAATACTGGCTAATCTGCATTGTTACATTGTCACTATTATGAATTTAATTATAGAAATTTTCTTATTATACATGAATAATTTAACAGTATATTTATATAGTGATCAATTTCACAAATGATAAAGTTTAAATGTTAATTAAATAGAAAAATAATTTATTATGATTATTTATAAAACAAGTTCAAATTGTTTTTTTCACTTTTCCCTAAAAAAACTTTAATCACCCATAACATCAATGAAGTGTCACCACTTATTTATGTCCTCTTAGAATAAAATAAATAATTATTCTTCTCGAAGTGCCACCATTTTGATTGATTGAAAAAATATATTTAAATTATTTTTTAATAATTAAGTATATGTATAATCATTCTAAAATGAGGATGAATTAATACTTGTCCAAAAAAAAAAGTCACATATCATTCTCATTTGTCTTTAAATTACTGGACACACATAATAATAAAGTGTTTGATTTAATAGTGTAAGATCTTCCAAGATCTTTATGATAATCAAAAGATTAATGACTCAATTTTAAGAGTGACATTTATTGGAAGGCAAACAACTTAAAAAATGAAAAGGTTGAATTCCTTACATTTGATAATACTAATTTTTTTACTCAATTCATTATTCACCACTATTATTTATATTAACTTTTATATTAAAAAATCAATAATGAAATGAACAGTAGATGAACGATGTAAAAACTTTTAATCTGTAATTGGGTATAATTTATTTTTTCTTTCTCTTTTTTGAATAAATTAAAACAATAAATATAATTAAATAATTTACTGTTATTAAATTTTCTGGTCCATAGATCTGTGTTCTCTCCTCCCCGAATCAGATCACAGAAAAATCAGTTACGCTTTTCAGTTTCCTCTCCCATTCTCCATTTTCTCATTCCAAAGGTACTTTCACTTTCTCTTTCTTCGATCTTACACTTATATTTTCGTTTCTCGATCTTTGTTTTTTTGTTTTCCCTAAATCTTACTGCATTTTTTTTGATGTATGATGAGGTTTGGATATCAAACTAGCTCATAGTTTGATGATCACTTACCAAATGAATTAACTCTACCTGATTTCAAAATTTGAAGATTATTCTCGTCTTCCGCCGCTTAATTCAGAAGTGATTCGATTCTGAGAATTCGTTTTGCTTTTTATGTAATCCTTTAAAGTTTTGCGCATTAATGAAGTGTAATTTGTGTGGTTGAAGTTAGATTAAATTTTGATTGTTGGTTTTTGGATTGAGTTTTTGTTGTTGTGCTTGTTTCATTATGGCTGTTGTTTTTGTTTTTATCTGTGTATTTATTAAGTTTGGTGTTTGCTCTGTCCGAATTCTTAATGGAATCTTTGTCTTTTTTAGCGTTGATTCTCATTTGTGATTTTGGTTTGTCATGTATTGACTTTTATAAGATTCTGTTTTTTTCCTTTTATTGTTTTGAAGTTTCAAAATGGGTGTGGCTCAGAACAATATCGATGTGGAGGATGGTAACTTGGAGATTGGAATGGGTATGTGTCCTATCACTTTAATTACCTGTCTTGTTAGTTTTCAATCATGATCGATTTCTCTCTGAGTATGTAAACACCAATCATTGGTAAATGAAGAAAAGGAATTTAATGCTTTCCACTATGAAGAAAAGAGATATTTTTGTAGACAAGGCTACTTGATTGATCTTATTCACTCTGTTAGTGAGCAGTTTCACCCTAAATTATTTGTTCATTCATTAACCTTGCAGAATATAGAACTGTATCAGGAGTTGCTGGACCGTTGGTCATTCTCGATAAAGTTAAGGTAATGGTTGTGTGCTCTGATATTATAGTCTTTTAATATATATATAATATGTGGTGTGTGTGTGGATGACAATGTCCTGCACTATGCATGAAATGACTGTTATATTCTGACCACCTGCACCAGGGACCTAAATATCAAGAGATTGTTAATATTCGTTTAGGAGATGGAAGTACTCGGCGTGGACAAGTTTTAGAGGTTGACGGCGAAAGGGCTGTTGTTCAGGTGAGTGCGTATAACTTCCATAATCATCTTTTGTATGCACCTCTAAGATTCCCCTGCTCTCTCAATCTTCCCGAGTACCTTTCTTTGTTAGAAATGCCTTCATTGTTCTCCTTTCTATACACATGTAGCTGTAGTGACTTTAATAGCAAATAATTTTCAGTGTTTAGTTTTACTGTTCTACACTTCTACTGGTATCATTAATATAATTAATATAAGTTTAAAGTTTATTCACTTATTTTAACTACTGGCCAGGTCTTTGAAGGTACTTCTGGGATTGACAATAAATTTACAACCGTGCAATTTACTGGAGAGGTATAAACTGTTTGTTATTACTGTTACCTATATTCAAAAGTATATGTAAAACAATGCATACACATATTAATGTGATATTTTCACGGAAATATCTGCTATTTTGTGACTCATCTCAGTACACGAACTCTCTTAATTCTCTAGGACCTAGAATATGTATTACTAACAGTTTGGAAGTTGTAGTTGGCTACTAGAAAATATAGTCTGGGCCGATTGTTGGCTAGTCTTTTAATACAATGTTTTCTAAATTATCACTGATTGAATAATAGGATCCAAGTATAACCATCCCATAAGCTTGCCATTTTTTTAAACATGCAGGTTGGTTTCACTAGTATCAATATAAATTATGCTGATTATCAATTAATTTTATTAAGTGATACATCATACATTATGTATCTGTTTTTTTCTGCATGGTAACTTGACATTTGGAGTGGACAACGGATACTTCAATTTGACTATTTAATACAGGCAAACCTAGAAATTGTGAAAGCCAACCTCTAATTAGAAAATAGAGGAGGGATTGTGATACACTGAAACTGTATTATTCATAAAGTTTGACTGACTACTTATGTGTTAATATCTTCTGTAGGGTTAATCCTCAAGTGTTTTATTCCACTTGTTTTATCCCCTCATAATCTTGCTACTACCAATTTAGCCATGGAACTAGAATTCTTCCTTTTAATTTTTATTCTTTCATTTTCTTTTGTGTTTCTTTTATTGTATTGGAATTAGTTCATTCCACCATTGACTTCCTCCTTTTTCCCTCGTTGATGGCCCCACAGGTCTTAAAAACTCCTGTTTCTCTGGACATGCTTGGGCGCATATTTAATGGTTCTGGAAAACCAATTGACAATGGTCCACCGATCTTGCCCGAGGCTTATTTGGATATTTCAGGCATTCAACTTTTTCAGGCTTGCTTTACAAATTGTTTGTTGTTTAATGGCTTGTTTTTCCCATAACATTTTTTCTATAATTCAGGAAGTTCCATCAACCCTAGTGAGAGAACCTATCCCGAGGAAATGATACAGACAGGAATATCTACAATTGATGTCATGAATTCTATTGCTAGAGGTCAAAAGATCCCTCTATTCTCAGCTGCTGGTCTACCCCATAATGAAATTGCTGCACAGATATGTCGTCAGGCTGGCTTAGTCAAGCGATTAGAAAAGTCTGATAATCTTCATGAGGTGCTGCTTCACTAAAGTGCATTTTGTTCTAATATGTTAACTGCATTATGAAGATGGTGGTTATTCTTATAGACATTCCTTTATGCAGGGTGGTGAAGGGGACAATTTTGCCATTGTGTTTGCAGCTATGGGAGTTAACATGGAGACTGCACAGTTTTTTAAACGTGACTTTGAGGAGAATGGCTCAATGGAGAGAGTGACCCTTTTCCTTAATCTGGTAAGTTTGCTGGTGTTCCCATATTCCTCTTTTATTTTGTACTTTTTCATCATCTTGATTTCCTTTCCAGTTATTGTGAATGTATATTTAAAGTTAAAGAAAACAATGGTCCGTATTTCAATATTGTCTTGTAGTACATCTTGGAACTTGCTAATTTTATAGTTTTGTTTTATTGTTGATCCACGTAGCCGACCTCCTAGTGGGATCAAGGCTTGGTTGTTGTTGTTTTGTTGTTGATTTTTCTTTGGATTTAATATTATGACCCAATTTTTTATTACAAAATAATATAAATTACATTTCCTCGTGGTATTTTTAAATCTAACATATTGATTCACTGATATATATATATAATACTTATGCAGTGGTAGTATGTTCATGATTACTGCAGACGTATTTTTCTCGAAGCTAACCTAAACCAAGTACATCCTTAAAATTTAGAAAAAAGTAAAAAAATTGAATGTTCTAGCTGGTGAACATCTGAATGATAATGTAGTTGCGTATTGTTTTTGTTATGAAAAATGTACACAACCTTGAATTTTTTAAAGTGGATCATCATAAAGACAAGGTTATACATTGGGAATGACATCTTTTTCATTAATAATGGATTCAAAGGAGGCTTGTACTGATAATTTTGGGATTTTGATTTCATGACTTGCATGAGCGAGCTGATCCTTAAAATGCTCGTTCTCTTGCTACTGTGATTTTTTACAGGCTAATGATCCTACAATTGAGCGTATCATCACTCCTCGTATTGCTCTTACTACTGCTGAATACTTGGCTTATGAATGTGGCAAACACGTTCTTGTGATCCTCACAGATATGAGTTCTTATGCTGATGCTCTTCGTGAGGTAATATATCTTCAATTGTAATTCATTAGGAAAAATAAGCAACTAAAGGAAAGAAGTGAGATAGGAAACATTTTACAGCCTTTACCATTCTCCTGTTATTTTTTTTTATTTCTCCATATTTCAATAATTTCCAGAGGCCTGCATGCTAATTAAAAATTACATTGCTCATCATTTTCTCTTATCCTTGGATATTTGTTGGAATTGGCAGCCATCACCGAAGAGGGGGTGAATTGGGTGTTTATGAAATTTATAGAAAAAACTCTAAAACTATTCATTTTCAAAGCAATCAAATAGTATGAGCGACACAAACAATATGTTGCGTGAATAATAGCAGAGAGCCAGAGAGTAAACCATGAAGAAAATTAAAGAGTTAAGGGTAAAGAGTGAATGCAAACCAAGGTTATCCTGGTTTGGTCACTGACTAACAGCCTACATCCAATCCCTGAGCTATGCCGCTAGGATTTTGTTGTATTAATAATTGGAGTTCCATAATCCAATCCAATCTTGAGCATACTGAAAACTACTAGGATGCCTCACTGGTCGTAAGGGGCCTCAAATGCTCACAATAGGGATTCCTCACCTTATTACACCGAAGGATGCCTAGCCTTCACACTTAGGGATACCTCGCCTTAAAACTAATGGATACCTCACTTTTAAAAACTATAGGGATACCTTACATTTAAAAACTATAAGGATATCTCATCCTATACTATGAAGGACACCTCACCCTCTAGGGATACCTCACTGATAAAGATGATAAAGGATGTGTAAGCACTCTCAAAGTGCAGATGATACAAGTTGAAGCACTATGATAGAACAATAATCAAGAACTCAAGGTTTTCAAGTGATTTTAAGAGTAATAGAGATGAAGATGGACTGGCAAAGGTTGATAGGTTTAGGTTATTGTGCTGTAGTTGTTCTCCACGTTTTTCATTCAGAAAAGTAGGTTCGATCAAAACAACAACGACAACAACTAAACCTTATTCCGAATAGGTTCGATCAAAACAAATAAGGAAAAGTTTTCCTCATTAATTAGAATTTAAAATCTATTCATTGCTGTGAAATTCAAAGATGTAGTACTTGAGTACACGACTCTCTTTAAGAATTTTCAAATGAAGGTACTTGGGTACCTCTTCAAGTGCACTCAAATACGTTTTCCCTGGAAAATCTAATTTGTGGCAATACACAATGTACTCGAGTACTTGCTTTAAAACATAAAAATCTAGCAATAACTTTTAAACATAGAGCCATGACATGGCAAATTCATTATGAAGCTTGCTAATGGATAACTGTAAATACTCAATTC
Source organism: Lupinus angustifolius (assembly GCF_001865875.1). Classification (NCBI taxonomy): domain Eukaryota; kingdom Viridiplantae; phylum Streptophyta; class Magnoliopsida; order Fabales; family Fabaceae; genus Lupinus; species Lupinus angustifolius. Next base: position 8,600,111 of record NC_032016.1, read on the forward strand.
CTTTAAGCTTGAGGGATTATTTCATTTCAAGAGGATGACAATCCATGTTCATTAAAACTCAATGAAATCAATGTCAAACAAAGGTTCAAGGTTATTGGACTATCTTACAAGAGTTCCTAAAGTTTGATGCTTGCATCATGTGAGCATTCACCTTCTTGTGGTTGGTCCTTGGGCTTCTTAATGCCATCCAAGCTTCCAAAGATCTTCCCATGGAACTTTCAAATGCTTGGTTCATCTTGCCATTGCCCTCCAACATATTTGGCTCTTCTTTCTTGATCCCATGCTCCCTTCTTGATAGTTGGACTATTATAGAACATAGCTTAATTACAAAGTAAATTAGTACTATATCATATATATATTGATCACTACTTTATTATAATATAGGTGTCTGCTGCCCGAGAAGAAGTACCAGGAAGACGTGGTTATCCTGGTTACATGTATACAGATCTTGCAACAATTTATGAACGTGCAGGAAGAATTGAAGGGCGGACAGGCTCTATTACACAAATTCCGATTCTAACCATGCCCAATGATGGTAATGAAACATTCAACTTTATCAGCTATATTGCATAATTCTTTCTTGATACTGACTGACTGCATTTCTGTTTCTTCACAGATATTACACATCCAACTCCTGATCTTACTGGATATATTACCGAGGGTCAGATATACATTGACAGGCAGCTACATAATAGACAGGTGGGTTATGTTGTAGCTCTCAACTATAATGAATATTGTACACCATGTTGGATTAGTTGTTGGAAATAGTTTCACGAGAGAATTTGGTGCAGAATACATCCTACCATTTGTAAATTCTCCATGAGAGAACTTTGTCCTTTCTTCCAATTTGTAAATTCTCTTTCTATACTTCCATAGCTTTAACCAAATGTCTTGATTTTATTTTTCCATCAACACATCAATCTGACATGCTGTGACATATGCGACCTGTTAGATTGTGTAGGATTTTTGTTGTAAACTGTCCTTTCATTGGTACATAAAATTGAATCAGCCTTTTCTTAACTTCCAAATCTATTCTGTTTATTAGTAGTTTTCCAATCAGTCAAACTGACATGGTAAATTGCTTGCATTTTATATTGATTGTTTATGTGTTTAATATTGAGACGGAGACTAAACATTATAATCCTTTTTATTGAGCAGATATATCCACCAATCAATGTCCTTCCATCTTTATCTCGGTTGATGAAGGTAAGGTTATTTTTTATTGTTTGATATCCCGGTGCTGTCAAGTGATATATATTTATTGTTTTTTAATTAAAAAGCAAGTGGTTTACACACTAATGATGCATCATTGCCCACCTCTGCAGAGTGCTATCGGTGAGGGGATGACAAGAAAGGATCACGCTGATGTGTCCAACCAGGTCTAATTTTGTTTGTTCATTGTAGTACTTTTTTTGTTTGTTATGATGAAGTATCTTATTGGTGTTATTTTCTCTCTTTTCAGCTCTATGCAAATTATGCCATTGGAAAGGATGTCCAGGCAATGAAAGCTGTGGTTGGAGAAGAAGCACTTTCCTCTGAGGATCTGGTCTCTAATTTCTCTCTAAAGATATTTTGTCTGATTAAGTGAAATTGCCCTTGAAGTGGTTATTAATGAAATTCTTCTTTTGTTTTCCATTTCATCAATAGTTGTATCTGGAATTTTTGGACAAGTTTGAGAGGAAGTTTGTCGCCCAGGGAGCTTATGACACCCGCAATATTTTCCAGTCTCTAGACCTTGCATGGACTTTACTTCGGATCTTCCCTCGTGAGCTTCTTCATCGTATACCAGCCAAGACTCTTGACGCATATTACAGCCGTGACGCCAGTAACTGATGATCAAGCAAGTTCAAGCACCTTGATCTTCTACTCAATCAGCACCTAGTGTCATAAGCAATTAATTAATTAATTTGCTTTCTTGCCCAAAGTTCATATTTGTTCTATCCATCATAAATAATAAAGGATTTAGTATGTTTGAGTGCCTCACATTTCCAGTCAGTTAGTCAGAAAGAAGAGACCCCATAGATATTATGATGATTCTTATGCCTTTTTTTCTTTTGGTGAGGGGAAACATTAGTTGTATTACATACATAGTTTTGGGTGGTGTTAATTGCATTGAGGGTTCATTGCTGTTGGATTTTGTGGAGACTTCTTTCCTAGTTCATGTTGGTTGTTTTATAAATGTTAATTTATCTTGTAATTTGATTATTTATGATATTTATAATCAGGGTACTTGTCAGTTCATTTATTTATCTGTTTTTGCTTCATTGATTTTGATTTTTGGGTTCAGGGGAATTACCAAACACATCACCTTGCTGTTCTAACTATAGTGAGTCAGAAAAATCCTCATGTTACAGCAGATTGCCACTGCAATGAAATAATACTTTATTTTTTATTTCATTTTGATGTTCCATGACTTTACATTAATCTTCAATATTGAAGGTTTAAAAAAAACGAATAATTCTAAATCTTATAAGATTGTTCCAAACACCATGCATACTCCATTGATTTAACATGAATAACAGTAACTAGTTGAATATGAATTTTAACCTATCTGTCAAATATTAACGGTTGCATGATTTGATAATAACATTTTCCCCATATACATGCAAACAAAGTCTCCACCCCAATTCTTATGCTATTGAAGTGAGTTAGGGGCATTTGACTACAAGTGTAATCCAATGATACCAACTTATGTTTATGGGAGATATATGTTTAATTGATCTAAAATGGTTAGGTTCAAATTGATTTTTTCTTTTGTCAAAACCTAATCAAAACAACATAAAAACAATTTGGTTGGTGTGACTATGGCTATATTATCAAGTTTCTCATATTAATAATAGCTAATATATAAATTTTATTATCAATTCTCATTGAGATTGGTGGTCATCCTTAACTTTATATAGGGAATGACATTTCATATTGTCAACTTTTCAATTTTCATAATAAAAATCAAACTATAACTAAAAGACAGGATTGTCTTCGGTACGAGAAATGTCATATAAGAAATTAAAATCGAATGTAAAACAATCATATTGGAGTGATTAAAATTTGTGATTTTTTTGTATTTAATATAAACCCAATGAGTAAAACCGAACCAATTTGTGGTCCAATTGACAGCACCAATGCACCATAGACCCAAAACAAAAACACAAAGAAAACCCTTTTGATGATACTGTGAGTTGTGTGAGCAAGCATATCTGCATATAAGCATATTTCTCTGTGTTTTATTTCAAAATCTTTGTCCTTTTTCTTCTTCTTCTTCTTCCATCAATTCCTAAAACCCCTTTCAAAACTCACCTTTTCCGGCATGGCGGCGATTACGGTGTGGCAGCCACAGGAGGAAGGTTTCAAAGAGATCTGTGGCCTCCTTGAGCAGCAGATTTCTCATCTTTCTTCCGCTGATAAGTCTCAGATTTGGAACCATCTTCAGAACTATTCTCACCTTCCTGATTTTAACAATTACCTCGCTTTTATCTTCTCCCGTGCTCAGGTTTCTTTTTTTCTTCACCCTTTGCCACCTTTTCTCTAAATTTTGTTGCTTTTTTCCACATTGACTTCTATGTTGTTTGCTTTGAAATGTTGGGTTTTCTTGTTTTGTTTATTCTATATGTTTTTGTGCTGTTTTTCATGTTTTTAGTGTGCTTCTTAGCTTCCCTTTACACCTTCATATGTTATGGGAGATTTATTTATGTGGGATGTGGAAATTTTTGTCTAGGTTGATTGTTCTAATTAGCGAATTCTAGTGTATTGTCTGATTAAGGTGATGGCTGAGTGATTGATTGTAAAAGGTTGCGACATTAGAGGACAACATAACATAGTTTACTCTCTATTTTTTATTTTGTCTCTTGGACCACTTCTTTGTCCACTTGTACAAGCCCCGATAACTATGCTTTCTAATTTCCGCGTTTTAAGTTTCGCCCGACTTTTTATGACCATATTCAAAATGGCAACTATTTGTCTTAGATGTCTTCAAATCATTCGAATGGTCTCTCCAATAATATTTAGTTTATCCTGGATGGGGTTGCCTGCAATAATATATGGGATTTTTTGTATATGGAAGTTTAAAAATGTTGTGCTCGTTGAATCCATGAATGGTAGTTATTGCTTATGTTCAGGGTCCGTAGCGTTTACGGTCTCTTGGAATTTTCAACTTTTTTGTCGATAATTTACGTGACAATTGTGTTAATTTGCTTTTGGACAGGGAAAACCAGTGGAGGTTCGGCAGGCTGCTGGTCTGTATCTGAAGAATAACCTTAGAAACACATATAAAGCTATGCTGCCTGCATACCAACAGTATGTGAAATCAGAATTGCTGCCATGTCTTGGTGCTGTGGATAAGCATTTAAGGTCTACGGCGGGCACTATTATCAGTGTTGTTGTTCAAATAGAAGGAATTATTGGGTGGCCTGAATTGTTGCAAGCCCTTGTAAATTGCTTGGACAGTAGTGACCTAAATCACATGGAAGGTGGAATGGATGCATTATCCAAGGTATGTTCTCCAGTTCACAGTTGGAATAATATGCTTAAATTGTATTACTTAGCTAAAATAGTATATTCAAAGAGAATAACGGTTCTTTCATTCTTGGTGCTACTAGATCCCTTCTAGATAAAGGTTAGTGAAGGTTGCTGTTATTATTGGCAACAAAACTGATCTAGTTGAAAAGACAAAAAACAAACAAATTACACATCAACATAATACCAATTATAGTGACTATAGTCCATATTCCATACCATTTATTTCCAATAATACATTTTTACACTATATATGACTCTGCATCACAGATTTGTGAGGATATTCCCCAATTGCTCGACTCTGATGTACCTGGGTTAGCAGAGCGCCCTATAAACGTTTTTCTCCCCAGATTATTTCGGGTAACAAGTATTTTCTTTTTATTTTTGTTTCCCTGTACTGTTTGTAAATATTTTTTCAATCTTATTCTTTTATATCTTGTTTTTTTTCTTCCTTCTTTTTTGTTTTACAGTTTTTCCAATCTCCTCATGCTTCATTAAGAAGGCTATCACTGGGTTCTGTAAATCAATACATTATGTTAATGCCTTCTGTAAGTATAATATGAGACTTTATCATCTCAGTTCTCTGGTTATTAACTATAATACTGATGTTTGGAATTGGTAGTAATAATCTAAATCACTATTTTCAGGCCCTATACTTATCCATGGACCAATATCTTCAAGGTCTGTTTATTCTTGCAAACGACCCTAACGCTGAAGTGCGGAAATTGGTGAGTTCTTAATGACATGTTATTTTTGTGCATGTATTTGATGTAACTCAAATGAAATATTTCATTATTTTCTAATATTTCACTATTACTTAATTACTTAATATTTCCTTTTCAAGTCCCACTGGTTTGATTTGTTCATGGTTGAAGGTGTTGGCCTTTTGGGCTTGCCCTCTGCTGCATGTTTTATATTTAATGTGTTATTTTGATGACAGCTAGGCCTGTTCACTTTTGCGTGTCACTGTTCTTTTAATTTGACAGTTTATCCCGACAAGGAATTTGATTAACTGTTATTCGCTGTATTGTTATTAATGTTGGAAACAATTGAATCATCCTAGTTGCCACTGATGACCAGGTTTGCGCAGCATTCGTTCAGCTAATTGAAGTCCGTCCATCTTTCTTAGAGGTAGCCATCTTGTTCTGGTTAATTGAAGTTAATTGGTTTTTTTTTTGAAACATTGCTTTTTGAGCCCGTGGATCTACTCTATGCACTCCATCAAACTACACTTTATCTAAGGGTTTACTTTGTTTTTTCCCGAGTAAGCAGAAAACGTGAAGGTGGAAAATAATAATGCATTTCATTTGGACACAATAAAGTCATACCTTGCCATGTTTTACATTCTTATATTGTCGGTAGACTTTATCAAGTCAAAAGTATAATTGTAATATTACACCCACTCAAACAAAGAAGCACAAGTGTGGTGCAGTGTCTTTTTTATTTCTTTAATTTACCTTTTTTCTATCACCTCGATCTTGTCTTATGCAATTCTTATCCACATTGCAGCCACATCTAAGGAATGTGATTGAATACATGTTACAAGTCAACAAGGACACAGATGAGGAAGTGGCTCTTGAAGCCTGTGAATTTTGGTATCTTTTTTTGGGATATTATTTTCTAATTGTCACAACTAGTAACTGATGTTCATCTTGTAGCTTCTAGATATTGATATGAATCACAAGGAATTTCTGTATAGAAGCTTCATGTGTATGTGTTTCTTTTGTTATTCCAACTTGCATTGTATTTCCCACAAGGGCGTAAAGATAGATCATTTTCATATTTTGTCAATTTTAAAAATTTTGTCCATTTTTTCATTTTCATATTTTCTGTGAAGTTTATCAAATAGCAGTTTCAAATCATTTTTGTCATCAATCTGCTGTAGTAGCAATCCTTTTGATTTTTTCTAGCTTCCAAGCTGAACAATTTTCCAATCATGTATATTTAGTTTCACTTATGTATGAGATTGATGAATGGGGGTTCATTTTATTCGACCTTAGTTTCTAGGATGGTATATGAATAAGCAATACCTGTTTCTGAAATTAACAAGATCATGTAAATAAGAATTTGATGTTTCCATTGCATGGAGTTGCAAAGTTGGTTTGCTATATTTATTCACTAGCGTACTTAAGATTTTAAACTATACTAAATTTTGTCTCTCTTAAATATGGTTGATTTTGCACCTTTTCCTTATTAATAATTTGTATTGTAGGTCTGCATATTGTGATGCTCAACTGCCACCTGAAAACTTGAGAGAATTCTTGCCTCGTCTGATTCCAGTAAAAACCTAATTACACATTTTATTTTATAATTATTTTACTGTGTGGAATTTGTGATTTGAAGTTTATCTGTTGTATCTATGTAGATATTATTGTCAAACATGGCTTATGCAGATGATGACGAATCTGTTATTGAAGCTGAGGTTTTCCCTTGAATCAATAGTGTTTTTAGATGACTTTCAATTGTATTTTTCTTGTTTAAATGTCTTCATTTGTTTTTACATTCTTTTCAGGAAGATGGTTCCGAACCTGATCGTGATCAGGTTTGATATTTTTAGGTTGAGTTACTGGCTTTTCTTTGGTTTGAGACTACCATTTTTCTAATTTCGTGAATTTTGCACCACAGGATCTTAAACCCCGATTTCATGTATCAAGGTTTCACGGATCGGAAGAAGTAGAAGATGAAGTATGTTGTAGTTGCTCTTATGATTGCTTATCCCAGTTATTTGTTTGATCATTTTGCTTCTATTCGTTCCAGTTTTTGTAGCCTTTGAAAGATGAAATGACAAGGAAAGCATCATTCCCTGATCTGACTTCAGATTATATTTTTCATATTTACAGGATGATGATGTTGTTAACACATGGAATTTACGGAAATGCAGTGCCGCTGGTGTAGATATTCTGTCAAATGTTTTTGGGGATGAGATTCTCCCTACTCTTATGCCTATTATTGAGGTGATTTGCTACTTCTTGTAATCATTTTGGAATGGTTCAAAACTTCAAATTATCAGTGGCTAATTAATGAGTTCCCAGTGAACTGATGCTCTATCATTCAAAAGGCCGAATGTAATGCATATATATATATTCAGGGGCACAGCCAGGATTCATTTATGAGGGGGCCAAGACTAAAGAGTATGTGGCTTATAAGTAATCGAAAACTTAGTTAGTACATACATATTATATTAAATGAATTTGATAATAATTAACATAGTTTAATATAAATTACTTCAATATAAATATATAATTAGACATGAAAGAACTAATATAAGTAAGATATTCTAAGAACTTTAATCTTTCAATAATACACTGCTAATGTATGTTAACATTTCAAAATAGGGGTGATATTAATAATTTTATATAGTAAAATTAAAGGATAACGTATAGCTGGGGGTGATCATGATATGGCAGGTCATCCCCTGCCAAGGTTGCTAATGTGTGGAGTCAATTTTGGAACGGGAGGGAGGGGTAGAATCATAGCAATGGTGGTATATTAGAAAGAAATACACATGTATATATTCCCATTAACTGAAATTCCATGTTTCCATCCCACATCATTCCTACTTCATGGAGTATTTTTCAGTCCCTTACTATTTCATGGAGTAGCAACAGCAACATTAGACACTTTTTAATCACCTTGCCTCCACCTCTGGTGATATTGGATTGAACATAAAAGTATATGTATGTAAGCAATCAATGGCAATAACTTCGTTGTCTACTCTGAAAATATGTATTCGTTTTTTACTCTATTGGGGAGTTGATGCTTGATACAGATTATTGTATGATGCTAATTTCTCCACAAGCAGTCACTCATTTCTAATAATGTGTGTAGGCCAAGTTGGTAGCCACTGGCGATGAAGCTTGGAAAGACAGGGAAGCTGCTGTCTTGGCTCTTGGTGCCATAGGGGAGGGTTGCATCAATGGTCTTTATCCTAATTTGCCGGAGGTATTCTATTTTTGGTTCTGATGGCTTTAATCTATTCATGCATGTGTTCAATTATTCAATCGGTATCACATACTTACGATAGTTCCGTGAATGGGTTTTTAATCTTGAATTTGTGCTAAAATAAATAATTTTTTTATTTGATAACATTAATTACAGCCTTGGTCACTAGCATCCATATTATATTGAGACTTTTCAAGGACTATATATATATGTATATATATAACACCCCTCTAGCAATAGCCATTCGGGCTTGAAGCGTGGAATGCACAAACTTCTTTTATTTTTTAGAAGAATGAGGACGACAAGGATCGAACTCATGACTACTTCGTCATAAAGGCTTTGATGCCATGTCAACTTTAAGCTATTGATGAAGGCAATGAATTGTTTTATATATCTAACAAAACTGATCTACTTTATTTGTTTCTTATGTTTAAACATTTGTTAGAATTTTTTCTGAACTTGAATTCTTAGGTGTAACTCTTAGTTCTTGCTCATTAATTTTGATAATATTAAATCCTTTATAATTCTGCATTTTTAGATTGTGGCGTTTCTCATTCCTCTTCTTGATGATAAGTATCCACTGATACGAAGTATTGCATGCTGGACACTCTCTCGCTTTAGCAAATTTATTATTCAGGTATGAACTATCTCTCACCTGCAGTTGAGCCATGATGATTTCTTTGCCATGATCCAATGATGCTTCCAAGGTTTCATCACCTTTGCTTGTATATTCATGCATCTAATATTCTGTTTTTACTTTTTAGCTTATATAATTATATGATATAAATTTACACATGTCACAGTCTAAATATGAATATATGATGAATATTTCACAAAAAAATCATTAGTGGGTTGCTTCATGCATATCTTGCATAAAAAATTTGGCATGCGTAATCAATGTGATATTATTTATTATAGATTGCTCAAACTCTGATTATTGAAAAATGGTAATTCCACAAGCTAATATCATTTATAATACCTATGAACTAATATATTTGTTTTATTTTAATTCGTTGTTTGATAAATATAGTGGAATTGAGTCTACACATTTCATTTAGAGGTGTACTCATTTTAATATTGATTTTGCATGTTAGGGTATTGGGCATCCAAAAGGCTATGAACAATTTGATAACATTCTTATGGGTCTTCTACGAAGAATTTTGGATGATAACAAGCGGGTGCAAGAGGCTGCTTGTTCTGCCTTTGCAACATTGGAAGAGGTTCTGACTGTAATTTGTGTTCGTTTATCATTAAATAATTGATTCAGTTACTCCATTGTAAAAAACTTTATACAAATAATAATTTGGTTTATTTATAATAGGAGGCTGCTGAAGAGTTGGCACCACGCTTGGAAATTATACTAAAACACTTGATGATTGCATTCGGGAAATATCAGGTTATTTTCTGACCTTAAGCACTTAAAGTTTGGGTATTATTAATTTAGCCCAAAGTAATAGTTATATATGTGGAACGAAAGCTATATTTGGAATTGGGATACATCAAAGATATTTAGGACAATTTATTAAAACATAAAAAGAGTTTGTATTCCACAAGGTATTGTTACAGTTGTGATTTTTCACATATATAAGAGACATGCTATTTTTCCCTCAACCGAATAACTTCAAATTATCCCTTATCTTTTTGGGCCAGTTAATACATAAAATGGTCCTTTTATACAAAAAAGCATTATCTTAAAATCTCTTTTTAGCTAACATCTCCATACATGAAATTGATTTCATCATACCGATTATAAAAAGAATCATTATAATTATAATCAGCTATTGAAATAATAATTTATCGGCATCTAACCCAAACACACCCTTGATTGCAATGTCAATACATAATTCTTGTTTACGTATATTGTAAAGTGAACCCTTATTTGAATGAACACTAGCCCTTCTTTGTGTCACATTTATTATTATTACATGTCCGCTCAGGCATCTTTTAATTTAATTTTTTGGTCCTAATTTTCAGAGACGCAATCTCAGGATTGTATATGATGCTATTGGAACTCTAGCTGAAGCTGTTGGAGGAGAGCTTAATCGGGTATGTTATTTTTAATAGAAATCATCGGTAGATTCCACTACCTTCTATTCCTCCAAGTTATTTGTCATGATTTATATAAAATATTCTTTCTCTTTTTTCCAAAGACATTTCTATACCAACTGGATCCTTGCTTTGCAGCCCGGATGTCTTGACATTCTCATGCCACCATTAATTGAGAAGTGGCAGCAACTTTCAAATTCAGACAAAGATCTCTTTCCACTTCTGGAATGCTTTACATCTATAGCACATGTATGTATCTCAGTTTTCCCTTTGTATTGTATATTAAAAGCATGTGCTGCCTAATCTGTGATGTTATTTAGTTTTTAGAACATTCATTATACATATGCATATTTTATAAATCAATACTGGTATGCTGGAAGACTAATTACATCAAGGTTGTTCTTTGATCAACATTATCTGTCAAAGCACATGTTTCAGTGAATAGTTGATAGTAGTAAGTCCATGGGCTTTTTACTGTTGTTCATATGCTACAGATGCAGAGAGATTCATATGCTTTGTTGCATAACCCTTTTACGTAGTTTCTAGATCATTCTCTGTGTCTGTGAGGATTTATTATCCTGTTGTAATTTTCTCCCTTATTTCCTAATAATATTTCTATTCTTATAATACTTCTTTTCTTATCTGATAAAATTTGATAGTAGTCGGTCAAATATTAAATTATTGAACTGACACTGAGCAGCAGTGTAGTTAGTATCGTGACACTCATAACGATCAAAATGCTATATGAAATAATACAAGTTCAACTCGTAAGGGTCACATATCATAACCCATAAGTCATAATAGCAAAATAACACAACTACACAAGTTCATTTATAATATTTATATAATCATATATGTTATTATGTGTATATAAATATTTATATATATTATTATGCATATAAATATTTATATATATTATTATGCATATAAATATTTATACAATTATATTTATTTATATATTATATATAGATGAAACAAGTAACATAAGGTAGACAGTGTTAAATTTTTCCCAGTGGAAAGTTTAAATTCATTTATTATATTTGAATTAAATGGGCTTTTGGTAGCAGTTGAAGCTAGGTTATCATTCTCTGATATTATTTATGCATAGAATTTGAGATAACCATATTATTCTGGATGCTTTATATGGCTGTATCTATGCCATCATTTGGATTCCCTTGCTACTGATATAGAATCATGATTTTCCATCTGTAACAGGCATTGGGTACTGGATTCTCTCCATTTGCTGAACCAGTATTTAGGAGGTGCTTAAATATAATACAGTCCCAACAGTTCGCAAAGGTTCTGGCCACACTCACTTATTTGGTCTTTTAAATAATACTTAACATTACATTTTGTTTGGAAACTCAACTTTTGATGGCTACATGTTTTCTCAGTAATTCCAAATTCAAATGACAGTATACTTATGAGTATAGAGTTGGGTCAATTAGGAACCTTTACCTTAAGAATGTACTATTATATCTCATGTATGTTTATTTTTTGTTAAGCCTCTAAGTCTCTAACCACTATTAATCCTATAAGTCCTACATCTACAGACGAATGTCTGAAATAGGTGAAGCCTGAATAATGTCATATTATTATTAGATAGCTTGGTTCATTGCCTATTTTATTAGTGAGTGTAAAATCTATGCACCGATAATGTAAGAGTTTTTTACACTGCCAGTGCATCATTAACCATTGATATATTTTGCTTTTATTTAAGAGTCAATGATGATTAACATATGAATGAATAATGTTCTGCTGACAATATAACAAACTTTTATACTATCAGTGCATATATTATTTTCTCTATTAGTATTACGTATGTGCACTATATTTGATTCTAAAAGGTTCATATCCTTTACCTTCTTTATTTATGATGATTTGTCTGGGGATAATTTTATTTTCCAACAAGTTTTGAGTGTATTTATATCCTATGTCAGGTTGATCCTGTTGCTGCTGGGGCACAATATGACAAGGAATTCATTGTATGCTCTCTTGATCTGCTTTCTGGACTAGCAGAGGGTCTTGGGAGTGGAGTAGAAAGCTTGGTACTCATTCAAAACTTTTATTTTAAATATTAGATCATATATTTCTGCTAGTAAATTAAGACTTTGTCTTGTATATATTTTCGTGATTTTTTTTTTGTTTACAAAAGGGGAATTTAGGTTTTTTAACAATTCATCATCATGAGAAGAGTCCTGAATTTGGCTTTAATTTTCATACCTTTACATTTCAAAGTAATTGCAACTAATCCTATCCATAAATGCGCATTTACTGGTTAATCTTTACCTTGCTTCCACCACTGTAGTTTTTTTGTCGTACTGGTAGCAGTTCTGCATCCTTTTCACTTTCTATGTTTTTTGACACATTCATATCTGCTTGAGATTTGTTAAACCATCAACTGCATGATTTATTGAGGTTATCTTCACTGTTCTGCAGGTTTCACAAAGTTCTTTGAGGGACCTACTTCTGCACTGCTGTGTGGATAAAGCTCCTGATGTTCGACAAAGTGCCTTTGCCTTACTGGGAGACCTTGCACGAGTAAGTTAAATGTATATCTGCCTACACTTTACTCAAGCAGTCAATCCTACATAGCCACCGATAGGATCTGTTGTGGTCCTTACACTTACGGTATGACAAAGGGTGTAGGAACCACTGCCATAAGCTGATCCTTATACTTGTGCATGTTTGAAAGTGTGCGTGTGGGGGGTGGGGGCAGGATGTAAGTTTAGGGGGTCTACCAAATATGTTATTTTTACTTCATTTTTGGAGTGAGTCGGGGATTTATCTTGGTTGATGGTATTCTTACTATGGTAATTTGGCTAGGTGTGCCCGATTCATTTGCACCCTCGTTTGTCGGAGTTTCTGGAGGCTGCAGCCAAGCAGCTGGTATGTGTATACTCGGTATAATTTTAGCTGTGGGTTTAAATATAATTGAACATGTTTTTTGATGTACTTTGCTCACTATACAGGAAATTTCTAAGGTAAAGGAGGCAATTTCAGTTGCAAATAATGCATGCTGGGCTATTGGAGAATTGGCAGTTAAGGTATTTTAATGCTAAAATGCTGTTTCTATCAAACTTGACAAAACTTCATCTTAGCTGGAATCTAATTGGCATTTCTGTACTTCGGTTCACTAATGGAGTTCTGGATTTTCCTAGTTAACAATCAGGACAATTTCACTTTTAAAACCTGTATTAGACAATAATGAATACCTCGAGTGTGAAAGGGAGCCCCTGAATTTGGTTTAAATGAAGTAGAACGGCATGTGGTTGTTGGATCAACTGAAGTTTTAGCTATTTATTCAGAATATTTCACCTGTTTTTAAATGAACTTATTCTGAAGTACTTGTTAATATTATTTTTCTTTTGTCCGTGCATTCCTGCCACTTCTGTACTTTTTAGTTTTTCTTTTGAAAATTCACATTCATGTGTATTATAGGTATGTTTGATCCATGTAGTGGAATAAGGTTTGACTGTTGTTGTATATGCATTGTCTACTACATGGATGACCGACACCATAATGCTCTATCATAAATCATGTCTCTTGTCAAAAAATTAATCTATAAGTCTTTCCTAATCTTTTCGCCTATGGTTTTTCTTGGTCTCCCCCTGCCTCTAGAAATTGGATTAACCTCCATTCGGTCTACTCTCCTTATTGTGGCTTCTAACGTCTCTTCCACACATGTTCTTATTAAATGTGCCTCTTAGATTGTTGATATTAATTAATTCAGGCTCTTGATACATAATTTTGCAATATATTCTAATAAGATTTTTCAGCTTTATATATTGGTGTTTTGATGGAGGTTTTGTGCATTGGTTAATTTTATATGATGCCTTTCTCGTCAAATTCTATAAATGTATTATTCAATCTTAATCTCACCAATTCCAGAGTTCAAATAGAATAGTCTAAGATGAATACTTTGATGTAATTTCATATTATTTCATTCGTGCCCGGGTTTTAAATAATATGCAACAATATAGTCTGATGTGTACATGTGTTTGTAGTTTACTTTTCTTTCCTTGTGGGTTTGCAACAATACATGTAGCCTTTACTTGTTTCTGATATTCTGTTGTTAGATGGATTATCAATAGACATTAACTAGCCCATAGCACTATTTATTCGTTTATGCATCAAATCTGTTGGTGTAAAATATGAATTTTGAATTTCAGGTTCGTCAGGAAATTTCTCCGGTTATTTTAACTGTCATTTCATGCCTGGTCCCAATACTTCAGCATGCAAAGGTAATTGTCTTATCACACTATTCAATTATATTTGAGTCACATTTAATTGCTGATTGTCTTGCTGGTGTATTAGGAACTAAACAAGTCACTTATAGAAAATAGTGCAATAACTCTGGGGAGGCTTGCATGGGTCTGTCCAGAACTTGTATCACCACATATGGAGCATTTCATGCAACCTTGGTGCACTGCTTTGTCGATGTAAGTCATTGAAGTATACTTAACTTATTTACCAATTATGTGCTCTCTGTAGTGATGCTTGCACCAATGAGCCCCTAACAAATATCCCCAGTTTTCTTCATTATTATAAAAAATTGTGTTTTGAAATTGAAAAAATGCGCTGTTAGTTTTTAGTGCGTAGTAAATGCTTTGTAAGTAAATTGCACTGGGGAATGTTAGGCGTGTTTAATTTACTTTTATAAAATAGTGCATGATACTGGAAGAACTATTAACAGGATGGGGTAATCTTCTCTGTCAAATTCTAAAACTGGTTTGCCATTTAATATCTTAATATGCATCCTTTCAATTTATGTTTTAGCAGTAGCAATCTCTTTGATTCTATATAGTATTGAACGATTGATCACATAACATCCAAGTTTGTTCAACAAATCGATTTTCGTAAGAGCTTCCATCTGTCTTATAATGAAGATCTTAAAGGACGTCTGAGAAAACTTTGAATTTTAAGGCCATCGCCACATTTTACATGCAACAATTGCATTAGCATTTTCTACCCCTTTTTGAGCTAATCATTCAGTTTGCACTGCATATTTATTACCTTGTTTGTCTTAAATATTCAACTTGTTTGGCTAGTGCTTTTGAAAATCGGTAAATAATAGTATCTTGTGCTTGTGTGTAGGTGTTTGAAACTCACACATAGGAATATATAACAGACAATAAACTAATCTCTAAACATCTTCACTTTACACATTGAACATGATTTTACATGTCCACTGTTTCATCATGGGGTACCTTGTTTATTGATTTGTCCTGTATGGCTTTTTGCAGGATACGAGATGACGTTGAGAAAGAGGACGCTTTTAGAGGTCTTTGTGCTATGGTAAGCTCCTTTTTGTGCACTAATTTTTTATACATGAGTGTGTGACTGCTCAAGTAATTGTTGCTTGTTAGAAACAGAAGATTAAAGAGGGAGAGAGTTAGGTATAACAGAAATGTGATCCATCACTGAAATGATGATTAATTACTGGTGTATAACTACGTATTTATTGAAGGTAGTTATGAACTGTTTACATGAGTGAAGTCAGATAAGCTGACACTGGCTACAGTACATAATACAAGCATTCATAAACTTAGCTACTCACTAATAGGGCTTTCCATTTCTTCTCAGGTCAAAGCTAATCCTTCTGGAGCTCTAAGTTCACTTGTGTATATGTGCAATGCCATTGCAAGTTGGCATGTATGTTTTCCATCACCATCATCTTATAATTTCAAGTGCCTTGAAGTTTCTGTAATAAAACTTATTTTACTTATGTCGGTAGGAAATAAGGAGTGAAGACTTACACAATGATGTCTGCCAAGTCTTGAATGGATATAAACAGGTTAGTATTGCTTCTCTGTCAGGCACATACCTTAGAAATTATTATGCACAACTCATAACTGCAATCTTCTTAGAAATTTTCTCATTTTTGACACTCCTGGTAGAGTTCTTCCATGTAGTATAACTCGTGATTCATTTTGTTTCGCGGCAATATAAACTAACTGGTGAAGGATGTTCCATCTTCTTATAGATGCTGGGAAATGGAGCATGGGACCAATGTATGTCTGCTTTGGAGGCCCCAATAAAAGAAAAGCTTTCAAAATATCAAGTATAATATATTTGTGAGAGTTTTGTATCTACAATGGCCTGGTTGGTCAGTTTGTGTGTTGTGAAGCAATATCGGAGTCTTGATTCATTATAAACTGGAGCTTTGTCTCGGTCCAAGTTTTCAGTCAGTGGTATCGATATTTAAACATGCATTTCATTTGAGCTTGATGATTGCATGCAGTTCACTCAGTTCTTCAAGATTTCATTTGATGGTGTTTCTCATGAAAAATGTACAGAGGATAACTTTCAACCCTTTTGACATTGTTGATTCATTGTTGTCTTCATAGTTGAAGCCTTAGTTAAAAGGCTAGGATTTTTATGTCACCATTTTTCCAATATTTTAGTTTGAATTGATAGGTTTTGTGCCTTTTACACAGTTTTGTACCCACCAAAGAGAGAAAGAGAGAGAGAGAGGGTTATATATTACATGTTCTAATGACTCCTACTTTTCTTCCAACATCTACTTATTACATTGTTTGTAAGTTGTAGTAACTAGGGAACCAAATTCATGCATGTCTTGCCTTAGGCATTTGAATTTTGATTTCAGACAATAAAGTATTTGATCTTGTTTATATTCAAATTGAGTAATTATTTATCGAGGGTAATATCTAGGTACTGTCTGTGTATAGATCTATACACAATCATTATATCATTCATCACTTATTCGTACTATTTTTTACGGAGAGTCACCCATGATAGAATATTGAATGATAGTATATCATTTGAAGATGTTGTTATCTTGATAACCCACTAACTAATTTCAATGTTGCTCATAGGTTTAACGATTGTGATATTTCATCTCTAAATTAAACAACATGCATATATATATAGAGGTTCTAATCATTAACTTAATAAAGAAATTTAGATGTTCAATCATGGACCTAAGTTAAGTTGTATCATTCACTCCAAACCACCCACTTTATTATTTATGTCATTGTCCATAAGCTTTTCTGAATTGTTCTAGGCTCACAATTCTCTTCAATTCCAACTAGAAAATAATAATAGAAGAACCTAGAAATAAAAATGAATTCTATATTTGAAATTATTTTCTTAATGTCCCCTTATTATTTTGCTTTCCTACATTAATGTTTCACTTTTCATTTTATGTCCCCTTATTATTTTTTTGTTTTCCCTTAACTTTTGTGCCTCCTTATTATTGTTTGCTCCTTTATTTTAATTCATTTGAAACTTCAAAGCTATCAAATCTCATGATACAAGGGAATTATAGGTGAAGTGATAAAGAGGTAGACGGTTTAATTTTCACTTATTACAAAAATATTAATATGCTAATATTTGCTTATAAAAAAAATCTGGTGATACTACCAATAAGACTTTTGTTTAGTCGTGTAAGGCCTGTTAAGATATCTTTGATTATACCCACAAAAAAAATCGAGTGATACTACATTCACCACAGGGTTAACAAACCATTTTGTAGAAAATTGTGGGAATTTGTTGTCACTATTTAGTATTCTCCATTCTAAAACAAATTGCTTTGTAGAAGAGTGATGATAAATGGCAACATATTTATATCTAATATATACATTACGAATGAGCTTTGTGAGGAGCATCATTCTCCACAACAAATATTTAAATAAATAACTCCACTTATATAGTTTAATGTTTTTTTATATTAGTATCATGTCTTATACATTTATGACCAATCAAAAAATTATTTTCTTTTAAATTATAAAGTAATATCTGAAGTGAGATAACAAATTTAATCTCTAAAGATGGACATTAAACTATTAAAGTGAATATCTTCCTTTAATAGAGAAAGTAGATTTTTCTTTTATCCGAGAGAGATATAACATGAAAAGCATTAATAATTGTGTTAAAAACAAAGCAAAAAAAACTTGGTTATCATTGTCAAACTTTAAAGCATGGAGGAAATATGAAAAGATAATAAAGTAACTTATATAACGCATTCTATTTGATTTATTACGGAAAACACAGTGTTAAGCGTTATTAGACAAAGAAATTTGTTGGTTGAAAAAGTAGGGAAATGCAAGTGCTCAATAAGTTTTTGTTAAGGTTCTATGTCAATGAGGTAGGCAATGTGGGACTTACTTTCTAACGTGTCCCCCTTCATATAAGTCTTTTGGCCCATGACAACCAGAAAAAAGCGTATTGAGGTAGGCGATGTGGGACTTATTTTCCAACATGCCCCCTCCACATAAGCCTGTCGGACCAGGCGAAGGGTTACCTTTGACCCATAACTGAATGGCATCTTTTGGCCCATGACAACAGAAAAGAAGTTGGGTTTTGGCTCTAATACCATGTTAAGGTTCTATTTCAAAACCAATTGACAATAAGAGGAGTAGCCCAACAAATATTTAAACCATTACCGAGATAATGTGGTAGGTGATGTGGAACTTACTTTCCAACAATTTTGGTTAATGGCATGCCTTCGGATCAATGATATTAAAGCAAAAAAAAAAAATAACCAACATTTAATTTTTAAAATTGATATAACATATTTTTAATAGTTGAGAACATGGTTTAAGACTCTAATTAGGTTGTCCAACCCAACAATGATAAGTGTTATGGTTTATGTGGAACACACTTAGAAGCCACTTCTCTCATTTGCTTCAGTGTGTTGCATTTAATATCTCCATCCAAACGACATTTAGAATCTTCTTTTCACATAATTCCCCATCCTCTTTTATCCTTTCACTCACTCACAAGAATTTAAGTACATGACAGAAGAAGCAACCCAATCAAATTAACCAAAAAAAATATACTCTTGAAGGAGAGAAACTAAGAACTAGAATAGATGGAGGGGTTAACATTAAGTAGTAGAGGAAGAGGGTTGAGACATCTATTTGTGACAATGTTTCTTACAACCTTTGCTACTGTCATAGTCATTCCACCAATGACAGATGTCACCATTGCTGCACTTTGCCCTCATCAATTTCAATGCTCTCTTCCCATTTTCCTCACTGGTTTCCAGCAAGCTGTGAGTATTATATATATGTCTATATCTTTTTGTCTTACTATTTACTATTTTTACTTTATTGATCGGTTTTGAGATGAAACCGAGTCGGAGCCCAACTTCCATCATAAGCTAAAAGAAATCAAAGTTGAGTCTTCGTCTACCTCATTATCATAGGTCAATACTAACACAAGCTTCCATGCACTTAGAAAACATGAAAGTTTTTTTCTTTATTTGTTTCAAGATGAAAATGAAATCCACATAAGAGTATCTTGTTAGTTTTAGAGTTGATAAGCTTTAATTAACACATTTTATAATTGATGACATCTTCATCTACAAGAAATGAATCGTAAATTATCTTCTGATATAAGGAGACAATTTATCTCTCCCCGTTACTAAAATTATAATATGTGTATTATTTAATTATTTTTTGCAAAAATATTTCTAAAACTAAACAAAACACTACATGTGTTATACTTTTACGGGCTGAAAGAGATAAATTATCTCATGATATGAGGATATTCTTTATTGGATAAGGACCATAATTTTTCTATCCCCTGTCTCAGGCTAAGCAAATGTCACAAAATATTATTAAAATATTAATTTATGTTTTTATAATTTTTCTTTTTAAATGAATGGAGCTTTGTGATCGGCTTGAAACACAAAATGGGACATAGAATAGGAATATGTCATATGTCATCCCCATCCTTCTTTATTCTCTTGACAAATTATATATACACCCACACACACAATAATTAGTTAATGGATTAAACTGTCATATAGTTAAGTTATCAAATCAATACCTCAAAAACTTTGTAGCTTTTTGTGACCACAACCATTAGGTCCTAAGTTCTCATTTTCTTCACGCAAGCCAAGCATAAATTAGTTTCCTCATTTTCTTTTACAGTGTGTATCATATGTTATTTATGTGCTTTTACTTTAACTTTAGGATTATGAGTAATGTTATTTAAATATCATGTCTCAAGACTAAGGTCACTTGGGTTCAAACGGATCTTAAAACTTAAACATTAAACATTTTCTAAACTATAGTGCTCAACAAACCTAAAGGTCAAAAGCTATTTGTGCCTTAGTGGTCCACTCATCAAATTAAGAAAAAGGAAAAAAGTTCAACATGTGACTAGAGTGAATTTATGAGTTTTATATATTGTTAATTCATTATTCATCATTTGTATTTTATTATTATCGACTCTTCAAAAAGTAATACAAATAAGTAGTGAATAATATATTAATTATGTATAAATTTTTGTACTAATAGTATATAGATATTATACTTATTTAGATGATAACGGGAAGAAAGAGATGACTCGTCTAATATACTCTTTGCAAAAAAAAATTTATTAATTGCAATAACATTTTAAATATTATATCAATTCATCTTTATCTCTCACTATTTTTATATATATATATACACATGTTTAATAATACATTATAAAAAGAGGTATAACTTAGTTTTCTTATTTTGTCCCCTTGAAAAGAACAACAACAAATTCTAATCTTTTAAAAGAAAAATTGTTGAAAAGCTAAATGTGAGTAATAGAAAATTATAAATTTATAGTTAGCAATTATATTATTAGAGTAGTAACAAGTGAATAATATAATTGTAAAATAATGAATAGTGAATGATGTTATGGTGTTGTAGATGACAGGAGTGGGATCAGTGTTGATGACCCCATTGATAGGGAATTTGTCTGACCACTATGGTAGGAAAGCTTTGCTCACACTTCCTCTCTTACTTTCTATCATTCCTCAAGGTAATCCATTCATTATTGTCGGAACCGGATCTTCTGTCCCTATATTATTAATAATTGGTTAGAAAAATATTTAATAATTAAAATTTTAATTTAAATATATTTTTTAATCAATCAATCAAATGTGTCTCTCGATTCTCTTAATGAATACAAATACTTTGTCCCCTGTTCATGTACCCTTCCTTATCGTGGAAATTAACATATCATTTTTGTAAAATAAAGTTAAGATAATGTTACTTTTTATTTGTTGACAAATTTTTATTGATCCAAGACAGAAAAACATGGAGAATATAAGAGGATCCTTTTCTCTCTTTGGCATGCAAAAACATCCTGTTGTAATGATTGACCATTGATCCATGACCCAGACCAAAAGTATATTCCATTCCCCATTTAACATGTACAACAAATAAATCCTAATTTTTCATCTCATCTATATAAATACCCATAACACTCGATAAAACCTTCACATTCAAGGGTTGCCACTCCTTTTGCTTTAATTTACTTACTTTTTCTTCACGTTACTTTTTTCTCATGCTTCGCTTTATTTTGCATGCGTATATATATATATATATATATATATTTATGTTATACATCTTTTATATTTTATGCAAAATTATATTCTAATTCCACCACCTTATTTATATATAAAAGTTATATGATTTCAAAACATCAAATGTTTAATTCCTAATGCGACACTTAATTTATTAACCATAAAGATGAAAAATACTCTTGTTAATATAAAAAACATGTAAATTTGAAACCAAAAAAGATGCCTAACAACAAAAAAACATGTGCATCATGACAAGGAGTAGTGAACACAAGCATGCCTATATAGCGTCATTTTTATTTTTATTTTTTTATAATAACTAATACTCCCAACTTCTTTAAAAAAGAGTAAATTTAACTACAAACTTTTAGGATATATTGAATAATTATTAATTATTCAAAAGTTACTTAATACAAAAAATTAGTAGTTATTCTAAACTTGTTACATTAAGTACCAAAAAATAAATATAAAGTTTGATTGGGTAAGATACTAATTTAAATAAATTAATGTGGCAGTGATATTGGCATATAGCAGGGCTACAAATTTCTTCTATGCTTACTATGTGCTCAAAACTCTTGCTGCCATGGCAGGTGAAGGCAGCTTCCATTGTCTAGCACTTGCATATGTGGTACTTCCATATCTCATAAAACTATGTGTTTGAATGTGGATCACATCTTCGGTCGAAAAAAATGTATCATTCGATATGTTAGTCAAAAAAATACTTTACTGTTAAATTTTAAATATGTATTTTTTAACCAATAAAAAACAACACTATTTTAGTATTTGCTAGCAAGTAATTTGTTACGGGACTCTTTTAGTATCTTTGTGAATAACATACAAATTCTCGAAAATCACGTATCGCGTACTATGTATCCATATGAAAAAGTACTACGAATTTGGTAACTATAATCCATATTAGCTTTACATTAGAATTTGGATGTTGATGTAACTAGGCAGACAAAGTTCCAGAAGGGAAACGAGGATCAACATTTGGAGTACTTGCTGGTGTTGGATCAGCATCATTTGTTGGTGGAACAATAGCTGCTCGTTTTCTATCCACTGCTCTAACATTTCAAGTACTTCCAATCTCAAATCTTGCTTACATAACTGTTATATTTGTTAATAGTTCTTTGAGATATCTCATATATAAGTACATATTCTTCTTTTGCTTCATATATGATTTGTTTAATTTACTCAGGTTGGTGCTATTTTTTCAATGATTGCATTGGTGTACATGAGAATTTTCCTTGAGGATAGTGTACCTAATGGTTTTGGCATGACACAGCCTTTATTGAGAGAGGGCCAGGAACCATGCCTTCAACAATGTGAGGGTGATTCCTCCAAAATGAAAACAGGAACATTTAAGAATCTTCCTTCAGCTGGGGATTTAATTTCTATGCTCAAGTGTAGGTAAGTGTTGCAATGCAGAAGAATGCAACACTTGATCTTATATAAATTGGAATTCATGGTTAACTTTATAGTTATGTGAATGTTATTATTACTCATATGTTTGTGTACTTGGAAGACTTTTTGACCTTAGAAGATTCATTTTGCAGTCCTACATTTTCACAAGCAGCAGTTGTTTTGTTCTTCAGTAGTCTTGCAGATGGAGGGTTAATGGCTTCATTGCTGGTAGTTTATCACTTTTCAAAACGTTTAGTTAAAATACTTAGTAAATGACACCTACCATATTAATTAAAAGATACCCTATACTACTTTCTTGTAACAAAAATGTGATACATTTGAAATTGGAATGAGGAGATTTTTAGAATTCTGCAATAAAGAGCATAGTTCACAGCAGAAAATAAATGTATAATGGCTAATCCATTAGAGTCTAATACCACCAAGAACTTTGTAACTTTTTGGTGTGTGATAATTCAATTTTGCACCACATGCAGTACTATTTAAAGGCACGTTTCCAATTCAATAAGAATCAGTTTGCTGATTTGATGATGATTAGTGGGATTGGAGCAACTCTCACACAGGTACACCTAAGTCAATCCTACAGTAGTTGCTTTGTTATCTTCATATAATCTTTAATCTTTCAGTTTCCCAAAATTTTCAATGAAATTTTACAATACTAGTGACTAATTTTAATTGCTGTGTTTGGTTTTCTGAACTTGTATCAGCTATTTTTTATGCCCATATTAATACCAGCTGTAGGAGAGGTCAAGTTGATATCGACCGGGCTCTTAGTTAGCTGCATTAGTGTAAGTTCCAGCATTTCTTATTTCAGGCATGTTTTGCCAATGCTAGTAAGTAACAATGTACCAGAAATAGACTACTGTGATTCATAATATATGATGCTCAATGCAGATGTTTGTCTACAGCATATCTTGGGCAGGATGGGTAATTTTATTTGAACACATTGTTATTTGGTTATAGTTTTCTAAAACAATCCATCAAGATTATTGAAAACCAAATATTGCAGGTTCCTTATGCTCTAGCAGGTTGTTCGATTTTTGGAGTTTTTGTACGTCCGAGTGTAAGTTCACCAAGAACCAACCACTATAGGAAATTATTTTCATTTTACTACTATTCTGATCTATCACTTTGTGGTTGTCACAGATTTGCAGCATTGCATCAAAACAAGTTGGAGCTACTGAACAGGTATCCCTAACGAAGCAGAATAGAACTTGCCACTCATACAATCAGATATGAATCTGCTGTTAAAGCTTTTATAATGAAGCAGAATAGAACTTACCTCTTCCTTTCACTGTTAGTTTAACTGATCAATCTTTTGATATAGGGAATGGTTCAAGGATGTCTTTCAGGAATTAGTTCCTTAGCGAACATAATTTCTCCATTAGTTTTCAGTCCATTGACAGGTATAAGAAGGAGCAAAATCCTAGTGCAGCTTTTTTATAAATTATAGTACTAATAAGCTGTTTTTCTATCTTATGCAGCTTTATTCCTGTCAGATGAAGCACCATTTTATTTTCCTGGGTTCAGTTTAATGTGTCTCGGGCTAGCACTGGTAACATGATCTTAGAATCCTATCATCTACTTACTTGTCTTACTGATTAGAAAATAATAACAAAATATTGTGTTCATCAAAAAAGAAACTATAGAGTTAATTCTTACCCTGAAGAAAGGTTTATATATAATATAATGTGTTATGCTTTTCTTAATTCCCATCGCTATTAATGAAAAGTGATACCAGGATCAAGTTTGAACATGAATTAATAGGCTTCTAACTTGCTCAAAATAGCAGAAATCAATGTAGTCTAGCATCTCAAAATATATCTATCCTAGGCAAAGGGGCTTGTGTGGAGTTTCATTCTTGCTATGATGAAAAACTTTTTTAACCATGATCCAGTTGAACCTTGATTTGGGTTTTATGATTATAGATATAATATTAAGGCTTGTTTGTTGCTGCTTAAGTTTTTCATCACTAAGTGTCACTTAGTTCTTCCAATGTTCCTTGATGATGCAGCTAACCTTAACATATCACACATTGCATTTCAGATGGCTGCATTTTTTCAGAGTCTAATGATCAGGAGTGTTCCTCCTATTGTGGTTGGTGAAACTAGCAGCAACCACCGCAATGAGTCCTTGGTCTGAGGTGGTGAGTGGTGATAATAGAAGAAACCATTGCTTCATACTTCCTCAACAAAACCATTGCTCATACTTCATAGTTCATACCCTATCAGAAAGAAGATAATAGAAGAGACCACATTATAGGTATAATATAAAGTATGGCTTCTAGGGACATTAGAAACATACTTTGACCCTTGGGGATCAAGAGCACTCGGTGGCAAATATAGGTAATTCAAAGTAAAGATTGTTTGGAAGGAAAATGATATGAACCCACTGGCATAACAGTTAGTCTTTCAAACTTGCAATGTTAATTATGTATACATCCAAACACCTAGCCTTATATTGTTTATACAAGTGTTCTAGTTTTCACAAGGTTCCTCTAGGTAGCCTACCCCTTTTGACACAAGGATTGTAGACATTTGTAAAGTACTTTGTAATTTTCATATTTGATGCTATGAAACTTTGTAATGTAGTACTGCTCTGTGCTCTTATATGTATAAGTCATATTGTATAAGTTTTTTTATCCTTTTATAAGGCATTTTTAAATTTCCTATATGTATAGAAGACTTTGGTGTTTAAATAAGAAAAAACACTCAGAAAGAAGCAAAGAAAATGATGAATGGCAGAAAGCTTAATGATCTCACAGAATGTAGAGAAGCAATGGAAATATACATTTAATGTATTGCACATTATCAAATTGATGAGTACAAATGAGTTTCAAAAGCTATACATACACATATTATTACTATTGAAGAAATACTGTCACTGACAAATTTTATAGCATTACAATCTAATTAATATACAAGGAACCTAAAAGTAAAATTAAAATTCCACATGATCAGGTAGAAACTATATCCACCATAGGCAGGTAATTTCACTCATGAAGTGGGGAATGTGTTATCATCTTCCTCATCTATGTCCATAAACCTGAACTTAAGATCATCCCATCCATCTCCTTTATACTTAAAACTCGAATTCAGATAGCAATTCGTCTCCTGAAACAAGTTCAAGTGGTCCACCAGCTTATGATACGCATTGCATCCACAGCACTGCAAACAATGATTCAAACAAAATTATAGGTGACATGATATTCTCTCAATTTTTTTCCTATCACTACTTTTATTTTTGTTAACTATTCCCTCGCTCTATGAGCAAGGAATTAGTCCCTTTCAGGAATTAGTCCCTATCACTATATTACACTACTTTTCTTCCATAGGAATTTTTCCCTCCACAAAGACACATGGTGGGTAAAGGAAATGTTACCTGGACAAAAACAGTGCCATCAGTATAAGCATGGGGATTAATAGCCCGTGTAGTTCTCTGGCCACAAATGGTACAAGTAAACGCCACAAGCATCCTCCGCCTAGGTGATTTAGTGAAGAGAGACCAAGGGAAAGTGGATATGTTCCCTATCCCTGATTCTTTATCCGCTGGAACAGGGGGCCCTTCCATCCCCGAACCTGTAGTCCATCCTCGACCCGTCGCAGCACTCAACACCAACCCCATTGCATCATCCTAGACCCAAAAAGTTATCACCAAACTTCAATAATCTCATGATTAAAAAAATTAAAAACCATTTTTTTTCATCCAATGCATACAATATAATTGACCCTTTTGAGAATTCAGATATTTTAGGTGCAAAAATCCATTGAAGTTTGAATTTTGGGGAAGGAATAACATAATTTAATATTTCCATGATCAAGGGCAAAAAAGTTGATTCTTTTTTAACCATTTATAAAACATCATGCTCATGTCCTACTTGATGGGTTGTACATAATAGAGCTAAAATAACAATAAAAACGAAGATATAATTGACCCATTTCAATTTCAGTTAAAAATGAGTATGGGAAATGGAAAAAATACATACTTTAGAAAGAGGGGAAAGAGAGAGGTTGTGGCGATCACTTATAATTGGAATGAAGTTGTTGTTGTTGTTGATCTCCATGGAATCACGATCATCATCATCACCTGAAACATAAAAGCACAAATATTTAAGGAGATATAATCATAACAGTAATACTAATAATAATTGAGAGAGAGAGAGAGAGAGAGAGAGAGAACTAACGCTTAGAGGGTAAACGAAAGTGAAGGGTCTTAGGAGAAAAGCGAATAGTTGGAGAGGTTGATGGGAAAATAGAGAAAGGTGAAGAAGGAAGAAGAGTTGCAGAGGAAGATGTTGCAAATGTTTCCATTAAAGAAGAACATCAAAATGAAACCTCGGAATCTTTGTTTGCTCCACAAGACAAGTACCACAAAATATCATATACCTCTCAACATAAATCGAACTTTGTGGATAGGATTCATTCAACATAAAAAATAATTCAAATTAAGAAGAAGAAAAATCTCTTTTTAATCTCCTGAGTTGATTTTGTTAGTGTAAAAAACATATAATGCATAAATATTAAGCTTTACTTTAAAATTGAGTTTAATATTTGTATCACGGGTGAGCAGGACGTGACCCTACCCGCTCATCTGGCACGGCCTGCTCATGATCGGGTCCAAATAGGGTTGGGTCCAATTGGGTCTAGGTTCGGGTTCCAAAAATAGACTCAGTCAATATTTAAGGTTGGACAGAGACTAAGCATGACTCCACCTGTCCCGTCCCAGGGTCACTCGCTCGTCAAATATTTGAATGTGTTTCTACTCAAATCTCAAATATGTATAGAGTAATGATACCCTTGGTCGAAAATATCATTTATTCTTTAATTTTTCCTTAATATATATATGATTAATAATATACATATATCATTTTATATATTCATAATAATAAATAATATTGAGAAGTATTTATCTAAAATGAGTATGCATTATATTTAATCGGGTCTAGGGTCGGGTCGGGTTTAAAGGCTGACCCGATCGCTATTTATGGTCGGGTTAGCTTCGGATCTAGGGCCGAGTCCGGGTTCAAAAAAGTGATTCAACCAATATTTAGAGCTTGGTAAGGACAAACTTTAACCCGTCCCAATACGGCCCATGCTCACCCCTAATTTGTATAATGTTAAGTATAATTTTTTTTTGCAATGTTAATGTATAATTCATCATTTAGGTGAATTACCTGTATTTGAAGGTTAATTATGATTTTAACACATTAATTGTGGGAAAATATATTTGAATTATTAGTAAATAGACCACTTTCTCCTTAAAATAATTATACTATTTTTTCTCTTTGATTCTCATAAAACAATCCAAAGAGTACCCAGGAGTAATAGCATCAGGCATGTTTGCTGGGTTGCATAGATTCAAATCGTCAATAGATTTAATTATGTCTCACAATAATGATTTCATAATCAAAATCTTAAATTAGTTAAAAAATTATTAACATATTTAATAAACTCCTTTTTTGGCAATTGCGAGGTTCTAATAGAGCTCTTAACTTGCGTTCAAGAGAATTACATGGTTGTAACTTGAGGTGACAAAATGTTCAAAATGATTCTATTGGTTTTGGTTAACACTAATCAATTATTAATGTTTACCTTAAAATTATTGATGTTTGGTGCTTTCATGCGATGAAGTGGAGACTGTGAAGTTCCTTGTATTATAAAGAAGTTAATGTTGAAGCCCTTGCCAATGTGCTTCCAAGTGCCACCATCAGGTACTCATCAAAGGTGGTTGTCATTAAGGAACAACATACGTAAACAACTATAGGTGTAGTAACATATGATGTAAAATGCAACAAAGTTCGTATATAAGAAGCAAAAAAAACTACTCATAATTAATATGTCTAAGTTAATAAACCTTCATTGTATGTAATACATGGATGTTTGCAACTGAAAAGGTGTTGATTCGGTTGATGGAGTGAACTCGGTGGTTGCAGAGTGGCTAGGCTTCAAGGAGGCCACTTTGGTGGGAGATTTTGCACCAGGGGTTGTGCAAAGTTGACCAGAAATCATGGCACAAAACTTGTGTTATTCCTTGTGATCCAAAGAATATTCACTGGTTTTTGACTTGCACTCTCACCAATCAGGGAGAATTCTTTGTTTCATCCAGTTATTACTTATATTAACAGTTTTCTTGCCATTATGTTACTTGATGTTGATCAGTGCTGTTTTAAATTGTAAAATAAAGCTTTTCAGCAATGAACACTTGGAATATTATATATTGAATTATGCAATTTTTGTTTAAAATGGTCCTTGACATCCAAATAAACATTTTAGCATTCAACCAAAAGAAAAATAATACCACTACAGTTATGAGGCACAAAATAATAAAGCAACACAAGTTTTGTGCCAGAAATATCCACAAAAGGATTAGACTAGCAACATCTTAATAGAGATTCACCCAGCTGAACTTAAACCAAATGACTTGACAATGGTGCTCACTCTTTCGACAAAAGTTTTTGAGGTTATCTTCTTACCAGGTACATGGAATGGATTTGATACAGCATCTACATATGCAGCATGGAACCTCCTGAAAAACTGAATAGTACAACCCACAAGAAATTAGCATCCAGAAAGAGAAAAATAAGGATAAAAGTATCTAAATCCAAGTTAAGATACCAGCATCCAACTAACTAACATGAAAAAACACATAGATGAGAACAAGATCAAACATCTTAGTATTGGTGCAATTTCTCTAGGGAAAAAATATACACAGATTCTTAAATGGATACCATGTATGGGAGAAGCAAGAGCAATTATTTCAACATTGAAGGAGAAAAAGACACAGGCAGACAAAATGGTCTCATCCTTAAGTTGTATCAATAAAATCCAATGATTAAAAGACTTCTCATTTTTATAAAAAGGAAAGAAGATAGAGAGGTATTATTAGGCAATAAAGTGCTTTCCGATCCTTAAGGGTGAGGAGTGCACCAAAGTGAAGCCTTGAGAATTCAATAACTCCACAGAAGAACATGCCAGTATCTTGTCTAAAAATACTGAATCACACACATTATACATATGATATAGGCTAGTATTGCTCTCATGACCGAAGTCAAATTTTCTGCTAGATATAAATTAATTGGGACATGATAACAGGCGTATATATTACATTTCAGTTTAAAAATCAAAATTACAGATTTCTGACATAATATGATCACTGGCAATAGCTGCTGCTCAGTTTAAGCAAAATTATACAATTCATAAACATACTTAGCGTTCAACCATTAGCAACAGCACAAGTGAAAAAAAGCACTGAGGTTTCCTGTCCATGAAAGATAGGTACATCATTTCATAAAAATAACTAAGTATATTCAGCCTTTGAATTATATAAAGGGTGGCCTAGTGCATGAGACTCCCACCTGGTGATATCTAAGAAGGGTATATGTGCATTCTTAACCCTGCAAGTAGAGAGTTTTTTTGCCAAGACTTGAAGGGTTTAAAGGATCAACCTCTAGCTATTGAATTATATAATTGACAATACTGCTATAAGACATTCAATAATGATCCCCTATAAGACTAGGCCACAAATCATGGGATCGAAGTAACCCTCATGCCATCCATCATAGATTTGTATGCTAAAAAAGAGTAACATGACTTCAACCTTGAAGGAGACAAATAAACATAAAATTATCCATTTACCACACAAGCAAAAAACAAAACAAAACAAAACCATGAATTGATAATTGTACTCACATTTCTAACATCTGCATCTCTAACATCCAGATCTGTTGTTACCAATATAAACTTCACCTTTGTATTAGTCAAATAGCCATAACTGCAAATCGAATCATGAACCAACCATTAACATATACAAAAATCATGTTGAAAGGTAAAATCATACAATTCGAAAAGACACTCACACTTTGTAATTTTCAAAAGGATAAAGAAGACCTAGAAACGTCTCATTAAGCATAGGTCCTGATTTTTTAGGATTATTGACTACAAAAACCAAATCAAAAGGTGAGTAACAACAACATTATCAAAATAGGAATGAACGCAGGGTATTATTAACGAACCTCGTTCATCCACAACATCGAGGGAGCAATGAACGATGTGATGAAGCTTGAGAGCATCATCGGCTTCAGTGAAACTCTGAATGAACAGTGGATTGTTCTGTTCAACGAATTTTGAAGATTAACTTGTTATGAATTGGATCAATAGTGATAACGATGTGGTGAGAACGGAAAAGAGTGATGACTCACCTGGTGACCTACGACGGCGACGCATATGATCATATTCTCCGATCTCGATTTCTCTTCGGATTATTGTGCTGCAGATAGGTGTACCATTCAATAGATCAATCTGCACCGTTCAAACTTTAATTGACTTCTATTATGAGTAACGATGTTATACTTCAATTGTTAACCGGACGATTATGATTTACATTCTTAATTAAATTAAATGATAGATTATGATTTGCATTCTTAATTAAATTAAATGATAGATTTTATCACTTTGAAACGAGAAAATCTGATTCGATTATGTTAAAATAAATGAATATACGTTATTTTAATATGATTATAAATAATTACAATATTTAAGTATATTGGATCAATCATATAATATGGTGAGAAAATTGAAAGAATATGATTCAAGCAAGTTGAATGAAATGTTTGAGTACCTCGGGCGTTATTTGTGGTAGAAATGTATCACTCAAACTTAATGATAATGACTATTGCACACTTATAAGATATGTAATGTTATATGTGACTAAATAGTGGATAATAAAATATCAACAAGAAAGTAAACTAAAGTTCATAAAATATAAATAGGAATGATAAAGGATAACTAAGAGGTCAATATTTTATTAATAAATTTAATTTATAATAAAACATTAGTATATATATACATATTTTTCTTTTTTTGGTTACATGTATTTTTTTCTCTCTAACTAATCCACAACAAGTTTTTAGTAATGGGAAATGATGACAATAGTTAACTAAACCAATTTTAATATGATATATCATTGTATAAATTAATATATGAATTCTCATATCCATAAAAAAAAATGATAAGTATCAATCATAAAAGAATGGTTAATAAATAAAACATTAGTCTATGATATATATATTATTTTCATAAGTGTGTAAAACTTTATAGATTAATTGTATAGTTGGAAGATTTAACATTTTTATTCTAGGTACCTTCATTTTCTAAACATTCTAATGACTACTTGACCAAAAAATATAACAAATAATCAATAACACTTGTGCACGTCGTTCCAAACAAGCCCCCTCCCCTCTCTACCACTTTTCATGCTTTGTTATCATATCAATTTTGAGATTTTGTTATTATAATCACATAAGAGTTGGTTTTGATATATAAAAAATGAGGAGTGGTTTACTTATTCTAAAACTTACTCTCCATCCTAGTCGTTAATTTCAGGGAAAAATTCGAAAGTTTGGATTAATAAGTAAATCTAAATTATTAGATGTTCATAAAATTGATGGCTAGGATGATTCACTCGTAAAAAATAAGTGGGTTAGTATTATTTTTGGGAAAAAACTAAAAGAAAAACAGAATTTTGCAAGAAATGGACTTCATATTGGTGACTCCACCTAAATCTATGTATACCTTACGTCTGTTATTAAACTTATGCACTATCTTGGGATGAAATACTAGTTTTGAAGCAACAATAAACAATAAGAAACTTACATAACCTAAAAAAGCATATCCCATGGTTTAGCTTTGGAACTAAACATGTTATAACAAATCTTTGTTGGGAAGAAAGAAATCCACCAATATAGATCTCTTAATTTCTATTCTCTTGGGTGTGGAAATTCAAATCACATCTTAAAATAAATAAATACATTAATAAAAGTAAAAGCCCATTTTGTTTTATAAAAAAAACATTAGAATGAATATTAATCTTTAAAATGAGTACAATGTCTATGTAATATTGATATAAAAATTATATATGTATTTACCGTATATGATTTTTATACACTGTTATTATCTCATTCACTATTCTATTGATATTTAACAATCTCTGACTTTTCAAAAAAAGTAATCAAAATAAATGATGAGATAACAAAAATATTTAACATGTATATAATGACAGTGTAACTATTTTTTTACACGGGGTCAGACGATCATCGTTGACTCATAAACTAAATTAATAAAAATCAATTGTGGATGATTATGTATAGATAGTGTAAAAAACTTTATACTATCATTGTATAGATTTTAAACTCATAATACAATAAAGAACTCATTGTACATTTTGTTACGAGAAATAAAATATCTTCTGATATGGGAAAATAACATGTCTTATTCCGGTCTTTGATTTAGTATGTAAAACGGATGGTGGTTGATGGGCCTACCCACGCAGCTGGAATATAGAGAAGCAGAAGCAATTTGACGAAAATAGAATTACGAAACTGTCCCTATCCCTCTGCAACAAATACACATTCCTCTGTGACTCATTCGCATCTTCGTCTTCTTCGTCTCAAATTTTCGCCAGGTATAATTTCAATCTACCTCTCATCTTCTCATCAACAATTCATTCAATACATAGTTTTTTGTGAAATTTATTGTTAGTTTTGATCTTTGTTTCTCTATATTCAAATTCGCTTTTTTCTCTTTTGATGTTTATTTTATGTCACGATTAACCTTTGAGGCGTCGTTATTACCTGCATAATTAGCTCATTAGCGTAGCTTAACTTTTAATGGTATATCAATTTGTGTAGTTTTTATTTTTTTTTATTTCTATTTAATGTTTGAGCTGGTTTAGGGTATATTAATCTGTGTTTTGCCGTAATTTTAATGTTTGAGATACCGTCTGATTGAGGTAAATTGTTTATTGATGATGCCGGTTTTTGATTGGCAGCAAAACCATGTTTTTTTAATCATGTGATGTAATTTCAGATCCTCAATAGGTGTGTTTGGCTTTTGATTGATCATCTATGGAATGACGAAAGTCGGTTGCTATTTGACTTTGTGTTTTCTCCTCATTTTGTTGTTGTCGTGTCGCCTATTGTATAAAGCTCATATTCTTGTCATTGTTTTCTAGTTATCAAGTTATATGGAAAGTTTTTTTGGGGGTGGGGGTAGAACATGCCTTTGAGGGTGTATATTGTTTTGATTGGTGAATTTAAGTTGAATAACAATATTGAAATCACTATTCTAATTGACATTGATATTATATGATTTTAGATGGGAGTTAAACAACAGGAAGGACTTTCTGAAGACAACGAGCCTGCTGGAGATGCTTGTGCCAGTAGTTCTTTGAACCAGAAGGGTCCTGTGAGTCTCTCTGAAGTTAGCAATCCCACTGCAAATACTCAAAGCAGTGAAGTTAATGAACCTGGTGGTGTTTCTTGTAAGAAAAGTAATACACCGCATTTCTATAGACAGGATGTTGTGAGGAATACTACCAGTGGCTTGATTGGGATTGTGACAGAGGTTGCCGGTGATTCAGATTCGGATTCGGATAGCAGCATTACTGATGATGAGGACGATAGTGAAGATGAGGATGCAGATTTTGAGGAAGAGAATGTTGATGACAGTAACAATGCTAGTAGAAATTCTGATAAGAATGGTGCTGATGGGGATCGTAAAACTGATGCTCTTCTGGCTGAACAGATGCGTGTACTCTGGATTAACGAATCTGAATCCACCCAAAATTTCAATGAGGTAGAAGTTCTTGATCGGGGATTTTTACACGGGGATTTTGTTGCTGCTGCTTCAGACCCTACTGGGCAAGTAGGTGTAGTGGTTGATGTGAATATGTCTGTGGACCTGTTGGCCTCTGATGGATCTATAATAAAAGATATCTCGTCAAAAAACTTACAACGTATTAGGGATTTCACTGTTGGTGATTATGTCGTGCTTGGGTCTTGGCTAGGAAGAGTTGATGATGTTTTAGATAATGTGACAGTCTTATTTGATGATGGTTCAGTGTGTAAAGTCACCAAAGCAGATCCATTGAATCTTAAACCTGTATCTAAGAATATCCTTGAAGATGGGCACTTCCCTTATTACCCAGGGCAACGTGTAAGGGCTAGCTCTTCATCAGTTTTCAAGAATTCAAGATGGCTGTCTGGCTTGTGGAAAGCTAGTAGGTTGGAAGGTACTGTCACTAAGGTTACAGTAGGATCAGTGTTTGTTTATTGGATATCATCTGCAGGTTATGGGCCTTACTCTTCTAGTTCCCCAGCTGAAGAGCAGAGCCCAAAAAACTTAAAATTACTGTCTTGTTTTTCTCATGCAAATTGGCAATTGGGTGACTGGTGTCTCTTTCCCTCATCGGCACTGTCATCCTCAATTTCCATGGACAAAGGCATATCAAAACTACAACTTAACAATTCTGTTAACAATGAAAAAGACTCTAATCAGACAGGAAGTGGGTGTGATTCGGAAGAAGTTACAACTGAAGAATTAAACGGGAATAAGGATTCAATGGACCTTGATCCAGTGGATGCTTTGGATGGGAATGATGGAAATGTTGTAAGTAACCCTTCACGTGATTCGAGCTCATGTGGTAGTTCTTCTATGTCAGTATCGAAGGACCCTGTCCATGAAACCTGGCCTCTTCACCGCAAGAAAATAAGGAAAGTTGTCATCAGGAAAGAAAAAAAGGTCCGAAAGAAGGAGGAAAGTTTTGAGAAAGCTCTTTTGATTGTCAACACAAGGACAAAAGTTGATGTTGCATGGCAGGATGGAGTGATAGAGCGCAAACGGGATTCTACAAGTTTGATTCCTATAGATAATCTTGGTGATCATGAATTTGTCGCAGAACAATATGTGGTAGAGAAGACCTCTGATGATGGTGTGGATATTTGTGAAACTAGGCGTGTTGGGGTGTTGAGAAGTGTCAATGCCAAGGAGCGGACAGCTTGTGTGAAGTGGTTAAAACCAGTTGACCGACCAGAAGATCCTCGGGAGTTCGACAAGGAGGAAGTTGTAAGCGTATATGAGCTGGAAGGACATCCAGATTATGATTACTGCTATGGGGATGTTGTTGTTCGGCTATCGCCTGTGTCTGTCTGTTTAGAAACAACTTCTGTTGGAGAGTCCATTCAGCAATCAAAGCAGAAAAATGAAGACTGTGGGATTAAAAAAGAAACAAAAAGCCGAACAGGTACCAGTAAAGGAGAAAATGCATCTGCTGGTGAAACTTGTGAGGAGTTCTCAGACCTCTCTTGGGTAGGAAATATAACTGGTCTTATGAATGGTGATATTGAAGTTACTTGGGCTGATGGAATGGTGTCAACGGTATGCTCAGATTTATTTTCTCTTTTTTATCTTTAATTTCTTCTTATCCTACTCATAAGAAATAAATGCTGCATATTACTAATTTGAAGTTTTCACATTTATATCATTGATATAACACTAGCAATCTCTTTGTATGTTCTCACATTTTAAACTGAAGAACTGCTTCAGTTATATCAGTGTCTGGTTGAAATTTCAAGCAGCTAAAATTTGTATGAGTAGAACATAATCAGGCTGTTAAATATTCTTCTGTGGTAATGTTGCAAGAATTTATACATAATATTTACAATCAGGTAAGGGTTCTTTCTGGGGTTATGAAACGTAATGCTGGAAAACATTAGAGAAACTTCGGCTATCAGAGAAGGATATATCTTTGGGATGCTTGTTTAGCTCATAATATCATGCACGGAATTTAGAGTTTGAATTAAATCAGAAACTTCTCCAAACTGATTGTAGAAGTTTGAAGTTTGAACTAGTATCAGGGTTAAAATAAGATGAATCTAGATACCTTAGTTTGTTCTACTCTACATCCTGAAATAGAGGGAAATTATAAAGTTGCGTAGCAAGCATGTTAAAAATTTAGGGTCCATGTTCTCTAAAATCTACCATCATAATGTAACCTAATAAGTCCCGAACATATCCAAGATCAAATACTCCCTATGAGCAGAAAGTACAGAAGTTAACCAAACACCCTGAAACAAAGAGCAAATAAATGCATTAAAACATTCTAACAACTAGCTGGATAAAAGTCCATAAATTGTTTTTGAATGTTATAATGAGCCCTGGTGTCACAAGCAAATCATTCCATATGCTTACTGACAGTAGGTCCATCAGTTGCTTGTCTCACCAAGTCAAAATCAAGAGTTATAGATTTGGGATTCTATGATCACTTCCTACTTCGTAGTCATGACGAGGGGAAGTGATCTCTCTGTTTTTTCATAATGTAATTTTACTTGCCTGAAAGGTTTTCGATTATCTACATTGTATGTTATTGATAATTTAACATTAATGTCTGATGCCTATTTGAGGTTGCCAAACTTTTATTGGTAGCCTTAAAATAAGCATATCACATAAAACCCAGAACCTGCTAAGAAAAATGAAGACGTGTTCTTTTGCTGTTGAGGTTACTAAATCGTTAACATCCTTTTCTGCCAGAAGGGTGTTATGGATTTTGGGTTTTGGAATCTTTCGATTTCAAAAGTCAAAATATTACATGATGTTTGAATTAGACTCTTTGAATTCTATCCTCTTGTTCTGAAGTCTGTAAGTTGCAAAACGGAAGGGTGAAGTTGATAACTTCATATGCTGATACAGATTTTCCATTTTATTTGTCAATTATTTACTCAGGTTGGACCCCAAGCAATCTATGTTGTTGGTCGAGATGATGATGAATCAATTGCTGCTGGAAGTGATATAAGTGATGCTGCAAGCTGGGAAACTGTTGATGATGATGAAATGGAAGTCCTTGAGGAATCCAAAGAGGTTTGTTCCTTTTCCCATCTGTGCTGTGGTTATCAGTGTGTCTTAAACCTGTTTCTTTCCAGAGGAATTCCAAGAAAATAACTGTTACCTGTTACTTATATCATGATCCCTATCTAACTGTTGCATTTACTCATTAATACGAAATCTGGGATCTGGAAATCTTAAAGTTCCCATCTTAAAAAAATTTGTTGTTTTCATGGCTTTTCTCTTCTGCTTCATCCTTCCTTTATTTACACAAATAGTTAGGCAATGCTTTAAGTATAAATGGTTGTTTAATATCCGATGCATGAAGTTACTGTGAAATTCATCATCTCAAAAGGTCTTTGAGCCAGTTCGTCCCTTGGATAAATGAATTTGTTCTATGGCAGACATTTATTGGCCAACTAAAGATGTTAATTGTAGTTATTAGTCATTTTTAATTATGCAGGATAATGATGTGCAGAATATTGAGAGGGAAAATTCAATCAGCGTTACTTCTGAGACAGAAGAGAGTGGAGAGAATGACTATGTTAGGGCTGCAGCACTTGCTGTTCCCCTAGCAGCATTTCGTTTCGTCACCAGACTTGCCAGTGGAATATTCTCAAGGGGCCAAAGAAACTTAGATCTTGTTGACTTGCAGCCAAAAGATGAAAGTGAACATCCATCATTTGATGAGTCTAGTTCTCAGAAATCTATTGCCATTGATGGTGAAAGTTCAGGCAATATGAGTGGAAGAAATGAGGAAGTCATTCCAGAGACATCTGAAATTTTGGAAGCATGTGAGGCATTGTGTAGCTTGAGGAATGATGATGCTCCAGCAAGTTATAACGATGGTGCTTGCAGTTTCAAACACTTTGATATAACTAAAGATCCTTCAGACCATCATTTTACTGGTTCAAATGGACAGGTACTGCTCCTGCCTTATTGCTAATGTCTCAAGAAACAATATAAGGTAGAAGTAGGGAAAATGAAAAATGAATAGATGCTTCCTTTTTTAGTGAACAATATTTTCTCCTCTGATTATTATTGAGCAAGACAAATGTGCATGATGCACTTAGCCGAGTTTTAACAAAAGTGATCTATGCATATTAGTATTCATCTATGTTAGTTTCCTTTCAGTTTAGCTATACCAAAAACAACAGTATTGATCATGTTGGAGCATCAAACATGTGACTGGTTCATGAATTCATTCAAATGTTTTCTTAATTTTGAATGTAATTTCCTTTACTATATCAGACTGAAATCAATATATTATGATTTTCTATCCACTTTCAGAGTAACAACCGAAAATGGTTTAAGAAGGTGCAACAAGATTGGACCATATTGCAGAATAACCTTCCTGGTTAGTGATACATTTCTTTTATGCCATCTGAGTTTCATAGTGTACTGTACACATTGCAGTAAGTGTAAAAACTTGAATCATTTTGACAGAGGAAATTTATGTACGAGTTTATGAAGATAGAATGGATCTCTTGAGAGCAGTTATTGTTGGGCCATATGGAACCCCTTACCAAGATGGACTTTTCTTCTTTGATTTTCACCTTCCACCAGAGTACCCAGACGTTCCACCGGTAAGGAATATTATTTTGACACTGTTCTGCTGTCACTTATTATGCCCCAATCAAGAAAAGTGATCAGATAGATAATTAAATATAAATTACGCATTCAATTTGTATAAATTTAGTCCAAATGATTATATCTCATCTATGTGTTCTTTATGTTGGTTCAAATTTTGCAGTCGGCTTACTATCACTCTGGTGGTTGGCGTGTTAACCCTAATTTATATGAGGAAGGGAAGGTGTGCCTTAGCCTTCTAAATACATGGACAGGTAGAGGAAATGAAGTATGGGATCCAAAATCGTCTAGCATCCTTCAAGTCCTAGTTTCGCTGCAAGGCTT
Organism: Lupinus angustifolius; assembly: GCF_001865875.1. Lineage (NCBI taxonomy): Eukaryota > Viridiplantae > Streptophyta > Magnoliopsida > Fabales > Fabaceae > Lupinus > Lupinus angustifolius. The sequence continues at coordinate 8,639,912 of NC_032016.1, forward strand.
AGTGCTCAACTCTAAGCCTTACTTCAATGAAGCTGGTTACGATAAGCAGGTTGGAACAGCCGAAGGAGAGAAGAATTCATTGTCATACAATGAGAATACATTTCTTCTTAACTGCAAGACTATGATGTATCTCATGAGGAAACCCCCAAAGGTGATTATGAATAAAAGTTGTAACAATTTTCCTATTTTATATGATTAGTTAAATAAATATCACATTATGCTTACTTAGCTTTCATAAGACTCAATATGTATTAATAGGAATGGCAAGGGTGCGGATCGGGGTCGGGTTTGTGCTTACCCAACCCCGAACCCGAATTAAGTGGGGTTGATAACAATGATACCATCCCCTAATCCGTTGGGTTTCGGGTAACCCAAACCTGATGGGAACCCGCCCAAAACATGTATTTCTATATATATATAGGTTCTATATATATATGTCAAATTTCTATACATAATAGGTTTTATATATGTATTTATGTGAAATTTTTTAATTCTACATATATTAATCGGGTTTGGGATAGGGTATTAACTATACCAAACCCGAAAGTTAAACTCGGGTAAAACCCAAATCCAATCACATTGGGTTTTCCTCGTTAAATTTGGGTTAGATTCGGATGGATATCCATGAGCTCGGTTTTCATTGCCATCTGTATATGTATAGGTCATTTGCTCATGTATCATTATAGAAAATTGAAAATCTAAAAGACAAGAGGTAGGAGGCTTTTTTTGGGTAATTTGAGTTGATGGTAATTGGTATGCATGCAAAATAACACCCTACCTTGGTAAGGTCATACTCAGTTCTTGGTGGCAGCCTCTAATTGCTATTTACTATATAATAATTTAATATCATGTATTTTCTTGGGAGGATATAGGACAAAAATGGTGACATGATACACGAGGCTCTCACCAAGTGGTATTGACAGTAAATTTACGCAAATTTACCCTACAGTATATTAAAAGTTAATTGGTCCAACTTACTTAAAATGACCGTTTATAGTATATGAAACCGTTCTATTAATTGTATAGCTGAGTTAATTTTTTTGTTTTTGCGATAGCTGTGCCTATAGCATCTCTATTCTCTAGCATTCTATATTTGCATTCTATTTATTGATTCGTGCTTACATGAGACTGTTGTTGTACACAGTAACATTTGATTGTTAATTTGTTGATGAATGCTATAGGACTTTGAAGTGCTCGTGAAAGAACATTTTAAGGGGCGTGGTCATAACATCCTAAAGGCTTGTGATGCATATATGAAAGGCCATTTGATTGGCACACTAACTAAAGACGCCTCGGTCAGTGACAAGAGCATTCAGAACTCAACCTCTGTAGGTTTCAAATTGATGTTGGCCAAGATCGCGCCAAAGCTTTACCTGTCGCTGAGTGAGCTTGGAGCTGAGTGTGAAGAATTTAAACATTTGAAAGAGTTGTAACATAACTTTGTGAAGTTACCCAAATGCCTCAAAGCCATAGGTTTTGTGGACTGTCCCCAAACACTTTGAGATGTAAAGATTAATGTGTTATTTTCTTTTATCATTAAAACATTTGGTATCTACAACTGGAGAGAGGAAATGCTACTTTCCTAGCTAATTGGAAGCTCACTCTATTAGATGCTGATTCCTTCTACTGGGAAAATTGAATGTTTGTTGTAGGTCTTTGAAAGTATTTGGTCATGATGAATTGAATATAATTGAAGAATGATTTCTTCTATTTTGGATCTGAAATGAATTTGACATAATTTCTACTACATTGGTAAATGACAAGCTTTGTTATTAGCATTTTGGCATTTAATTTTGCAGATGCATTCTATCATTATTTGTTTACACTGATTACAAACTTCTATGACTTTTGCAACCTTTTGCAGCAAATGCAGGTCATATATTTTTAATATGAGGGTATATAACATCTAAAATAATCAAAAGATAATTAATGTTCACACTCCACAGTATGGAGTTATTAATAAATTAAAAAAGTTAGGATTGTTTAAGAAAATGATAAATGAATTATATAGGATTTATTTTGTTTGGCTTGTTATTATTAGGTTCTTCTGCTATATATTCCATGACAGATTTTAAAAAATAATGACTAATCTGCAAATTATGTCAATGGGTATTGGTTCAAGTGGTATATGCTTGATTTTCCTTAAGCAAAATTTCAGGTTCGAGTTTTGTGAATGGAAAAAATATCTACTAAGAGAGTTAATCTCATACCTTTGGATATGGGAAACCAAAAGAAATTATGTCATCGAGTAGAGAAATTCTTATTATATTATTAGCCGTGGGAACGGTTAAATTTTGAGAAGGGAAGGATATTCCTTTTCGGTTGACATAATTAAATTGAACCAAATTTTAAAATATTATGAAGCAGTAACAAATAAAGAGACAAAAACTTGTATCTAAACCTAACTAATATGTGATATTTATATTTAGAGATAAATGGTTTTGTGTTTTTTTAGTACTACATAATTTTTTAATTAAAATTAAATTTTAAATTTATTGTCAATATTTTATTAGTTGTGTCTATCACATAACATCTTCACTAAATAAACAATGAATGTAATATGTATGCACTCGAAATGTAAAAATATATTATTTAACATTTATTTGTATTACTTTTTTCTAAAAGTTAATAATGATTAAAAATAATGGATAGACAAGTGACTTTTTTCTTTATATTTTAAAGAAAAATAATATTATTTTAAATAAAAAAGATATAAATGTTAATGTGTGTTATTTTTTTTTACTATCTTAGTCGAATGTGTCAAAAACTCATACTAGAGCCTAGAGCTAGGGCTAGTGGTGTTTGATAGCTTAACCAATTTGTACTTCCTATTGTCACTATCTACATCTCTCACAATACTTATACTGTGCTCACACCATATTTTGTTATACACTTTTTAATCTACTTTGTCTTATTCATTTATTTAAATCTTATATTTTTTAAAATTTTATTATCCGAATTTGGAAAATTAGGTAGGTATATGATGCTTCATTTCATGTTCATCAAATGTACCTAAAATAAAACTATAAAATAATAAACATACTAATGAAATAAATCACAAAAAATAAAAATATTTTTCCAAATAACCTCTTATGATATATTGGGCGGCTACACTTGATGCACCTATTTAGAGTCAATAGTGAATAAATGTAAATAAATGTGCATACTCTTACTTTTATATCAAAATTATATATACCACTCAAAAGCCTTTCTAATATTGAAAATTGAGGAATTTAAGTATAATTGAGCCGTTGTGAAAACCTTTAAGAAAGACTAGTTTTGGAAGTGTTTTCATTGCTTTTGCTATTTCCATTTATATCATTATTTTGTAGTTGAAAGAGTCCTCACGTGTTCTATAATACTAAAGCAATACCCACATGTCCAAAAACAAAGCCTTCATTCTCATCAAATATTGTTTTCATTATTTGGAATTTCTGTTGCATCAACTACTTCTTCAACTATTGCACCAACATCTTATCTCTCTTCCTAGGTAGTTGTTGTTTGTGATCTTTGTCTATGTTTTATTGCCTTTGTTGCTCTTTCTTGGTTCTATGTTTTATGGCTGTCTCTTTTTGTTTATGTGTTCATCATTTGTTTTGATAACAAATATGCATCAAAAAATAATAACCTTTGATAATGTTTATTTTATATGATAACTCTTAACATATATCAGTTGATGGAGTGAACTGAAGTGATGAGATCATTCAGTTGTTTGAGTTTTGGTTATTGTTTTTTTGTTTCTTAGTAAAATTCTGATTCTCTCTTGGATATTTTGTATTGTATGTATTACTTAGATTTGCACATAAACTGATTTGATCCTTTTATTTTATATATAATTGATTATTATTTGGGGTTTAATTTGAGTTATTTTTTTGGTGAATGCAATGCAACAATTACAATTGGATTGATCCATATCAAAGGTGTGGTAGGTGATACTTGGAAAAGAGATGGCTCAGAACCAAAAAGTTAGGTCAAACTGTGTATATGCTTCAAATCTCTATCATGAATGCAGAGATAGTTGCATGCAAAAAATCAAGGAAACCAAGTCTACTAAAACTAAAAAGAGTGCAGGTTAGTGGCCAATTATGCTTTGTTTATATACCTGTATTTTGTTGTGTGACCTGGAAATAGTTTCTCGGCTTGTAGGGTAAGGCTGTGTACGTCTACCCTCTCAGACTCCACTAAGTTGGAGCCTTGTGCACTGGTAGTTTAAGAATCACTTATATAGTGCTAACAATTGTAACTGATGCATGTACCTATTCTTCTGTGCCTGTTTTCATTTTTCCTTCTATTCTTATTTGTGATTTTGATATGCTCAAACTGTTCTTAATTTGTTATATACTTTGAGCTGAGTATTTCCTATTTGGTCTTAAATAAGAATACTGTAATGCTTCAAATTCAGCCAATATATTTGGAATGCCTAGCTGCCGTCTCGGAAAGCATGAACAATCTTTCTTTTTTGTATTTTTGTTCGAAGATTATCGCAGAAGTGTTGCAGATGGTGAGCGTGGCAAAAAGACGACCGGACAAAAACACACACACTCAGGCTGCCCTAAAGCATCCAATCCTTACCATGTGTGTGATGATTTTTGCAACAAAAGAATGTCAGGAGCTGATTCAGGTTTAACCCCTTTTTAATCTTCTATATAAGGATATCAATGTTGCTCATTTTTATCTAAATCGTAACATTCAACCGGTTATTTAGTTTGTATTCTTGTAGTGAATTTCTTAGCAGGCCAAGGCTCTGAAAATAGACAGATTTCTCTTTGTTTATTTTTACCACCTTATAAAAAGACTAGAGGATTTGAACAAATTAGATTTATCTCAAAGGGGATCCTAAGAAATATTTCAGGTTTTAATGCAGTACAGAATATCCTGCTTCTTCCATTTACTATAAGTCATGTAAACCAACCTCTTTGATTATATAAAACTAGTGTGGGATTTATCTATATTTTGCCAAGAAATAGATTGTTTATGGATTGAAAATAAACTCAGGTATCGTTTGATTAAACTCGGATTTCAACAACTTGTATGTACACATGATATAAACTATCTCGCATTTTGATCATGTTTGGTCATTTCATGAACTTCGTTCGATTAATAAATTTGCTTGCATGACTTGTCTGCTTATTTGTTTGATTAGTTAAAAAATGTTACTTTGAGGGTACTAAAGATATCATTGATATACTGAGAGAACTTCCACACACTATGAATATGTTTCTAAAACAATCCAAATTGCAGGTACATTGTCACTTGACAGGAGAAAGAAGTTAGGTTCTAAGCCAGAACCCCCGGTTCTTGACAGTGTTCCAGCCTCAAAAATCGGGGCTATTTATCTCTCTGATGCTTCATCGCCATCATTGAATCATTCCGAAGAGAAAATGGTGGAAACAAAACGAAGTGAGATAATACCAGTTTCTACAGAAATATTTATCCAAGATGTCAAGGTAGTGGTCTTTCTTTTCTCTTATGCTCTTCATGCAATTCTTTATAAAATTTTGTCTGCAAGTATACCAATGTTAAGCAACTATTTAGCACCATGCTTCAAAATGGTTGTCGCGCTGGTATCTGATGCATATCATATCCGATACTTCGATACTTTTTAGATACTTTTCATTTATATACCTTTTAATTATTTTATGAATTTTGTGTAAAAATATTTCTCAATCATGTCATATGGTTCCTAGTTAAGCAATAAGCATATATTTGACTTGTTTCTCTGACAGCCGGTTAATCACAAAGTCCAACCAAATAAGGATCGTGTGGAGTATGTTGCTGCCAACCCAATGGGAATAAAGCATGAATCGGACAAACACTCTTCACGGAAAGTTGTTCCGGTCACCAATGTTGATGCCACCGGAGGTCTCACTAAATCAGCTGATGGATCCATGGACTTCAATTTGTCTAATATTTCTCATGACTATGATGGAGAGGAGACCAAGTCTGTGGTTTCGGAATCGCGCGTTCCTGTTGGAAGATACCATGTAAAAGAAAGTTTTGCATCCATCCTGCTGTCCATCTTTGACAAGCATGGAGATATAGGTGCAAGCTGCCATTTGGAATCAGTCGTCATGAGGTCATACTACATAGAATGTGTGTGCTTTGTGGTGCAAGAGTTACAATCAACCTCAATAGTTCACCTAACCGAGTCCAAAGTCAAAGAAATGTTGGCAATTCTTAAGGATGTAGAATCTGCTGAACTTAATGTAGCTTGGTTGCGTAGCATACTCGACGAAATTGCTGACAACATGGATTTCATTAATCAGCACGGGGCTGCAGAGGTTGCAAACGCTAACTCTGATCGTGAGATGGAATTGTTGAGGAAAGAGCTGGAATCAGAACTGGAAACCTTGGCTGAGAAGGAACTAGAGGTAACTGATACTAAAACAAGGATCGAAGAGATTAACAAGCATTTGATCAAGCTTGAGCTGAAGAAATCTTATCTGGACAAGAACATGTTATATATCAAGTCCAAGGTTAATAATTTTGATATCAAATCCATGCTAGATGAACTATTTTAATGCAACCCCTTAGAAAATTTGTCTCTGAAGTGCACCCTTAGTATTGTGGTAATGTTTAACAAGTGGAATATGCTGCTGAATAAAAATGCACATGAGCTTTAGCTTCAAGCTAGGTAATAATATATGAATGCATATTGCATCTTAGACTCATGCAGCCTCATAATTGGACTTCAATTATTTATGTTTAGTTATTTATAAATGGTATCTTATTATTCCAACAATATTGAGTTGATGGTATTGTGTTAGCTTGTTGAATTTATGACATGTAAACTTATATGTTGAGGGTGTAAGCAAAAACTGATTCACCTTTAGATTATTAGTGAATTAATTTTTCAAAGTACTTTATATTAAATCAGGTGCACAAAATATTAACTATAAGGATAATATAGAGAGTAGCTCCATGATTGAATGCAGTGATTACTGCTTCATTGTTATAGCTTAAGCAAAAATCAGGGTGCAGCAACAGGATTCATGTTTGTTTTTCAATCACAATCTCTTTTATCTATTGATGATTAAAGCCAGTTTTGTAGTTTTCACTAGTAACTGGATTGTTATCTGAAGTTCTTAGTTGTGTTTAAGACTAAGGGGTGTTTGGAGGAGCTTATGGAGAGTATATTGGACTTTTGAGAACAACTTATGAAAAATAACTTATAGCTTAATGAGTAATCACTTAATTAAGCTATTTATTATTTACCAAATGCACCCTAAGTTATGAGAGCAGAATTTTAATAAGGAATAGGGAACCTCTTCCTCAGGTCTATACATGAATAGGAGCTACCCTTGAGATGGATTTTAATGAGATGAATTCTCATGTATAAGTTCATTTATGTTTGAAGTTTAATTAATATTTCAAGTACATTATACTAATATTAAGGTGACAGTGTTTATTCTGATACACTTCCACAGACACTCTCTACATACACAACACAAGGACATAAACTCTCCTTTGCAATTGAAGGCCCTTGTAGAACAAAAGCATGTGTATGCCTATAGCTTTGAAACTGGCAAACCTGTAATTATATAAGCCTATTGTCAAGAGGGTTTAAACCAAAACAAAATTTTGGCCTAAGTGTTTAACAATATAAAATGTTGTTATATATTACCAAGGGCTTTTGCATTAACTATGCTTGGGCTTGCAGCTGGAGGTGGAGCATTCTCATCAAGGAATTGTTCCACCTTATTGGCATCAAACCAAACTGGATACCCTTTAATTTTTCCCTGTATTTCATGAGGAGCTTCATCAATACACTGAGAATTTAAGTGATCATACAAATATATCAGATGAAAAAGCATATACCAGCACATTTAGAGCTGCTAATGTGGCCATTCCTTCACGGGTCCACTGCAAAGATAGATAAAATAATTCATTGTTTGTGCATGTCAATTAACTTTCATAATGTAAGTGTTAGAGCAGACTGCGGTCGGGGAGCCTCTAACCACCGAGGAGTTTCATTGTTACCAGAGTATGGGAAGAGTGGAGAGTCACAAGTGAGACACCACGACTTGAACCAAAACCTTAAGGCATTAGTTCCATAGGACTTTTCTACTTATAAAATTTTTCACTCCTCCCCTCATATCCAATGTGAGACTTCACACTTGAATAAATCCAACAGTAAGGGTAAGAACTACCTTGGAAGCCGATGCAATATGAGGTACCACAATGGCATTCTTCAACTCTGCAAGTCCAGGTTTCATGTAGGGCTCATCCTAAGAAAAAGTTAAATCATATAGAGAGTTTAAGAGATAGATTAACAAATTCTAGTATTCAGAGATAGGGAAGGTTCAATTACCTCAAACACATCAAGACCTACTCGAAACAATGGATTCTGTCGTAAATGCTCCACAAGTGCAACTTCATCAACAACAGGTCCTCTACTGCAGTTTATAAGAATTGCTTCCTGTAATAGGGATATCATTAGTAACAGAGTTTGCATCTCTTTATGCCGGAAATAAATTAGATTTTAGATCAAAAGTTTGTTCTTTAAGTTTTACCTTCTTCATCTTGGCGAGTCTCTCCTTGTTGACGAGATGATAAGTAGTTTTGTCCAAGATCGGATGAAGACTGATCTACAAAAGGGTCCATGATAAACCATATTATTCGAAATAAGTCGAATGTAACATGCTATGCTAGTACGTTAAATTCGCAGCATCGAGTTCTTACTAGATCTGCCTCCTGGAGGACCTCATCCATTGTTGATGCCCTTTTCCAAGTTACTGGTTGTTCACCATTTGCTTTCAAGAATTCAGCATAAGCTGCAATAGGAATAAACAGAATCATCACTTCGCAGCAATATGGTTTATAAATAGAGGTGAGTGGTGGGGTAGGATCATGCCTGTGACAAACTTTTCTAGCCGAGTCGCCTGGTAGAGATCGTAGTAAATTAGGTTCATCTTGAACCCTTCAACCTGATTCAAAGGATATACTTCTAAGATTACCCTTGCCAACATTGAATATGCTGATCATATGGATAATCAATATTATCATTCATCAATTTATAAGCTATTGGTTTTCATACAAAAAATGCAATTTATCAATTCAACCTAGAGTAGGAAGAACACCAAATCTGAGATTTATTGAAAATTTGACATCTTACCATCATTCTTGCATAAGCTGATCCGATTCGGCCGGCTCCAATAACGCCAACCGTTTGTCCTTTCAGCAGGTTTCCAACAAATCTACCAAAACCAAAGCAGTCATTCCAGCCACCAGAAGAGTTATGTCAAAAATACAATCTAGTATTCGAAGACGAGCAAAGAATATAAGTTCACTGTATCTTAACATTATTACTATTAGAATGAAGCAAGAAAAGCATGTGAATAGTTTTCATACAGATGAGGTAGCCATCCATCGTATAGTCCTGCTCTCATGAACTCATCGGCCTCGACTATCCTTCTTGCAGCCGATAAAGAGAGTGAAGCTGCTAGCTCCGCTGTTGTCTCAGTCAGCACTCCCTAACAAATAAATGATGGACTAATGTTAGAATCAGTATTTTCTCCTCAAGGCTATCACTTCTTTGCTCATGAAACATACTGAGCAGAACTAAAACCACTTTAGCATCACATATTAAAAAATATACTAGTAGTCTTTTCTGGTACCAAATATATTATAACCGACAACCCAGTACACTAGACTTCCACCTGATAGATAAGGTTTGGACTTTGGAGAGGGTAAATGCACGCATCTAATCCCCTGCAAGTGGAGAGACTATGTGTAGAATTTAAACCGGTGACAACTAGGTCGCAGTTATATTATCAAAGAAACATTCTTCCAAGCAAAAATTGCAGCTTTACAAAAAGAAAAGCCACATGCATTTAATATATGAATTGTAATATGAAAGAGATAGCTTACAGGAGTATTTCCAACAGCAACACCATACTTGTTTGCAGCATTGACATCCACATTATTGTAACCAACTGCCATGTTACTGAAAGCTTTGCCTCCAGCTTTGCTCAAGGCAGAGAACAATTCTTCTCCCCAATCTTCAGTCAACTGTAATAACAACCAACTCCATCACATACTCGGTAACTCCAAAACCGAGAAAAACCCACACCAGAAAACAACAACAACCAAGCCTTTATCCTACTAGGTGGGGTCGGCTACATGGATCGAACGACGCCATAAAATAATAACAACAACAATACAAATATAAAAAAGCTTGATTTTTTATACTGATTAACCTCTTACTTCATGGAACTGATCATGATTTTGTTATCATTACCTGTCCTATAACTCCATCGCACTTATCACCAATCAAAGCAATAATGTCTTGAACTGACAGAATAGTTTTCTTCTCAGTACATATCTGATTAGTACACATGAAACGAAACAGGAATGAAAAATCTCTTAATTTACTAAGAAGAGAACACATGCATAGAAAAAGCAAACACCAATATAGAAAGAAAGTTGATTACTTCAACACGACAATCTTGTTGGACTAGAAGATTGATCCAACGAGTTCCTGGCATTGGTTTAGTGCTAATAACTCTGTATTTCCCATTTGGGTTCCATACCTCAATGGACACTGGCTTGGCCATGAAGCCAACAACAATAACAACACTGTTACCTTTGGAAGACTAGTTTAAGTACAAAGTTGAAGTGAAACACAGTACACTCAAATTTTGAGTTGGTCTTTCACATAAATATAATACATTGTAATATATGTGTAAAGATTTATCATAGTCATTCTATTATCCACCATTATTTGTAGTAGTTTTATTAATTGAAGTTGGGTATAAGATTTTTTGGTACTCTTTGGATAATGTGAGGTTTTATGAGGGGAAGAGATTGAGTTGAAGAAATGGAAGTGTACTTAGGCCTCATGTTGGGCACTAAGAGGATAATGTCCATCCTATTTCTCCAATGACAAAAATGGCTCCATAATTTTGTGGCTGATAATGAATTTGTGAATAGTTTATTTTCCACCGTTTAGGAATTAGCTATCAAAAACTTGTATTCTTCTTCCCTTAAAGTTGTCTACATGTATTTTATCGAACCCCACTTTGTTGTAGCTTCCTATATCATCTTTTTTTTTTTTGTTGAATATAGAGTTTTGAAATTTAATTTCATTAAAAAAAATTGTATGAATAAATTCCAGTCTACATGATTGTGGTTTGGAATTTCTCAATCTTTTCATCTATCTTATCAATGGTTTCTTTTATTCTCAATACTGGAAAAATGATTCTTCTATAGTAAAAATTAATTGTGACATTTATATGCTTATTTTATCGAACTTTTACCAAAGAATAGAAATCGGCTTTTTAACAAGAAAGTTTATTTTTCAGCTTCTGAAAGACTTTTTTTCTTCTTAAAACCATTTTTTTTAATATTAAAATCACATTTTTAAGTGGGTGAGATTGGTTTTTCATTAATGCACCAGGCTGAGATGTTGAGGCCTTACTTTTCCTCTAAGCTAGCCACAACCATGATTCCTATGCTTCCCCCCGTTTGATAATTTGACCCAAAGAACCTTGTTCTCCTGGAATCTACTTTGAGAGCCACGAAATACTCTTGTGATTAACTCTCTTTCCCGTCAATTCCAATGAAACAGACTGCTAGCCATTTTATTAAACCACATTAAGGAGGAAATCGTCCACCAACAACCATGGAGGAATAAAATAAATTCCAGATAACTTCAACCATGAAAATATCCTTTTGACAAGAGCTTATAGTGTCTAAATGAAATGCATGAGCTTTATTCAAAATACTAAAGCTTTTCATAAGTCTGCTAAAGTGTGAATTGAAAATCTGCTGTCAAAACATTATACCTTAAGGAAAAATAATAACCCAACATTTAAAAAGAAAGGGAAATGAGTATCCAAATAGAACTCACTGCGACCCAGGGTTTGAGACACCCTAAATATGCATACCACTATTTGAAAATCATCTTACACTTATAGAAAAATATTCTTCACATTTGCCATACTAGAGAACCTCCACGATATTTTACAAGTAACTCCATGCATTTGGTAACTTGAAAAGTATATGGCTCTTTGACAAATAACAGAATTAGCCTGAAGTGTTTAATCAGCTTATTTGGTGACTCGGTAAGCCTACAAACAAGGACCAATTCAGATCATTATCTTGATAAGTATACATACTCAGTAAAAATGATTGATAATTGTGTTTTTTAGTTCTAGAGGAGTCTCACCTTGACCCTTTTTAGTAACTCTTTAGCATCTTTGTCTGTTTTAAAGTGTACTCTCACAGGCTGCATATTCAATAAACAACAATTTAGCTTGTGCCACATGCTGGAAAATAAAGGAATGAAAGTAAGCTTCACTATAGCAATGAACGGTAAAACACCGACTACTGTTGCTTTGGCTGAGCTCACAATGAAAAGTCACAACATGCTATCAGCACCAATATGATACATTACCAAGAGCAGCCAAAGCATGAGGATAGCAGCACTGATGTCTCTCTTGTTTCCTCTCATGGGTTGGACCAACTTAATTTCGACATGAATACATTAATTAATTGAAGCACATGTAAATAGCCTCTAGAGCCTCAATAGAAATGTCATGAACTGTCCATACAAATGCAGAAGTATGAAATGAAAATGGTACTCTCTAAACAGATATACTAGTTTTGCTTTACTTGGAGAAGTTTATGTATTAAAACATTTAAGATATAATAACCCATCTACTTCATATAGCCTATTCAATCTGCAAACTAAAACCAACACATTAAATTTCAAACTCCCACACACTAGCCAATATGATTAGACATTCTGAATCTATTTAGATGGATTAATCTTTAAAAGAATTTCACAAACAAAAGCAACAGAATATGGCACGCTATATGCTTGCAGCATATTAATATAAGAATGAAAAAATCAAATTCAAGAAGATGCATAAACATAATAAGAAAAATCACCTCCAAAATTTTATTCAATGACTTTGACAAAGCTGATTTAAGATCAGCTGGATGCAACTCCCCACTTTCATAGTCAGCAGCCAGCTCTTCAAAGTTTTTGAATGTCCTACATTGAATGGAAACATAAGCACATCAACCAAACATTTTTAGAGCAGAAAAGGATTGTAAAGCAGCCCAAACATCAAATATGTACCACATACTATTAGAGGATGAGCTAGAAAACTTACTTATCCCCACCATTAGCAGCACTACGCTCCACTTTGAATTCATTAAACCAGGGTAAAATAAGATACTTAACGTACTCCAAGCATGGGTTTTTTTGTACAACCTTTGGCGGGCAAAAGGCTTTCTTTATTTTCAGATTCACTTCAGCCTATGATATCCAAATATGAAGTTGAACAGTCAGAACATAAGTTTAAAAAAAAAATTAAGAGCACAATTATAAAAAAGAACCACCTGAAAAAATATGTAATATTGGAATAAAAGACCATAAATTTACACAGAATCGGCACTTTTATTCCTTCCGACATTTTCCCTTTTCATAATTTTGCAATTTTCAAAGATGGGTTAATAGTCAATTTGTTCCTCCAAATATCACAAATGTCACCAACTTAGTTCTCCAAAATATTTGCCACCACAGTAGTCCCTCAAATATTAAATCTAAGTCCTTCCCAGAAATTTGTCACCACATCAGTCCTTCAAACCATATTAGTCCTTAAAAGATTAAATTTGTCACAAACTTAGTTCCTTAAAGATTAAATGACTAAGTTGGTGGCACTGAATATGGTGTCTAATTGTGTACATGTCATTGTCTTCGTCGTAGTTAAATGATCTTTACATGACATTTTAAGTCTAAAAATCACCATTTTTTAAATCATTAATCAGCATGCATAGAACACTTTTTTACATAACCTATATTATAAATATATGGTGAAGTTCATAGAATATGAGTACTTCTTTATAGTCATTTGTCAAAGATTAACAGCATTTTAACATAGAGACTAATTTGTTGACTAATTCAATCTATGAAAGACTAATATAGGGACTAACTTGGTGACAAATTTAATCTCTGAGAGATTAATATAATGACAAATTTTACTGGAGGACTAAGTTGGTGGCAAATGTAATCTTTGAGGGACTAATATGGTGATTAATTTCTTTGGAGGACTAAATTGATGGCAACGTGATTTTTGGAGTACGGAGTACCAAATTGAGTATTAACTCTTTCACAAATGTGAAAAAAGATTTTCTTCACCTGGCTGTCCTTATGCCCAACACATAATGCAACTGGAAGACAGTAGATCTTCACTTTTGTAATAATGACAAATTTAAGACCCTTGCTCTTGGACATAGAGAGTTTATTGGGAGAGGAGCATAAAACCCTAAATTTACTACACTTAGCACAACTTACCTCCTCATCTTCCATGAAAATGGAAGATAATGGGTCACTTTTTGACATCTTCTCTTGCCCTTCCTGTAGACCAGGTAACATGTCTGCAAATCACCCCTGAATCAATTAGTAAGAAATACACAACTTCAATAAATATTAATCTAAAGAGGAAAATTTGGAAAATACGGTGTGACAAGATAATGGGTTTGTTCTTCCTCTTAATGTCATCACAGTACTCCCTCGCGAGGACATTCACTTTTCGCTGATCCATTCCCAATTGGCAGATGTCGGCCTATTTTAATATAAAAAAGTTCATGCATTACTAACTAATATATTTCAAGCAAATTCACACCCATAGTTTCACAACTAAGCACATAAGATTTATGAGACAAAACAACATGAGTAGAAAGCCGTAAAAAGTATAGAAGCCAAACAAAAATAGGACAGTAAATACCAATGACAGCAAAAGATAAGTTAGGTGAAGATATCATTAAGTAGTCACTAAACAATTAAACAATTTCAAATTCCATTTTTACTGCTGCAAGTGTGATGATTATGAATAAATTTATTTTTGGACAGTTTTCTACAGTAATCAACACTCAACAATCTATACAAAAGTTATAAAAAAAGTTTATGCAAAGGCACATATGTAGCAAACAACAGAAATGAACCTTGAGGAAAAATATGTCAGCACACTGCATGCATGGATAGAATATCTGAGCAGCAGTCAATTCTTCAGTTTCACTCCGTCCCATTATTTGGCTACACCTATAATTTGGGTAAAAACAAAACATGAGGTAGCATTTTAAGTATAGATTCACCATTTAATAGGTCTGTATATCATACAAAAAAATTGAAGGAAAAAACAAAAAGAAACCTGATAATCCTTTTAAGGTTGTTCTTCTGAGCTATATCCAACACAAGAGGCCAGTATTCATCAGCTCTCGCATTAATCTCCTTCGATGACCACAAAAACTCAACTTTTCCTCCTTCCAGATCCATCCCAACAGCTTTCCAAATCTCAATCAAGTAACGGCCAACTATCTCAATCTTCTTCAAATCTCCCCCCATTTTATTGTTTAGCTTGGCAAACCAATCGGCAATCCATATTTTGACACGGCAACCAGAAGATGTTAGCTTGTTCACATTGATTGTCTTCATAACTCCCTATATATATGCAAGTAAAAGGATATAAGCCAACAACCTCCAAAGATTCATATAACCTGACAACTCAACTATTCACTATCTATCTGTACTAAAATCTAATTTTGATTCTTCCATTTTCAAGCAGCAATATCAACATTCAACAATTTTAAAAAAGAAATCACTTGGACAATATAAATCAATTCATTATTTATCAATATTGAGATGAGACTAGTTTTTTCGGTACTACCGAGGGTATCCCCTCGTTATAGGTAAGGAACTGATCTTTTTTCAGGGTCCGTGGTTGCCCCTCCAAACAAGTGTCGCTCTAAGGAATCAAATCAATACCTTGACCTTTTGGGTTTTTCTAGGGATCTAGTAGGATCTTACACCACTGTACCAACGCATTGTTGGTAGATGAGTATAATTTGAAAGTAAAAAGGAAAAGGACCTGAGCAATGTGCATTCTGCCAGAGGGTTCAAAGCCATCATAGCAAATTGGTTCAGGCTTCTTAGCAAGCAGGTTTCGGAGTTCTTCTTCTTGAATGCACTCTTCCCCAATATTCCTTATGGTCTGAAACCTCTCTTCCAAACTCAACCTAAGACATGAAATACCCTAGATCAGGGAAATTAAACCTCTAAACCCTAATTGAGTGAATGATAAAGAACATAACTTACTCATGATTTGAATTTGGATTGGATGAGTCAGCAATTTCAGGTTTGGAGACAGACAAGGATTGAACAGCTTCTGTGACTGCAGCTTCAGGTGATTGTTCCATTGGTGGTTTTCACTGTTTACAATGGTTTATAATGTCATCATGTCAATCATAGATAATAAGTGTTGTGATGTAAAAACCAAACAAATTAGAATGGAATAATGAGATAACAGAGAAAGAGGTGAAAGAGGAAGAAGGGAAATACGTACGTGGAGGTGGAGTGGTGGTGTTAGATCCGTAGAAGGTGGAGATGGTGAGTGCCGCCGCCGCTGCCAACAGTGAAGTGAAAATGGGAAGAAAGGGTAAGGACTCGAGATAACAATGTGCGCGATGGGTCCTATCATACACGGAGCACATCTGTTCTACCTAAAGTGTGTCACTCCACCATGTGATACTGTGCTTGTGATTGATTGTAAAAAAAAAATGATTAAGTATTTTTTTCTGAAATCATAAATAATGGCACATGAAGTAATACACTTTTATGTATATTCATATTTAATTAATATTTATATATAATTAACATATGTATAAATAGGTATTACATGATATTTTTTGGTATTATTAAGTGTATTCTCACTTTTTAATAATAAATTAATTTTTGTTGGGTTTGTGATTTCTCTTCACAATATGTGTCCTTCCAAGAATTAGACATTAGATATTAAAGATATAGTAGGTATTACACATGAACAATAATAATTCAGAAAAATATATATTATTTTATTTGTTGTTGAATCATTTATGGTTCATATATTAATGAGAAGAACAATAATATTTATAGAAAAGGGATATATTATTTTATTTGCTGTTGCATCATTTAATAATTGATTCTAATATATATGAATAATGAATAATATATTTATTTTGTAGAAACTTTACATCGTAAGTAATATATATTAAATAATAATAAAATAGATTATATATTTCAAATATGATAATTGTTGTGATATGTAAGGTATTGTTGTAGGTACTTGTTGTAAACATTTTTATGAATATATATATTTTTGTCATCCAAGGATGTAAGGTTAGGTTAGTTTGATGTATTTGACTGTTTAGCCTCAAGCAAGAATGTACTAGGAAATTATAAAAAAAAAATTCTAAGTAGGTGTCTTTAGACTTTTACCTTATGCATAAGAATCATATTTTTTAATCTTTATATTGTATAAAATGTGTATTCATATAACACAGTATTTTCATATTTAATTTATTGAGTATATTCTCCTATTAGGGATATTCTTGCAACTTTTTTTGAAAGACATATTTATCAAATACATTAAGGTGACCTATTATTAATCAAACCTTTTAGAAATACCAAAAATATATTAGTCTAATTGTATGAGGTACCACTAGATTTATGAGATAATCAAAAGGTCATGAATTCGATTCATATGAGCGACATTTGTTGGAAGAATAATCATACACCTATAAATGAATTAGTTCTTTATTAAAAAAGTAAGAAAATATCTTTGATTATACCAAAAAATAACATTTAGAAAATGGGTCTTGCTATATATTATTAATGTTGTATTGGTGTAACATTTCAAGGGATGATTTATTAATTAAACAATATACCACTAATCTAAGGGTGATAACAGATCATACTATCTATCAGATGTATATTACTCGACTTATAACAAATTAGGTTAGACTCAAGTTTTTTGAAAAATATATTTAGTTTAACATGTGAGGTTTTAGACCACCTAAAATGTCCATTAAGTATAGAAGGCCGACCAATTTAGTTATATTATATAACAATATTCATATTATGATATTTTAATATAACTAATATTATCATATATGTAATTTATATAAAGATATATAATTTTAATATTAGTTAGATAGACATAGTTAAAAGTGAGCTTATAAGTCCATATAAATGTAGACATAGTGATTTATTTAATTATCACTAGCGTGTTGACAGTTACTATCGTGTCTGTCAATCCGCTTTCCTATCATTTATAATGTATAGTTTGTATGTCATAAATGTTAAATATAATATTTTGTGTTAAATATTTGTAATCTACATTTGAATTTATTTGATTGGTGTAATGTTCTGCATTAAAGACTGATAGTCATAATGTAAGAATAAAAAATAATTAACCAAATAATATGAGCATATATTAGGTGGAGAGGAACATTAAGTTATATATATATATATTTTTTTGTAAAAATTAGAAAATAATGAGGGCAAAATAGGGAGAATCACAAATTACACCATGATGGATAGTTATTTTGGGTTTTCCTAACATATATATAATATAGAATGTCTTTTAATGGGCTAACAAGTAAGACCAACTTTTAAATAGGCTAGACCCAAACTTTGAATTTTTTAAAATTGACTAACAAAGTCAAACCCAGACATGTTTCCACCATTGCAAATAACAATATATACCTATATATTAGATTGAATCATACTGATACCTCTGAGTTTTATTGAAATTATACAATTCATTCTTCACTTTTTTTAACATAATAAGTATAATTTTTGTATAATTTAATAATAAGTATAATTTTTTAAACAAAAAATGTGATAAATATAATTTAATTAAACAAAACATAATATAATGTGGATACAAATTCAAATAATATATAAGTCAATACCTCTTTATTATTTTTGGTTCATTACGATATAGTATAAGAGCGATTTAAACAATATCTCTTTAGAATTGTTGATGCATTTTGTAGCAAAAAATAATAAATGTACATTGATTTGTGTATTATTTAGATTTGTCTTCACAATATACAATGTTTTGCTTAACTTAATTATATTATCATATTTTTTGTTT
Source organism: Lupinus angustifolius (assembly GCF_001865875.1). Taxonomy (NCBI): domain Eukaryota; kingdom Viridiplantae; phylum Streptophyta; class Magnoliopsida; order Fabales; family Fabaceae; genus Lupinus; species Lupinus angustifolius. Next base: position 8,658,838 of record NC_032016.1, read on the forward strand.
AAAAGATTACACTTATTTCTCATGCAGGAGTGGTTAATATAATGAAAGTATAAAATTTAGGAGTTTGTATACATGTAGAAAAGTAAAAAATAGTTTGTGTAATTTAACTAAAACTCATATGATGTCAATGTAATTTACTCTATATATTATACCATCATTATTAGGATATTAATAAAGAACGTAAGAAATACTTTTATTTATTTCGAAAATATGTGACTTTGTAATGTAGAATGTTTTTGAAATATATACACACGTAGAGGTTTATATTAATCATTCATAAAAAAAATAGTGAAATTATTATTATAAAATGTATTTTTAAATAAAAATACATATATTTTAAATAAAATTAATGGGAATAATAAATTGAAACTAGATGTACGATTTTCATAACTATAATGTTGGTCGTGCTTTTAGTTAGTTTTTTTAGTGATTCTATTTAACAAAAAACTATGTAACAAAATGAAAATAATAAAACTATTTGATTGGTTTGATCCTATGTATAAAAAGCATATACATATTTTTGATGAGAATTTAGTGAATCATAGAGAATGGAGGTAGAAGGGTCATCGAAGAAGATGATAGCGACACAAGAGGAGATGGTTGAAGCTAGGGTTCCATTAGCGTATCGAGATCAATGCGCTCACTTATTGATCCCTCTCAACAAATGCAGACAATCCGAATTCTACCTTCCTTGGAAGTGTCAGAACCAACGCCACTCCTACGAGAAATGCGAATACGAACTCGTCATGGAGCGAATGCTTCAGATGAACAAGATCCGCGAAGAACAAGCCAACATCAATAATTCTCACCCTCAAGGTGCTGGCGTTCCCCTTATCCCCAAAACTGCAAATGCCTGAGGTATATTATCTTCGATTTCAATTGATTGTTTCAATTCGTCGATTTATTGTGATCTAGGGTTTATTAATTTGGGGCTTTGTCGAAATATTTTCACTTTTTTAATTTATTATTGAGGAGGTATTTGTCTTTATTTGAATTGATTGTGATTGATCTGCTCATGAGTAATTAGGCATCGGGATTGAACCCGGTTTTAACAATTTTTAGGAGCTAATTTTAGGAGACAGTAAAGTGTAACTCAAATTTTTGGTATTTTGTGACTCTTTGATGCTGATTTTTTATTAAGGGGAATGGGAAATGAGTAATAATTAATATGTAACTAGTTTCTGGGGTGAAAAGTAACATCAGATTCTTATATTGACTAATTTTGAGACTAATTGAACGCTATCGTGATAGTTAGGCTTGATTTCAAGTAATACTACTATAACTTATGGTTTGGATATCATTGATCTCATTGCTGCTTGCATTGGAGTTGGACTGGATTCAGTTGGTTATACATACTGTAATCTAAGTATTGTGTTGGACTTTGGACTGTTGGAGAACATTAATATTAAGTGTTTGCATGATATAAAATAGTTACTTGTTGAAACAAATGTAAATGAATTCATAACTTTTATACCTGTCATGTTATGTTACTTAGTATTAATGGTAATGGAAACCCTGTCAGATTATATCTCAGCTGTTCTGAATTAAATGGTTGGTTTTCAAATCTTATTTTATATTCCTTTCCGCTTTTCTGCCCCTTCATGTCTCTTCTCCTTTTTTCAATATGTTCTTGAGGGGTTTTGCTTTGAATGTTGGCTCTGATGCTTTTGTGATACAATTAAACGCTTCGTTCTAATGTTTGGTAACCGGTATTAAAGAGGCTATATCAGATAGTATGCTTACTATAATATGATCTCAAGTTTATGAGCCTTTTAAACAACTTTTAGTTGTAAAGCCTGTAAATGGTTGCACACAATTAAACAAACTGTCTCTCCCTTTTAAAAAAATAAACTAATTTGCCACATGAGAATTATGAATGTTGAATTTAGCATGCCGAGGAATCTGTACTTCTATTAATCACTTGTTTTTCTTCATGCTGAAGTGATATTTAAATAATGTGGTTTGGACTCTGTTTTGTTGAATGGCAATCTTGACTGATATGGCTTCCTTCTAAACCACTAGGGATCTAAAAGGGGCCAATTTTTTTTTGTTTTCCACAAGTGTAACAGTTAGTGTAAGCTATAAAGTCTCCCATTGTAAGCTTCATTTGTTTTTTTTCCATGGGTTCTTCAGATCTTGCCTTTTTTACCATCCTCCTTTTCAACCTGCTTTTGAGTCCCTTTCTAATGCCTTGTATGTTATTTGACTCATGTTCAACCTTTGGCAGGAACTTCTGCTTGGATCAGCTGTTCTTTCATGTTTTTCTATTGTTTGGAATCGAAGTTACTTGGAATGTTTATCCAGAGACAGCTGCAGATTGCTTATACTTTATTTCTACCTTTTCCCCCTGTTATGCACCCATGATTTACTTGAAGGAATAAAATTTGTAAACAATTCATAAAGGGATTTGCTAACTGTTTGATTTCACATGTTTTCCCCCCTCTCCTTAATCACATAATTGGTTTGGAATTTACCTTTGCATGCAATGCAAGCCTGCTGTTTTAAAAAGGCAACTTCTGCCGTATTTTTCTGTCTTGAATTGAGTTCATCGCTAGAAAGACAAAATGTATCTGGTAAATTATACAGGGTTTGATTTTTTTTGCATTTTCAATCAAAACTTAGCTTAAATATATTTTTGAAGTCGTAGTATATAGAGAGTGTTATCAGGTTATATATGTTGCAAGGTGCCTAGGGCTAGTGGGCGTATGTTAAGCCAGACCCTATTGGTTTTGGAAAGCATTTTTCCATTAGGACAATCACAGTTCCTTTTATATCCAACATGGAGTTTCTCTTGTGCATACTGTAACAACTTTGGTTCACCTAATCTTACCTTTTTTGTAGCCTAACATTTCTGAGTTGTGATCACAAATAGGTGAAGATTGAAATCCAAATGAGTTGTTAAATATAAGAGTTCATAATTTTTAGCAAGAGCGGAACCCAGTTAAAAATACTATCGAAAAGCACTTCCTGGTGCTGTGGCAAACAACTTGTGCAAGTTATGTAGGCCCAAGAGTGACTAAAAGCAGCTGATGGTGGTGTAGCTTCTGGATTACTAAACTGATCCACAAACTTAGTCTTGCATGTAATCTGGATTAGTCTCTTCTATTCATTTTTTACTTTTTTCTCCAATCCCACAAAATTTATATGTTCTTATATACCAAAATTTTATATTAATATCGTATATACCGAAATTTTGTTTATGGACTATGGTTAGTATATATGTTCTCTCCAAATGTTAATAACGGCCTGTTAATATCATATAAACAACACATGTAAGCAGGCCTAAATAATAAGATAATTTTATCGCATCACTAACAACCTCCAATCAAGTGTTGGATCTAAAAAATAAAATGGAATATAAAGAACTCAAATTATAAAGAACTTACATGTTTGTTGTATCCATTTAACTTACGTAATTTAGGTGTGTTGATGAATTAAAAAAAAGGTGAGGTTATGTGGTTATTATATATTAGCTCACTTGACACTGAAAAGATGAATAAAATATTAGGAGGTTGAAGAAGTTTGTTGTGATGTGAGTAATGATTGAAGAAAGGCACCCCCACCATATTGACTTTACATCCTGAAGGTGTATTAAGTTAGGTATAAAAAGTTTGAAATTATGGTGTTATGGAGAGAAAGAAAGAGAGAGTTTTATTAACTTTGACATATTCAGTGGTGGGGTTCAAATCAAACTCTCCTTCCCTGTTTGACTATATAACAATCAAGGGCTAACATGTGCTGTTAACTTCATTATTAACCAATGTTTTTGGAGCACTGGATTTGAGATTAAAAGGTACAAGGTTAATATCATTGACTTAAGTGTTTCCTTCATGGATTTTGTGATGGGATTGTTTTGTTAGGTTTCTCTTTTTAACGTTTTCTTTCTACCATGTTAGGCAATTATTGACGTAGAAAACAACAATAGAGACAAAGCCAACTAACAAGTATGAAACAAAATTAAAATAGACTCAAGGTACCAATCTTCAAATAAAAAGTTTATGAGATCATAAATAGCTAATATTTTGTTACAAGATAACCTAATAAATGATAAACAGAAGTCTAATTACGATAAACATAACTAGAATATTGCAAAAAGACATTATTTTGGCATTTTCTAAAAATAAGTTGGTTGATTTGGCTAATTTAACTAACAAAGTCATTGGTTTTATAAAATAATAGAGTCGATGATTCATATTAATTATTAGTCATGACCAATCATATGAACTACTCAAACCGATTATGTATCTATTTTAGATCGAACTAGTTGACCCATTGTACTAGAATAATATTTTTGGGTTAACCCACACTCCAATATTAAATATGACAATTTTAAGCCTAGAAGAAAAGGAAAAATTGTATTTAATTGACTGCATTTTGCAATCTGCATACCCTATTAATTAATGTCATATTTCTAAATGGGGAACAGTTGAGGACTTAGTATATCTTAGATAATGTGCGTCCTAGCTAGCTCGGCTATTGACAAGACTCAACATAACTATAAATAAAGGGAATAAATGTAAATTAGCATAAAGTTTGATATCAGAGTTAATGCACAACCTAACCATAAGAATTCACAATAGTCTCACCTGCATAATAGAATACAAATAAATACAATAAAGTGAGTAAATAAGTATTTATATATTCACTTATGTGGTATTTGTTATTATGAATGACCCTTTTTATCATATTCCTTAAAATGTAATATCTCAGCTTCTAAAATGAGATTTATTAATGTATAACTGCATTCATCAAACTAAACCCTACCATAAAAAGAGATAAACTATAAGTAATGTTCCTATTATATCAGAAGTTGTGTGTAGAATGATAGTTAAAAAGAGAGAAAATAAGAGCACATATACCTAGGCACATTAGTGTCCTACTGCAAAATACAAAGTTTGAATCCATGCAACCAATAAGATAATGAATAGTTGTATGAAATTAAATGGTGTTTGGAGTGTTTCATAACCCATCATTCCATTTGTGCAGAAATTACTAGCACCATTCTCCTTTCTGCCAATTCCATCATTATAATACTGACACATATTCAGAAGTTAAAAGAGATAATTAAGCTGACCCTTCTTTTCTATCTCAATTATATTCCTTTTGCCCTATGCATTTGTATTATTATTACTATACATTTATCCCAAAACTCTGCACTTTCTGCCATCTTTTAGAACAATTCCTTCTCATCAGCTGATTTTGTAATTTTGTTCCTTTCCTCTCTTATAAATGTTCTGTACCCCTAAATAAATATACCATCTATGATCTAGTGTTGTACTATTATTATTGCTCATTCTTTTGGACTTTGAATTTGGTACATCAAATACTGTGCAATGGAATATTTGTAGTAAAATAAAATGAAATGGTCTATTTTTTATATAAATTAATCCGTATTTTATTATGGTTTTATTATACCTACTAATTAATAGTACTTTATATACCAATTGAAAGTATAAGAATTCATGATTAAGCTTTAAAATACACCAAAATTGTAAAAATTGAAAGTATATGAATTCATAAGTAAACTTTAAATGGCACTAAAACCTCATTTGATGGATATAATAACAAAAACATGATATGATATTGTTTCATGAAATTAAAATCTTGAATTTGGTAAGTGAGCAAGAGGATTATACTAACTATCATATACTATTATGCATGTTAATTTATTAAGAAAACATTATTAGTCAACTTAAATTATTAAAATAGCAATTTAAGAATTAAACTCCAAACCTCACATATATTAATATTATCGTATAAATTTAAAATTACTACATCAAACACCAAATATAATTAGGTTTATCACAATGAGAAGAAACATTATTATATTAATAACAAGACGTTCATATTAAAAGTAATAAAAAAATAATTGGACACAATTGACTTGACAAATAAAAATTAAGTTAATATTTAAATTAAAATTATTACACTTAGTTATAGATAAAGAGATACATTAATTTGGCATAATTCCTGTTCACTAATCAGATCTATGAGTTTCTCTTTTACAAGTGATGGGATTAACTTTATCTAATACACCATTTTACCCTCAGTTTGACTTAAACCAAACATTAAATATTAGTATATAAACATAAAAAGATGATGAAGAATTGAAGATATTAAAGTTGATTGATTGATTGATTTTGATGGTAGATGATAGATGTAGATAGTAGTGATAGATGGAGAATAATGGAGAATGGAGAATAGTTAAGTGTTGAAATTCCACACACCCAATTTATCAAGATCCTTCCAATTGGTGTCAACCTGGGACTATCAAATTTCAAACCCATTAAACCATGTTTGGTAAGTATTCATCACTTTTCTTCTTCTTCTTCAAAGATTTAACTATAAATTAAATTAAACGTGCATTTATTAATTTGCTAGTTTGCTTTTATTCTAATTATATTTTCCATTTAATTTTCTTTCTTGGGCTCATATCAACCATATAAATAACTAGTATTAATTTATTGATATAAGATTTTACTAGATCCTAGGATCGAAGGCTCAATTCCGTGAGTAATATTTACTAAAAAAGACAATCACAAATCCAAAATTAATAAATTAGTTACTTACATAAAAAATGAAGAGATAACCATCCCAGTATGGAAAAAAATATCAACCATATAAATCTTACTGTAAATTGTGTAAATATGTTGACTTATCCTTCAATATTCCCATTGAAAAGAAAGGTTCTCCTTATAACGTTTAACTGAAGTGTCTAGTCACGAATTCATACAGCATTTTTTACTAGATAATAATCATAATATTCCTCATCATTATTTATATTTTGTTAAAGAATATTTTTAGCAAATAATGTCTTTTCCTATATGCAGAAGATAATCACCGACAATTTTAGAAGGAGTATATTTATTAATTTATGTACAATAGAGTAAAATACATTTCTAACTGTGAGTTTCATACTCATTTTTATGTTAACTATTTATTTATGTTGAGTAGATATATGTCTTCTTTATTACATATTATTGTGAATTATTATAGAGAGCTAGAGTGTCATGATACAAGACTGAGAATTGCACAATATGTTTTTATTTTTTTGGGTTTGTTTGATAAAAAAATGAGTTATCTACTGCTTTTTGATAACACTATCAATGAGATTATAAGCTTTTTGTTGTTAGCTTATTTGATAAAAATAAGCTAAATAAATATAGGAGGCTCATGACTTTATCAAGATCCATAGATAAATTAATTTCTATGAAAGTATCCTATCCAATGCTTTGAAAATTTCAATATTACTTTATGCAACTCCCCATGCAAAACCCAAAGGCACCAATCAGAGCATATTACTTAGGTCACAGGTTATCCAAGTTGAGCGGGAAACAAACATTGACATTAGGGTGAGTAGGATCCCTATCGAGTTTAGGGTTGGATTGAGGTTCCAAAAATAGAGTCAGTCAATACTTAGGGCTAGGTAGAGACCAAGCATGACTTGACCTATACCGTGCTAAAATCTCCACTTATCATATTTGTATGTGTTTCTACTTAAATGTATAGAGTAATGATACGCCTTTTGGTCGAAAGTATAATTTATTCTTTAATTTTTTCATAATATATACATGATTAATAATATATATACATATATCATTTTATATATTAAAGTCAAACTATACATTCATAATAATAAATAATACTGAGAAATCTTTATCTAAAATGAGTACGCATTATATATAATCGAGTTTATGGTCAGGTCGCGTTTAAAGGCTAGCCCGATTGCTATTTAGGGTCGGGTTAACTTCGGATCTAGGGCCGAATCCGGGTTCAAAAAAGTGATCCGACCAATAGTTAGGGTCAGGTAAGGACAAGCCTCAACTTGTCTCAACCTGACCCATGCTCACCCCTAATTGGTATTATGGGGAAAAACAACATTGGCATTATGGGGAAAAACTGAAAATCTTTATAATGACATTGTATAAATATCAGGCTCTTTTGATAATCTATATGATATAAGTAATAATTTATGGTGAATGTATTTAATTTTATACTATTTATCAATTTTTATATTATTTTATAAAATATATTTTTTGACAACTTGATTTATGATGCATAATAGATATAAGTAACTATTTTACCTAACAAAGAGATTAAAAAATGAAGTGAATAAAGTTGAAAATTTACATATATTTATTTATTAAAACATAAAGTTCCATATGCAATAAATAAGCCATATATAAGAATCATTCGTGTTCATTTATTTCGAGAATAAATAAAAAAAGTTACTTCACATCATCATATCCATCGAATGTAAAAAAATTTATTGACTTAGATTTACTTATTATTTAAAATAATTAATTTTTGTACTATTCTTGTATAAGTAGATCGTTGAGAAGACAATATAAGATAGTAATAGCAGGGTAAAATCAGAAAAAGGTAATTGATGATTATATTTTATTTTTCATGGAGTCTTGTTCTCTAACATAGTGATCATGACGAAGTTGGCGTATATAGTAATAGTACTATTCATTACATTGACATTGAGAGAGAGAGAGAGAGAGAGAAAGCTATATCCTATATCCTATAGCTGTAATCATTTCGTGGAAGCTCATACAATATCAGAAGAAGCCTCCTCGTGATTTTTATTATCACTTCTAAAGTCTTTTCCTTTTCTCCTTTTTTTGCTTTTCAATTTTTATGTACTATGAACTATGAACTATTTTCCTTTCTCATAAGCTATTATATTATGATGACTCTTCTTAAGTCATAATAAGGAATTTTCACTTTTGCAGGACTCTCTTAACCATATTCTCTTCGTCTTTTCCTTTTCTCACGTGACATTCCTTCTCTCTTGCTACCCCAGTTTGTTCTTGTTTTGCTGAAGGTGCTGCTTTTGCTTTTGCTTTTATCTATCTATGTTATATAAGAGAGAAAGGATAGTTTTTGAGAGGACCCATTTGGTTTTTGAAGAAGAAAGTGAAGATCTTTTTTGAGTTTTGTTAAAGAAGGGAAATGGGTAGTTGTGTAAGAGAAGGATCAGTGAGACAGTATATAAGGTCCAAGGTCCCTCGTTTAAGGTGGACTCATGAGCTTCATCGTTGCTTTGTTCATGCAATTGAGAACCTTGGTGGTCATCACAGTAATAACTTTACTATATGTTCATCTTCTCAATTATTTGTTTTCCATTTTTGATACTCTCTTCTTTAGAATTTTGGATTCAATTTTACCAACATGATTTACTTTTTTGTATGTATCCCTTTCTAGAGGCCACTCCTAAGCTTGTTCTTCAGTTAATGGATGTTAAAGGGCTCACCATTTCACACGTCAAGAGTCATCTACAGGTTCCTTTTACTTTATTCTTCTTCCTTTATCACACAAACACAAATATTATTTAGTTTTACTAGAAACATATTTCATGATGCTCAACTTATCTAATTTTTTTACCTCTTTTTTCATCGAATCTAACCAGATGTATAGAAGCATGAGAGGTGATTTGCGTAGACAAGGTGCTAAAACATTCTCTTTTCAACCCTCTACTTCTGCTTATAGAAGTCCTAGTATTTACTTTTCTGTCATCCAAGTTGTACATGTTGGAAGCAATAGATCTGATTCAGTCTATAGTTATTTCCTCTCTTGGTACTTGTTTGAATTTAAAAAACAAAGACTGTGAGCTCTCATTTTCTCACAAGTTTGGGAAATATGCAAATGCATTGCTCATTTATTAGTCCTTTCTGCATTTAGTTGATGCCAAAATAGTGTAGGAAGAATGTGAAGCCAATGTCCTTTTAAATCTTCTTCTAATAGCATTTTGATGAAACTCAACTTATTTATGTTAGTTTTCAAAATCCAAATGTTGTTAATGCTCTATGTACCTATATATATATATATGTGTGTGTGTGTGTGAGTGTCCACTCTTAAATTGCTTTCATCAAAAAAATCTCATTTGCTCAAGTGTGTTGGTTTATCTTTTGATAGGTAGAACATCTACCCAACATAGAAACCAATCTTCTGAGGACTATGATGGTTGTGTTGATGAAGTTAATGATGTTGGAGTTCACTGTCCTGCTTGTTCAAAACCCATTGCAAAAGAATCTGATTCCTTATTCAGCTACAGTAATCTCTCCCCAAAAAGGTAAACTGTCCTAACTTTAAAAGGTGGTGTGGAAGAAACAAAAAGGATTGAAATATTAGCTTGAGATCTTTTAGCTTTTTTGTTCTAAACCAACTTTAACTTTTTTGCTTCTTTTGAAATTCCTTTTTATTTGGCTTCTCTATCTATCTTTTCCTCAGAGCTAGAATCAAGATGAAGAGTTGTTGCATGTCAAAGAGTCTGCAATGCAGCCAAAGAATGAGTGTTGCAGTGCCAAATACCTACCAATGCTCTAATGATATAGGAGAGAAGTTAACTGAACACAATGGCATAAAGGTGAGTGGTTACTATGTTGTTGGTGGTTCAACATGGCTGACACAACAACACCAACCTCATTATTTTGGCAACCTCAGTTCATTAGAATATCCAAACCAAGACTCTGATTTCCTACAGGTGCCACTCCTAAAAGACAAAATCTATTTTCTTTCTCTCTTTTGGTACTTTTTAAATATCCTAACTAGCTTTTTTTATATTAGTTGTCTTATGGATTTTATTCTTTCACTGCCATCTGTGATTAAATGTAGAAGAAAAGTGAATACTTTTAAGATTGCATACTTGTTATTAAATATCCTGCTTTTGAATTATTTCTTGTTACCTTCTCTTGCAGCTGTAGTTTATTGTGTTTGTTTTTTTCAATTTATTCTGACTAATTTGGTTCCTTGAAAACCACACTTGTACTAAAATTGAACTTGCTTAAATGAGAAACTGTTATAAGTTTTGAAATGTATAGATTTTTTAGGTAAAGATTTAGATAGATTTTTGTGTGTAGGCATTTAATCACTTTATGAAGTGGTTATATGTTTTTGGTCACCTTATACAACAAATGTACATTTAAGTGGGAACTTAGGGGGCTTATTACAGTCCAAAATTTATCATGATCTTCATTGTGGCCAAAAGGGTCATCATTATTGGCTTCTATCTTGTACACTCCATTACTTCTGAGTTTCTGACATTCAGTGGTCCACCATAATTAATTGAAACATTTTGAATGCAAATTTATATTTGCCCTTTGTTAAATTTATATTCTTTATAAGGTCATGGGGCATTCTAGTTATGAGGAATGTCTTTTTGTACAACATTTTTAGACAAAATGACAGCATTTGATTTATTGAACTATGTATGAGTAAATGAGGTATCACATGTTTAGAGATAAATGAGTTCTTTCATATAGTTTACAAATAATATGGACCAACCTTCCATAACTTTTGCAAACGTGTTCATACCATGCATGCATGGCATTATTTCTTATGCATAGTTTACCTATGGTTTTTGACAGGTTACTAAATTAAATAAAAAATGGACCACTTCACAGCCAATGAAAGTAGTGATGAACAAGGAGAGAGGGACACATGCAGAAGAATATGAAAATGTAGGAAGGTGTGAATTGTCATTGTCACTTCCATTGCCAAATCCTTCCCCTAAGGGTAGTAATGTTTCTTCAGCAAGTGAGATAAGTGAGGCAATAACATCATGTCCTGGCTTTACAAACTTCAAGGACTGCTCTAGTTCTTCAACTGTCAAAGATAAAATTAATTTAGACTTATCTTTAGCCTTATGTGCCAATTGATTTGATGCTCTCATTGTATGATCATCTATTATTCTAGTAATATTATATTCCACAGTCTTGCCTTTTGTTTATTCCCTCTCTTTTACATTTTTTGGGGTAATGTTCTTATTTCCTTTCAGTTACATTAAAATCTTAGTAGAATGTGTTATCTATTTTTAAGAAAAGAGTAATTAAAATCGTTTAAATTTTCTCTTAAAACATGGAAAAGAGGAGGTTGTATCTATTTGGGAGATAAAGGACTGAAAAGTTGGTAGGTTTGTTTTTTACTTTTCATTTAGTGTGATGTTCATAATAATGTATAGTGTGTTTATCTTTGTTTTTATTAATACAAGTACTCAAATCGGTTGTGGCTGAAACCAAGAGCTTCTAATCGCCTTCAAGTTGTGAACTAGAACATTGTTGCAATTTGTTTTACCAAGTTTTAACCAATAAATTCATTTTAGTCTATTATAGTTGTGTGTTACAATTAATTACTCATTTCAACTTAGGAGGCTATATACTTATACTTAGCCATAAATACATATTTAAAGGCACATCTGTATCATAGGACCCGAATTCTCTCTAATGAAAAACCAATCTTCATTGATAGTGATTAATCTTTTGGTTAATTGACCAGAGACTAATCCTGAAATCAATATTAAAGCCTAATGTTATGACAAAAGGGAACAGTTAGCATGAATGACTTGTCCTCAACTGTGTCTTATTCCATGTTCCAAGACAATCACATATTGACACGTGAATAAAAGAAAAATTTTAAAAGCAAAAAGTAATAAAATATAATATTCTGATTGGCTTGGAACTTGAAGTGTAACACTGTTTAGGACATGTTATCTCTCCGGAACACTGATGTTTCTGTTTTCAACGTCTGCTCCATTTGCCATTAGAACCTAGAAGAGTTAGGGATCATGCATGCCCCAATTGTAATGATTAAACTGAATTTCAACATGGATATAACTGAAAAACCGTTTGCTTATGGTATACCATAAACTTTTTGTTTACTCCTTCTCAAATCCAAATAATCAATTAACAATCTTTTACATTTTCCACTAGCCCTTTCTTTGGATCAATTATTAATACATGGATAAGTTCCACTGCAAATCTTTTCACACTGCCCCATTCAGGAAAATGTTAGCATCAAGTCACTGGGATGAAGATGAAGCTTCCTCCTTCTTCTCTGGGAGATACCTACCAAAGAAATTGCAACAGATACAATACTTATAACAGTAAACTGATATACATACCTTCTTTGAGTCAATATAATATCTAATATTGCATAAAAGACCGTGCAAGTTTAGAATCAGACATAAGAGAGGGAAGGGGCACCTTGGAATGACAAACAATGTTTCTTTTGGTACTATGAATGTTATCTATTCCCTTACCCATAGGATAAGAAACTAATCTATTTTGGAGTGTGTGACTACCCCTCTCAACAAACGTCACTCTCAGTAATCAAACCCTTCACCTTTTGATCATCATAAGGATGTAGCGAACTCTTATACTACTGAATTAACACCTTGCTAGACGACAAACAGAATTTATACATATAATAAAATGGAGATGGAATTCAGTGGCAAATACACTGACAGAGGCCAAGCATAATAAACAAAGAGTATGTCTAGGAGCATAACAAAATTATGGCTACCGTTTTAAAACACAAGTTAAAAGGGCTATTCTAGGGCTAGAAACGACCTGAACTTAGTCAAACCAAAGTTCAGCTCGATAAGGATTGGTCCAGCTCGAAACTCGACTTGAGTTCGATACGAGTTATTTTTTTAACTCGAGTTCGATACGAGTTATTTTTTTAGCTCGAGTTCGACTCGGTTAAAGTTCGGGAATAGTTCGGCACAGTTTGAATTGGTTCATTTAGACAACTCAAATACTTATTTCATTTTAAAAAATACTATAAAATGTTTTACATATATAAATAGAACATGGTTTATAAATATAATAAAAGTAAATATAAATATAATGTATGGATCATAATAAGCATAAAAATTAATTTATATACATAAATATATATACATATATGCACATAAATAAATAAATAAATATATATATATATATATAGCTAGCTCATGAACTTAACGAATCGAACTTTATCCAACTCAAGTTCGGCTCATTTATTTATCGAGCTCAATTTCCAACTCAAATTCGACTCATTTGGTTCATGAACCAAGTTTATCGAGCTAAATAACGAATCGAGTTTCGAACGAATACGGAGTTGGTTCGGTTCATTAACAGCCCTAGGCTATTCATATCATAAGTATATTAGAAGTCAATAGCAATGAGAACGCATGAAAAAATAATAATAACAGGGAGTAATGGCAAATAGAACAGACTAAAATCAACTACTTTTGTTTTTGCTTGCATGCTCAGCTGCTTACCCCTGTGCCTTGGCCCATCGGGAGAGTTGATAGAGTTGAACACCCTCATTTGAGACATGGCATGCAAGAAGTAGATAGTTGCGTGGCTGTACCATCCATGCAAATCTCATGAACAATGCTGAATAGACACACATCGCTGCAGCATTAAAATCAAGCAAGAGGTTCAATAAGCCACTGATCTTAAGTAAATGAAATTTTTTCAACATTTTGAGGGAACAGAGATGTTAAACCTCCTGTCATGTTGCCAGAGATCATTTCTGGAGGTTTTTGCATGTCAGCCAATCCCTTTTAATCAAATATTTTGACATATTAGTCTATAATCAAAGGATAAGCCCACTTTATAATATGCATAACTAGTAAGTACTAAGTAAATAAATATGCCAGATTTCTTCAACTATAAAAAAGATGATCATATGATATGAGTGAAACTCACAGCTGCCACAAATCCCCAGTTAGCAACAGGTCCCCAGAAGTGAGTTGTTTTAGGACCAACTGGGCTGTTCAAGAATGCTCTGAAGGATGCCATCTGACACTGGTACTACTTCTGAATGGCATAACAAAAATGTTAGATGACCTCAACAGAGCAGAAACATCATATCACATATATATGAGTAAATGCAATTTTTTTAATTACGTTTAAAAAGCCAAATAGGAAAATAGGAATATTGTACCACCAGAAAGCAAAGTGGTCCTAAAAAAGAGTCAAAAGACTATAGACAACGAGAGCTTCCTTCTACATATGGAATACCATCCTACAGCATCTTATACTATTTCACTCACCACAAATGAGAAAATATGAAATATTGGTCAGTGATCATCTAACTGGGAGAGTTTTGTAGTTCTACATGTCTAGAAGTACTTTGAGTTTGAGTATGGTATTAAACTATAAACTAGTATTAACAATTTAACACACTTAATATTGTACTATATCCATCTTTTGATTAACTTTAGATTAGTGGTGCCAAATGCTAATCCTTTTACTTGATGTTGATGATAAGCAAAATATATGATTACTAGACAGTCTAGCAAAAAAACCAGAAGCAAAATCATTTCTAGTAACTGTTCTAATGAGAAAGAATTCACTGAACGATGACGAGTGATGGCCACTCATAGAATTGAAGAAACAAATGAAGATATAAAGAACACTAGAGAAAAAACAGGACACACTTTTCTGAATGAGAAAATGAATTAAACTAACAGCTACTGAGTTACAGGGATGAGCTTTTCATGTACAACAACACCTATAGCTTCGTATATGTACTTCAACTAACTAAACTGACAACTCTAGGTATGTATAAATATTTGAGTTAGTTGTAACAACCATTGTGTGAATTCGTGAAAGGTCTATTTGCAAGTTGAGTTTTGGAGAGGAAATAAGGGAGAAAGAAGGTTTTGAAGCCATCTTACGAGCGTATTTCATGACTCTCTAACCTCAATTTCCCTCCAAAACTCAAGTGGGATAAAGATCTGATCGACAACATGTGTGTCCCTGATCGAAAACACTTCATATAAAAGGAATGATTTCTTCCCTTCTCCTTTTTTGTGTGTTACTTTTTCAATCAAAGAAAATTGTTTTCAGTGTGCACTGCCAATTAGGTAAATTTTCTGCAAACACATTTTTTCTTTCGATGAAAGCTTTTCTGAAAAACACATTATCACAACATAACACGACTGCAATTTATTATCTACTATTTGAAAAAGGAAAACATAAGAAACAGCGCTGCATTCAATTTCAACATTTTTAAATTAAAAAAAGAGAGTTATGATTGAATAGTAGAAGAGAATGAGATAAAGAGATCTAGATAGAGAGAGAATGAAGTACGTAGCGAGGGTGGTGATGGAGAGGATCGCCGCCGTTGACGGAGGATGGCTTATTGCGACAGAGTTCCAAATTCGGAGTAGAGATCAGAATATGAATGAAGGATTTAAATAGGGAAATTCTATAACTTACCAAATCTCACACGTGTGATCAGAATATGGCTTACTGCTCTGGTTTCAACCACTCATAAAGCAAGTTAAAAAGTGGAACTACATTGGAAAATTTACGTGGATATATAATTTGACTACACTATCACACGTTTCGTATATGTTTTAAAATATTTATAGAAGTAGTGTATTTTTAGGAAAATCGTGGATGAGATCCACGATTTTGAGGAAAGTCGTGGATGGGATCCCATCCACCTGACATATTCATGGAAGTCGTGTACCCTAAACTTAAATTCTTGGAATAAGCTCATATTCATAGTTGGTACATTTGACCCCAATCATGTAGTTGTCATCCCTTGTTGGAATAAGCTCTAAGCATAAATTACACAATTTTTTTGAAAGACAAACTTAAAAACACTTTCTTTCACTAATATTACTTGGATAAATATTTGTTTCAATTTGTTCCGTTATTAAGTATTGTATTACATTTGTTTAAAGATTATAAGATTATTGAAACATATATTATCATGATTGTAGATAAATGCGTAACACAACTATCTTCCCACCCAAAGATTACGTCAAAAATTCATATACAACCTTTGAGTGACTTGAAATTACTATAATTTGACTTCAATATAACTAAGTGTTTTTAAAATTGAACAGAATGAATATTAATTTTATTCAAAACTAGTTGAAAATGGTTATTAAAAATAAAATAGTGTAACTCAATGCGAATTAATTCCTAACATCCCTTAGAATGAAATCTGAAACTCATTTCTGTTACATACCAAATACAAGCACATTCAAAGTAATGTCCGAAAATCATTTGGGTTTTCACGTTCATTGACATTTGAACTGCAGCATAAATAATGCTTAAAATTATAAAAAATATGTATACACTGATAATGTATGAATTTTTCACATTATCACTGCATTATCTACCATTCATTTTTTAATCATTATTGACTCTTAACTAAAAGTAATACAAAATTAATGGTAAATAATGTACTGACTGTATAAAAATCTTTACATTATCAATGTATACATATTCCACTCTAAAATATATTGAATACCATGATATCAACATCATATAATTATTGCCTTTCTGTTCTTAAATTCAAAATTTAGTAAAACGAGACAGGTAATAACATTTGTAAAGTTAACATATAATTGCCCAAAACTTTTATCAGGTATTATAGAACAAAACAAAATTTAAAAAATAAATAAACAGTTCAACTATTACCAACATCAATTACCTTGTACATGTGTAAATCAACAAAAATAACAAAATTTGTGTTGTCTGGTTTTCCTCTTTGATAAACTCACAGCAAATGAAGAATGCCCATAAACTTGTGTTGGTGTCTGGTCTATCATTTAGGTCTAAAAGCTTGCAAAAATGAAGCAGAAATATAGTCTTTATGATGCCATTTTATTCTGGATTTGCCTATGAACATGGACAAGAAACTCTACATAGGAGAAGCCACCAGAGCTCTTGTCTTCCACCATATATGAGAAGAATAACATTCCTGATAGATACCATAAATAAAGATCGGTTACTCGAAAAAAGAAAAGAAAAGAAAGAACATTAACAGTGTACAAGTTAACAATTTTACACAGATTACATCTATTTGAATACCTCATTCTAATCTAGCCTGGCATGTGGCATACCAACCCAACAGAAAACTATGTACAACCCCGTTAAAATAAACGTAGACGATGCACCAATCTAAGCAGCTTAACGCAATGTACAAGATTTACAGATGAGAAACATTCAGTTTAGGAAAATTAGGCACAGAAGTTGTCAATAATTATTGAGAATGTTCAATAAATCAGAAAGAATGCATGGAGTTAAAACAAGTTGGTCATGAAGGATGGTGAAAGAAAAGGTTTAGTTGAAATCAACAAGAAAAAAACTCTACGCAAGTGTGTTCTAGCTTGGTGATGGCAATATGAAAATGCTTTAGTGGACATCGTCAAGTTTTGGAGGTCCAGGACCAAGATATAACCCTATTCAACATAACATAGACCAATGATTCATGAACCAACTATTACCAAAAGAGTAACCAAATTTAAAAACCCATGAGACTGAAAAGCAAAATCAAAATAGTTCCAGTAAGATTGGGGAATGATGTCATGCAGTTTCATGTTCTAAGCATTCCTTTATTCATTCTGATACTTAAAAAATCCAGGGCACTGACCTGATGGATCTCCTTTCTTGCATAACTTAAACCTGCCAAAAGATTACAAGATTATTTAAAATTTCACTTCATTTAGTTGCCTTACATGAACGATAATTCAACAAGGTCTAGAATATGTTATAATTGCGAAAACAATTAGCTTACCGGAGGTAAGAACATCTTTGCCGCCGTATCTCATTAACCACTTCATTTAGCTTCTTTGATAGTGAATTGTCATATTGCTGCAATACAAACTGATAAAACATAATTGTTACATTGCCAGTTCAGAGCAATAAGTAGAAAATAACATAATTACAACAACCATTTCTTTCAATAACGTAAAAGACAAAAATATGCTGGGGATTTAGTATCCATAAAAACTATGATGGGGCTTATAACAATGTGTTAAGGATGATAAATAGCTATAGGGAATGAAAGTTGGGTTAGGAGGGATTAAATCAATGGACGCTTCTAGGTTTTGACTATAGGAAAATGATTAATCTTTATTTGCAAATGCTAAAATGCTGAAACCTTCTTGATGAT
This sequence comes from Lupinus angustifolius, assembly GCF_001865875.1. Taxonomy (NCBI): domain Eukaryota; kingdom Viridiplantae; phylum Streptophyta; class Magnoliopsida; order Fabales; family Fabaceae; genus Lupinus; species Lupinus angustifolius. Next base: position 8,677,531 of record NC_032016.1, read on the forward strand.
GGAGCTTTCAAAGAAAAATGTCATATCACATCAATGCTGACATTGTGCAATGCAACTAATAACCAATGCCTGCCTTTTCTTCTTGATTAATTGAGGGTTATGATGAATTTTAATCTAAAATTTTCATCATATATGGTGGATTTTACTTCCACTAATCAAGGTAGGTAAAACTTGGAAGTAAATAACTCATTAACTACCCTTCGAACATTGTAAACCACTTGAAGATTCAGCAGTTCCTCTATTACCACAAATTCCTTGCTTTTGGCGATGAGAAGAAAAAGAAAGAATGCACATCTAGAAGATAAGAAATCATAAAAAATTTAAGAAAGCAAGCATCCACCATAGATGTCCAATCACTTGACTGGCCAATAATTGAAATTCCCTTGAAAACAAGGGCTGATAGTGGTCAAATTGGGCTGAATATAGGACATTAGACAGCAGAACCAGGGGAGAGAGAGAGCATAACATAAATTACCAGCAAAGGAATTTCTTCAACAGTGGCAACACCAAACAGTCTCCGCACAATATCAGGACTTACGGAGTCGCCAATATATATTAAACAATCATGACCATTCTCGAGAAGATATACTCCATCATCACTGACGTGTTCACTAGAAAGAGGAAGAAAGGAAGGAATAACAGATTCCTCATCTTCCTGCATTTTATAAAAAAAACTATCAGTATCTCTACAAGTAAAGTAAATAAATAAGTCAGGGTAATTGGGACTGTGTAAATTAAATAACATGCAAGACAAGTTTATTCTCAAAAATAAGAATTCATTATAATTTTCAAAATAAAAGATACATTCTTATAACTACTAACTATTATACAATTATCTAATTATTTGTCATAAGGAACATCACATTTTCTTATAAAAACAACTTTTAACATTTAATCGATATACCTTTGAGTCAAGGTCATGGATAGCTACCATCCTAGGATACACAAGTGGTATTGCCAATTGAGTAGAGAGAGAGGAGACATAGTTAAGCCAAAATGAAAATTCATCAATCTTTCCTTCTGTTCGCAACCCTGTACTCTTAGTTAATGCTGGAAAAAATGAAGAGTGAAATTAGCACCCACTTTTTTTTATAAGAAAAGAAATATTATTAGAAAAGAAGGGAGACCACATTATATTCATTTTGAATTTGAACAATAAAGATTGATCATTGACAAATAAAGCAAGTATTTATCAGCTTTGGAAGTCATCCCCAATTCACAGCGATAAACAAGACCCTGCCTCAAAACAGAAGGACTAGAAAGAAGAATAATGAAAGTCACTGACCATTTTAAAGGGGAAGCAACTGCAAACCCATCGAAAGTATAACCAATAAAATGAAGGAAAATTTCTTCCAAAGGATATGTTTTAGTTTTAAGAATTTGTATCACGTGGTACTAGTATCAGAATGCAGGAGTGGCAAAGTTAAAAAAAAAACAATAGAAAGAGAAAAAATGGTTAAAGGGAACTGTTTCATATGCAAGGTAGAAGGTAACAGAATAATAAATTAACAAATAAAATCAATAGTTCCACATGATTGTTAATTCGGAAACTTTTGCGAATAATAAATTCAATTCATGCATACCAAGCGTGTAGAGAGGCAAAAGCTTAAGTGCCTCTGGAAGAATAAGTTGTCCAGATGAAGATACTGTAGCACAATATTTACGGTATGAAAATAGAGCATTGATGCAGAGGTTTGTCACTTTTTCTCGAACAAGCGGGAGTGGCCTGGAAGGAACCTCATTAGCAGCTACAGATAAAAGTGACGCTGTTAAAATTCTTTCATCTAAAAACTTTAACTGAATACACTTATACACATGTTCTAGAAAATGAACAGGATGACGCCACCCTGGAAACAGTTACCGCATATAAAGCCAACAAATTTAATACAAAGCTCTTCCAGTTATTATATAGCAACCACAAATGCCAAAAACAAAATAATGAGGATATATGAGATACCTTGCTTCAAGAAACAACAAAATTGAGTGTCCAGGTCAGCTGCACGAAATAGGTTACTAAGCATACTAGTGACAGGCAGAGATAAGGTTATGACACGAATTCTTCTTTCGCCATTCACGGTTGTATAAAGAAGAGCACACTGAATAATGGAAAAGAAAAGTTTAATCAGAACAAATGAGCAGAAAATTTTACACCCACAGGCCACAGCCACTGAAGAGTTTTGAAGAGCAATATAAGGCGGATCCGAAGATCATAAACTCCTTCAGCAGTAAAATTTTATAATACCTGAAAAGCACATTCGGACCCATCCTGCAACTTATCATCATGTTTAAGAGTTACCATGAAAGTTTTGTCACAGTCAATCTGCACAAAAGAAAAATTAGGCCACAGGTTGAAGTTGAACATACCATAGTAATTAAAGGAAATACACTAAAACAAAAAATTAAGCACATATTAACAACACAAACGACAACATTAATATCTATCTGTCCATGCATATATTCACACAGATAAACATACGCTAAAGGTTGCACATATCAATACACATGTATATAATTATATCCAACATCTAGAAAAATATACAAACCCCAGGTAGGTCAACATCAGTTGGTATCCGTTTACAGAAGTTGCCATGGTATTCTTGTACTTGGATACCCTGACAAAATATATGCTGAATTTGTTAGAGCCTGTACGTTGTATAAGGAGATTTAAAAAAATAGTGACACAAGCAGATTACCTGGCTGCATCTCACACGCATCACAGCTTCAAAACCTTGAGGCCTAGTTATATTCCATCTTAGGTCATTGTAAAGCTTGGCTGGATCAGAAAGTGCTGAAAAGGGACAGTAGTAATAGACCTGGCAAAAGGTGAGAACTTCCATCTTAAATTTGATGTGTGCAACACATATTTCTATAACATATTAATTCTTTAACATATTAAAGGCTTCACCAAAGAAAGAAAGACAAATTACAAACATAACAAGTTTAATAGATTAAAACAAAGACACGTCTTAAATTATTGAATAAATACTTTCTCCTTTCGAAAAAAACTCATCAATTATATCTTATGGAAGCTTAAAATAAATCTACTTATCACATTACAAGGACAAAATGAGAGGTAAAAACTAGGCCTTATCTCATTTGGTGGGGTTGGCTACATAGATCAAATGATGCCATCAAGCTCGATCATAAACCAAATTTTCAATCAATTCATTTAGTTTATGGCGTTATAAGGTTTCTCCCAAGTTTTTACCCTTTTTAACTCCGCCTATGCCATTCTTTATAGTCAATCCTTACATAGCCAATTCCAAGCCAGGAATAACAAAATGATTACAAATAACATGATCAGGTGGCATCAAGTAAATTTTGGCTATATATATATATTGATAACCCCTTTATGGATATAGTTAATGCTGTTCTTTCTTCAGATACAACAACTGCTACCCTTTAATGGGTATGCTTTTCAATCAGTTTCCCATTTCGGCCCATTTCCTACCCTTTCCTGATAAGTGGTTGAAGGGTCTCCAGCATTTTCAGACAGACTTACATAAGAAGTGGAACAGGTTAAAAAGGAACGTTTATGTTTTCACTACTGCAAAGATCTAGATCAACTTAAGGAGAAAAAAACAATCAGCTCTTCACCTCCTTAGCACAAAAACAATGAAAATTAACACTTCAGTATGTACTTAAACAACAGAGCCATCAAGAATTCACATTTACCTGTCCACCAGTAGTTCGCGGGATAACAGATATGGATGCAATGTCTACATAAGTCTGGGTAGTCACAAATACATCAACACAAACCTGCACATTTAAACACTGATTACACTTAACCCATCCATATCAAGCAAATAGCAGCCAGTATCCTCAACCACATATATAACAGAAGTGATGCCTGAATCCCAAAAAAGGTGCTGAAGATTGACCTGATACTCAGCAAATTCAACTGCCAGTTCCATGAATGCTTTATCTGCTGGTTGAAGTAACTTATTGGCTTCCTAAAATTCAATAAAAATGGAATTTTATAGAAGAATATATAAAACAATGCAGAATATCAGATGTATCACAGAAAATTTAAGTATACTGTAAGGGTAAATATGTTTCCTCTTTTTAATATATAATCAAATGCCAGTATTACATGATCTATGAAATTTCATCTCCATTCCACCACAAAATACAATAGATTTGCAAATATATGGCATTAATCACAAGTCACCATCTGTCAAGCTCGACCTTGTAGCAAGAAAAGCCACAATAGAATCTTAAAATCATAGCCATTGAGTGATAACAAAATTGATATAATTTCTTCTACTATAAAGGAAATAATTCAAATTTTCAATGACAAATTGAGATGAATACCTTTTCCCCTGCAGAGATGTTTGTTCTACCTTCAGCCTCCCGAGCCGAAAGGGCACCAATGCCTATAGATGGCAAGACTGAGAACAACAAAACAAAATCATGAGGAACACCAAACACACTCAATGATGAATCAAACAGTAAAATGCATGTGGTTACAGAGAAAAAGAAGGAATCAAGGAAATGGACTAAGATAAAAACAAAATGATTACAAGCAAAACAGAACAAAAAATAAAAGAAAGGCCCAACCAAACATACAAATAAAGATCTAACTATCATGTCCAAACACAAATAATGCAATGAAACTGTAAATGCAATAATATTGTTTCAGGACATGTTGGAAAAACTTAGGTGCACCAATGATTAACTGAAGCGCCTATTTTTTTTAAAGAGGAGAGGCTGAGAAAGGGCTTTAAACAAAGTTGTTTACTAACAACTGAGGAATTCATCTGTGCCACATAAATAAACCATGTTAACAAATTTAGTTACTTATTTTTTGTCATTAAACTCTTGTTGGAGCACAATCTTCTAATACCATTTAGTATTTTTAACATTACATAGCAGAAATTGCAGTTTTTCTGAAGACTAATAACTATTTTTATATTTATGGTGATATACTGATTTTTTTCAAGTCATATAACTCCAAAAGAAAAGTTTTCCATCAAGGCTACATAGGGTAAGAACTTACATATAATTGAACATGTAGACACAACAATTATGTGATATAAATTTCAAGTGTTTAAGAAATATACAAGGTGCCAAGCTCACCTGACTGGAATACCAACAATTTTCCTCCAGAGTCCTTCAGTGCAAGGAATGCAGCCTACAACAAGACAACAATAGTATGAGCATCAACTTATTTTCATATGCATATAACGATCCTTCCAGGTCTGTCTTTGGTAATTAGGAAGTATTCTCCATGTGCACTAGCAATGTAATTTTTTTACATTGTTAGCACATTATTTACTGCTTTACAAATATGGACACTTTTAGTGTAAATATGAGTAACCGTTCTTTTCAGTTACTACTAAAAACTAAACATGATTTCTTCTGGGAGTTGGTGTTCCAAACACAAGCAGGGAAAACAAACATTGCACCCGATCTCTCCTAGTTTCACCCTTATTTCCCTTCCCTCTATTTTGAAATTAAATAAAAACAGCAGTCATGGAAAGACTACCAAGGAGCCTTGGTAGTATAAAGGAAAATCTTAAAAGAAAGAAATTATATGAACATTATATAGATAAAGAGTTGATGCCACTGCTATAACTATCTAAGCAAATAACATGTAAGATGTTGCAAAGTCAGGCGATCACAACTTTAAAACAAAAGGCCATACCTTGATAGCTGCACCAAAGGCTGACTCAGAGGTTCTACTGTTTTGGAACAAGGTAGGAATGCTTTCCAGAAGTAATTCTAAGTGTTGATGACACTAACCACAAAGAAGCAAACCAATTTAGTAAAGAAAAATTTGCTACACCAAAAGTACAAGAAATACAACAATGCAAATACCTTCTCCAAAGTTAAGTCAATTTATTTACTAGCATTCATCAAGAAGCAAAATGTTTGAAACTTACCTCAGATAGTGGAACAATAACGTCGGTTTGCAAAGGAGTGTAAACATCTTGTACATCAGGAATGATGAGCATCAACGGCTACAAATTTTAAATTTCAAAATCAGCAAGACTCGACTACTTAGAAGAGTACAGTGTAAATATTAACTTATCTAAAAAAATTCCAAACTTATCTAAACTAGTTACTCAATTACACAGATCTGTAAACAACTTTTTATTGTTAAAAAAATGACGGCCCCATGCACAAGCCTCTCACCTAGTGGGATCTGGGGAAGCTATATGTACACAGCCTTACCCTTGCCAGGGAAGAGGATGTTTTCATGATTTGGAGTTTCAGTCTCACCCTCGTAAGTGAAGAGTTTTTCCAGGATTTGACCCCATGACTTCCTGGTCATAAAGCATACAACCTTATCGTTGCATCAAGGCTTGCCTCTAAATAGCTATTTATCATGAGGAAGTACATTTCATGTTGTAATTATCACAAGAAACACAAGTAAAAAACATAAAATGCAGACAAATAAAAAACATAAAATGCAGACAAAGAACAATTAGAAAACCAAAGTTTCTACTACATTGCATAAAAACTGATGCAAACAATGCAAATATGATTGTTTGTTTTCCTTTATACACCAATTAACTGTAGCAGCTAATACCTACTGACTAGTGTCATTCACCTTCTAAAAAAAGAAGTTCAAGTTAATGCCTCAAGCAATATAAAATATACATTTTATTGAAAAAGTTCAAATTATTTTAAAATGAAAAAAAATACAACTAAAACTTCCAAGAAAAATCAGTGTATGTTTGGTTATATATTTATATTTTACCTGCTGCAATGCACGCTTCAAGTTGTAGAAATGAATTGTCGAGTCAAATGTTGCAATTCCTACCATTGTGCGAGGACCTTCCTGAATCAACAAAAAAAACTAGTTATGAATTGCAAAATATAAAAATCCCCTAAGCCTCATAATAGGAATTCAGTCACATAACCATTCATGAATATCAACAAAATGAGGAGACGTTTGCAAAATGGGTGGGGAAAAGATAAAAAGGTTCTCTCGCATTGCTGGTTTTTCTTTCTCATTTTTTTACTGAACAAGGATTTCAATTTAAGCCCTTTACTCTATACCACATCGCAGAGCATGTTCACTGTGCTCATAATCAACATGGAAAGAGATCATAAGAATGGGAGCATGAACACCATTGTAATTTCTGTATGCCAATTGTGCAATTTGGAGTTTAATATAGCTGGAATTCACAGTAAAAAGAGTTGACAAGGGACAAGCAACCATCCGGAATTAGCTGTGTTGCCAGATCATCATCAAAATATAAACATCACATTCAAATAATAGAAGGCCAAAAGACAAAAATCTCATATATAATAAAATAATACATCAAAATTACAGAAATAATAGTAGTGCCGTTGTGTTTTTTTGGTAATGTATGTGTGGACAAGATAAGATCAGAAATGAATGCATCAAGGACAAATTTGGGGCAACTCCTATTTTAGAAAAGATGGTAGAATCTCGTCTTAGGTGGTTTGGGCATGTGAAGAGGAGAGCGTTAGAAGCCTTAGTACGGAGAGTAGATTAAATGGAGATTACTACAACATAGTGGAAAAATTATTTTTGTTATCACCCCCATTCAGTTCAAACAACATTTTTCTCATTATTTATTTTGGAGGCAGAGGAGGTTAAAGGTATTGTCTCTTGATATTTAAGTGACAATCTAAATGAAGTATAATGAAGCAATTTAAGATTCAATCAACAGAACAAGAAAATTTGAAAACACTAAGCATCAGAACATTATCAGATATAATGGTTGATACAATATCAAACATATCTACAGTTAGAACTCACAGGAAGGTCCTTGATAACTTGACTAATGGCACTACAAGCCGCAGCTGTTGCACCAGTTTGAACAGCATTCATAGATACATCAATGAGAAAGAAGTACACAGCAGGCATTGGCTCACGAACCTACAGAAAATAGAGTGAATTGCACATCAGTCATCATGGATATTTAAGGGTGAGACAAACAAGAATGAGAAACATGAGAGCTTGTTCAAGACCGATGCATAACTGCTTACTTTATGTTTAAGCTTAAATCTATAACAGATATGAAGCCAACATAAAATTGACCATACTTTATCAATCCACAACACAAAAAGATCAAAGAAAGTCAATGCAATATGAGCAACCAAACAATTATTAAGAAGGTAGAAATAGCATCAAGAAAGTATCAGCAAGAAAACAAAACTGCATCAATATTTTGATTTAGTTCTGATACGGGGACAGAGTAACAATCCATAAAAAATATTGAAATTACTTAAAATTATTAGGTCAATGAGCTGCTACCATGTTAACTTCATAATGTCAACCTGGAAGCATGACTCTTTTATGAATGTCAATACTGTATTAATTTTAAATTTTTAGAGCTTGCATCTGGAATTAAAACTAATATGTTATCAGGCATAGTTTTAATATTTAGGTCTCCCTTAATGGGTTATATGAATGGGAAGCTTTAATCCTAGAAGAACAAGAATTTTGTTCAACGCCATGGGAGATAATTTAGGGAACTTTTATTGAAAAAGACCAGTGAATTATCTTTTATGAAGGTCAACCTGACCTCTTCAAGAATTACTCCTATTATGAAGTAGAATTTTAGAAATCCTTCTTCATGACTAACACCATCTACTTATCCTAGTATCAACCTTCAGGCAGTCATTAATGGTATATTATTACCATGATTTTAAATTTCACTTATTTAATTTATTTTCCGCCAACTTGGATTTAGAGCCATTCAACATCTAATCATGACAATTAATTCAAATCTCATATTACAGATCAAATGGCAAATAAAAATGTTGAGAATAAACCGCATTTAGAGTATAGCATTTAAGGTTCAGAGGGTCAGGTTTTAACTGACTTACTAGATATAATTTCAATCTCAACAAAATCACACACTATAAAAGAAATACACACTCAAAAACCCATCTTCATAAAGCCTTCTATATTTTACAAATAAACTAACCATGAATTCTTTTGTAGCAACAAACTCAACTACTCCTCTGCATAGTTCAGGTCTTTCATCAGCATCTCTACGTCGACCATCTGGACCCAAATTGCAGTGATATTCCCGTGGAGTTTCATCACTAAATCCTGTAAAACAAATATGCAGTCACAACTAAATGGTTGTCCATGTCACAGAATCAAACTATCGAATGATAGACTTTAAATGAGCCATTAGGCAATAGCAAAAATTACAAAATAAGCAAGACAGTTGATCAGCACCTTCCATAGTATTTGCCAACTGTTACAGAATTATAGGATTAAGAATAGGAAAAAGAAGAGAAGAGAGAGGCAGATAGCAAGCATAAACTAACTCCCTCCGGTCCTTTTTATAGGAACTTCTTGAGAATTTGGTTTCGGTCCTTCAATCCTTTTTATAGGACCATTTTCAGATTCTGAAGTACATTGATTAATTTCTTTACAAAAATACCTTTATTAATAGAGTAGAAAGAGAAAGAATAAGTCCCACTGTCCCACTACTAAAGGGTAATTTTGGAAAAATACATCTAACTGTTGATAAATTTAATGCTACTAACTATATTAACCAAATTCCATAATTCACGTGAAATTACTCAAAATGGTCCTATAAAAAGGATCGGAGAGAGTAATACTATTGATAAGCTGAAAATGTGATGCCGCTTACCAGATTTGCTTATTTATACTAATAATTAGGTGTACAGGCCCAAGCCCACAAACAATAAACTAAGACTACCATCCTTGTATCTTCTAAGTTCTAAAATTAACATACAATAATAAGATGGCTCAAGTGTATTGCAGATATTACTTGTACTAACCACACAAGTTGCAGATGAAACGCCTCCCCTGGTCAACGAATTTCATAAAGGGGTTGATGTAGGCCTTGCAACGTGAGCAACGAACAGGACCACTCTCTCCAAAATCAACAACCTATAAGAACATTAGGTTATAAGCCAAAGGATGTATTGGAATTTTTTTCTCTAATTATTGATTGAAAGCAACATGTTAGAAATAGCACAAAGCAACACAGATTAGACAAGATATGATCTGAAAAAACAGATGCTAGGGTCAACAAATCAATGAGCATATTAGTCTAAACATTCCAAAAACCTTAAAAGAAGAGAAACAGCCATTCTGAATATGAAGAGAGAATTATAAATGTCGTTGGTTCATGAATTTTTAAAATGGAAGGGATGCTTTCCCCAAACAATGTATTTGGCTAGTTCAAGAAGATATGCTGGAAAAAGCTAACAGGCCATCAAACATTGAACAAAAATAAAGAAAAATTCAACCTTAGCATTTACTTACTAAACATAGTAATACCACATGAAATCTATATAAGTTACCCTATTAAGCTACAGGCCAAAAATTTAGACGACTCCAGCACATCTACAACTAGCACTTCAATTCAAAATAATGACAGATGCGGAAACTTTAAAGAAAAATAATAATCATTACATGGATGGGCTCCTCAGATGGGTGTGGAAGAGCCAAAGGTTGGACCAACATAGCCAACTGCATTCCTGATGTTGACAAAAGGTCGGCAGTGAAAGGAATCTGTTTCATTCAACAACAACAAAAAGAAAATGAAAGATCAATATAAAAATTGAGAAGACAGGAATGTCAACATTTTCAAATTTTCAGTAACAAACCTCTGAAAATTACCTTAAGGTTAAAATTTGCTTTCAATAAAAGTAAGTTATTAGAGAGAGGGGAGAATACAGAGCTAGAGTATGAGGTATCTTCTTAAACAAAAAACCGAATCAATGAAGGCTACTTATAAGTCAAAGCAGAACAAATACATCAAAAGAATAAAGTCCTCCAATCCCTCTGCATATGAGTTCATCAAAAAGTAACCTTTAGCTAACCACAACATACTCAACATAGAACCCACAAATACAACTCTATGAAGTGAAACATGCAAGAGCTTATCCTTGAAAATCTGAACATTTCTAATTATCTTATTTGAAGCTAAAAGTATATTGTAGACATTAAATGTGACCTGATTGATTGTGCACCTCATGAATCGCGGACCGCAATTCCCTGTATCTCTTACAATGTAATCACTTGTGGCAGGCTGGACCAAAATTTGAACATAAATAAATCATAAGAACATACAGCAGTGGTGATTAATGCAATATATAAAACTTTCCAGAAAACATAAGACACGATATTGGACTTTGGTTATAAAACTGCAGATTTAAAAAGCTTTTTGAAAAGGGAATAAAATAAAAGGAAAAGATAATAAAGGGGATTGGGGAATAAGAAGCTTGTAACTAATAATACTGAAGACCAAGAATGCAAGCACAGTTAGCAAGCATCAACATAAACCCAATTTTCTCTTTCTCCAGTTTTTAAAAAATACGTAGAATTTTCAGATGAATACCGGAGGAATGGTTGCCTGATTGCCTTGACGAGTATCATGCAAGATCACTGCAGAACCTGGAGAGGGCCTTGGAATTTGATTGGGATCAATTTTCGAATGCCCTGTCATTGGGGCTCCAGTTTGACCAACAGCAGTTGATATAGTAGTACTCATAGATTGATTTGGCAATGCTGGTGGCATATGAAACATCCGAGGAGCTGAAGGAACAGGAACTGGAGGAGGCGGTGCCACCTACAAGACATGCGCAAAAATCAAGAATTTATGTTAATAGTTTGTACTTACTGGTTAAAGTAAATGTAACACCTTTAAACCATACTTGTCCAATTGCATTTACATGAGAATAGGTCTGTATTTTTTATCTGGCATACTTAAGGTACTTGGGAAGTGGGACTTTTATGGGGTTTACTCATCAATTTGCTGTAATCAGAGAATACTGTATCCTGTGTTGATATTGAAGTGTAGCATATAGGGCACTCCCCACTATTGACCAATAGAGAGTAGGATTTTCAAAATAGTCAGCTCCTTTTGTAAGTTTGCAATTACTAGTCAAATGTGTGGAGATGGGTTAAGCCGAACTCATATAAGCTTTCTCTATGATAAAATGAGCACCTTCATTTCTCAGAAGAAAATACTTTTCTGAACCATCTCTCTACCAACAAACAAACTCAAGAACCACAGTTTAAAATTCCCCATCTAAGACCAATCATAACAAATTTTACATCTCCTTTGAAACCACTTTCGACCAATTAGCAACAACATCATTGTTCTAGTACCGACGAAAACAAAATATTGTAGGCCCAATTTAGATAAAATACATTCAAATACAATAAATTTCAGATATAGAGGAGCTACCTGCTGGGATTGCATCTGCCATGGTGCTCCAAAAGGTGAAGCTGGAGGCTGCATTGCGCCTTGAGATGGCATGGGATATGGAGGCTGAGGTTGAACAGCTGGGCCTGGAGGAGCTCTCATTGTTGGAGGACCAATAGGCTGTTGTGCAGGAAAGCGTTGGGGACCTGGCAAAGCTCCACCAGAAAATGCTGGCGGACCATTATTCATAAAGTGACTGGGTGCACTTGTAGGGGGCATGACTGGAGGAGTACTTATCGGCGACGAATTAAAAGGGGTTGGACCAGGACGAGCACCCATAGTTGGTGGTGAAGCCACAAGTGGACGATTTGGCAGAGAACCACCAGGGGGAGGAACCCCAGAAAATGGCGCTGCAACATTGGGAGAAGGTCTCGACGCAAAAGAGGGAGGTTGACCAGGAGGGGGCCCAGTTGGCCTTCCAGGTGCAACATTCGACGAGGATAACGGTGGGCCAGGTGGACCCGAAGGAGGCCCTGCAGGCCTCACCAGTGGTCCGGGAGGTGGACCAGGTCGCGAAAACGAAGGCGAGGGAGCCGAATTAGCAAACTGAGGCGGTTGGCCAAAGGGTGGAGGCCTAGAAACAGGATTGGAGGTAATAGGAGGGCGATTAAGGTTCAAATTATGGAAATTAGCAGATAGTGAATCAGGTGTGGCATTAAAATTAGGGGGTTGTGACTGTGGTGTGTTATTTCTGGGCCTAGGTGCCCCAGGAGGAGGCACATGAGAAGCCATAACTGAATCTAATATCAAAATCAAATCAAATACAAGGTATCACAACTCTAACAATTCTGCTTCTGATTCACTAAATTTCCAAATAAATATCAACAATGGATCCAAATCTACAAGAAACACAGATTAAACAATCATTAGAATGTAATAATATTACAGATAATTGAAAAAAAATAAAAAATAAAAGATGAAGAATTGAAATGAAAAGAGAAAAGAAATGTGATAAAGGGAAAAGAGGGAAACCTGAAGTGAGATCGGAGATGAGAAAAGGGGTTTAAGAGAGTGATGGGTATTTTTGTAGAGACAACAAAAGCTTATGATGTTTTATTTGGTAACAGTTGAAACTTGAAGGATGCGTTTGGTTCAAATCTTATTTCTATTTCCAAATATTCTTTTCATTATTACTCAGATTCTCACAACTTTTTTGGACCATATCTACTAATCACAGAGTGACACCTGGTATTTTAGAGTTTTCTTCAGATTTTTTTCGATTTTACTTCCAAGAAAATCATTTGTAATTTTCTTAATGTTGTGGTTGGGTTTTTAAAAAAAATGAGGATATGAGAAAAATAAGTGTTATTTCTAGTTTATAGTTATATATCATTTGAGAAGAAGAAAATAGGGCCATAGCATTAATAACACAAATGTGGGTAATGTGGTAAAAGAAACAAAAGTTGAAAATGCTTAGAGTGTGAAAAACTACCACTTGGATCACGTTAATCATTTTGTTGAATTTTTTATCACGGTATCTTTTTAGTTACTAAAACTTATATAGATTTAGTATGTTTTTATACCATTCCATTTACACCACTAAATCAATATCTCATTGGTTTCTATCATCATAATGAAAACAAAGTTAAAAAAAAATAGAGAAAACAAATTAATAAAATAAAAATGGATTTTTGACCTTCATTTTTGTAAAGGAGAAGTGAAGTCCTAACAAAAAGGAAAAATAGAATGAAACATTGGCCTATAAACTTTTGAAACTTCAAAACAAATAATTTCTTATGTCAAAATCGATTTCTGTGTGCCATTATCACTAATTATTGATATTTAATGTTAATATGCATCATTAGGTAATGATTCATATAATATATAGAGATACTTATATACAAATGCACATCATTCACCATTCATTTGTAACATTTTTTTAAGAGTGAATAGCAATTTAACATAAATAATATATGATACAATGACAATAAATAAAACTTATACACTGTGAGAGTACATAATTTTTTTTATATATATATTAATGTTACCTTGGTTGGCTTTTGTATGAATTTACTAAATTTCATTTTTATTGGATCTTTTATTTCAAAAACAGATTGAAATAGATTTTCGATCTTTGGAAAGAACTGATGAGAACATATTATCGGATTTGAGATTTATTTTACAAAACCTAGATATGTTATATTTATATTACATTTATATACTCTAAATTCTAAACTGACACGTCTATTTTCATTGTATATGATAGATAGAAGTATTATTACATTCTTCCACTTAGATGATTTTTAACATAAAACAATTCATCTATTATTTACTTTTAATATTCAGAATACAAACTACATTTACTTTAAATTAAAAAGTTTTGTGTACAATTATTTTTGTACTTATTTTATTTAAATGTAATATTTCTATAATAAAACAAATTATCATAATTAAAGTACACATTCGATTCACCAACTCGATACTAAATTTATAGTTAAAATAGTAAAATGTAAATAAAATATTGAATTGCAAGTAATGGATCAAACAATCATGGCCATAATCATGTAGGTATACATACGGTTTAAAGAGATTTGAAGTAACAAATAGAAATAAGTTAGGTACATAAGGCATTAGATCTTCATACATCACTACGAGATTTCGAAGTAATTTGAAAATCTATTTACCATATAGGACTCTAAATACGAGTCTAACGTAGCAGTAAAAAAAGAAAAGAAAAGAAACTAAAAGGGAAAATTAATAAATAAAACACAAGATATGGTGAAGTAATAATGGTACTATACAAGACTGAAAAAGAGAGAAGACTTATGAGATTAACAGTAATCAGAAGTTGAAGCACCATATTTATCTTATCCAGCTCAGTCACCTACCTAAGTGCTTGGTGTCTACAAGAACACCAACTTCCCAAATCTCAATATACCTGTTCACATGCCAGTTCAACATACAACAATCATAGTAAAATGGTATGTGGAATTTGCAAAATGGTGCAATGCTGATAATCATATATGCTGTTTGGAGAGGAAAACTATATCCACAATTAGAAAGCGTAATAACAGTAATATTAAGAAGTCTGACTAACTGAGCTTTACCTTGTTCCATTAGAATTAATGCAAAGAAACTGGCTATGCCGCCATCCATCTTTGAAATTGCCAAAGAAGGCATCACCAGACTTTGTGTAGAACCGCCCCTCCCCATTAGCCTTTCCCTTCCAAAAGTTTGCGAACCACCGATCACCAGTATGAAAATAAAACCAACCCTGCAAAATCAATATGCAACATTTACCATCCAATTCACTAATAGAAATTTATCTAGTACTGCATCAAAGACTGTCGTGTAATCCATTATAATGTATGATCCACTTTCCGAATAAAAAATAAATATAAACCATATGATTGTTTACTTATAGCTGCTTATAATAGCTAAATTTGGTGTGAAAGGCCAACATGATTATTAATAACAACTAGACAGATAAATTGATCAAAATCTCTTCCGTAAGTCATATGATGATGTAGCCATTGCCAGGACTGTTACACCAGCGCTAACTGATCATTACCTAGCCTTCTACATATAAAAAACTCACATTCATTCACACACAAGTAAGATATTTAGGTAAATTAAACCCTATACAAAGTTACTTGTCTCATCTTTAGCTTTGACAATCATCACTTAAAAGCCAACTTCAAAAGAGTACAAACCTTGCCATGCATGACATCATCCCTCCATGATCCTTGAAACATATCTCCGTTTTTGAAATAGAATGTACCTGTACCAGATCTCTTACCATAGCGCCATAAACCATCATATATACTTCCATCTCCAAGAACAAGGCGCCCCTGATTGTCAATTTTCATTTCATATAATTGTTCTCTTCAGTATGTAGGAAAAACAAAAAATCATACTTCCAGAGTCAAAGCTAGCCCAAAGCTCCTGTTGCCTATTTTAGATTTTTTAACAACTTACCTTTCCTTCGGGTAGACCTCCTTGGCATCTTCCCTTGTACCTTCCTCCTCTATATGGCATTTCCACAACGGGACTCCACTTTTTTGGCAAATCACGTTCTGCCTCCTGTGTGAAAAATATAAATTCACACCTCAAATCCTAATGACATGAGATAGCAATAGACTAATAGAGTTTACAGCATGAGAATAAAAATTTAAACTTAATAAAAAGGAGCTCTTTAATAAAGTATACAAAGAGCAATTAGAGGATAGAAAATGGCGACATTCATGATGATCATCCAATTTTGGAGATTTGTCTGTTGCTACTTGCTGACTTGTCACTGTCAAGTGTCAACCATAGAATTTATGCATTACTTTGACATAACTCAACTTTTCCACAAATATCAATTTACTAAACACTACTCGAATTTTCAATCAGTAATACATGTATGAACTAATGAACATATATTAATAACAAATTTCAGTCATTATTACCAGCATCGATGCAGCACGAACAGATAGAACTCCATGCTTCTTTGGTTTATTAGCATTGTTTCCCTTCAAAAGTGAATATGCAAATTCCATCACTGCTTCCAAACCTGCATCAGTCACTGTGCTCCATGAAGACATACCTCCATTTGTGGTTGGTACTTTTGCATCATTATCAATTTCTGGCTCATGCTGTTTTCTCATAAATGGATCTTTTGAATAGTCTTTGAACTCTTCTGAGGGCCTCACACCAACTGGAAGGTGGAAGATGCTTATTTTATCAACCACGGGTGTGGCATCAGCTGCTCTTTCTTGGGCCCACTCCTTTGCCACCTCATATCCAGGACCAAGATTCCAGTTTTCAAGTCGCTCCCTTTGAAAAGCATAGTCATCTACTGCAACTTGATTTCAGAATGAGAAAAAACATCAGAGAAAAATATTACTGAACAACTGTTCATATGCACTGACACAAAGTTATCGAATTTTAGGCATGTCAAAGTTACCTCCTTCATTAATGGAGTCATAATGAATAGAATACTTGGCCATACTGTCAAATAAATCTTCACTTTTTTCAGAGCCCCTGTTATTCAGAGGCCAAAATGGGAGCGAGTGAAACAGCAGGATAAATTTTATTAAAAAGATTATATAACAAAAACAAAATGAAAAGTAATAACGAGATATAACCTTGAAGCAGGCAACTCTGAGTTGCTGCTGCTGCTCACTGCTGGCTCCAACTCTTCATAGTCCATACTAGGATTCTCATCTATGAGATCGGATGCAATCCTAGTTGCTCCCTCATCGATGTCATTAGAATCTGTTACTTCGTGAGGAGATACTGCATTCTCTTTTTTAGTAGCAATTTGTTGCTGATTATGTCTCTCCCAAAAGCTAAAAAGAAGAGGAAAATGCAGGGCCAGTGTGGACAGTATACCACCACTCTGGGGGGACTGTTCCGCGTTTAAACTGCTAACATTTGAAAACAGAAATCAATTAGAAATTCAAGACATGTGGCGTTAACCCCGAAGCATTAAAAAATAAAGACGTGTGCAATTTATTACATCTGACTCGTCATTACCATCAAAGTTATGCATGCCAAAAAAGTAAATGACCTTGTAGAAATGTCTGGATATTAAGGAAATAATTATTAGTTCAGGATAATATGCACTTTAAAGTTGAGTCAGATAGTAAGTCTTTTATGCCAATACATGAATCTGGTTCCAGAAAATTCACAAACGGGATAGTTTGATAAATGATGTTTATGAAATTTACAATACTGAGAAACTATGGGTGCCGTTGGTAGTATCTTTTCTGATAACAAATTAGGTAAGTTGGGATTATTGTGCCCGTGATTCTTATACAAACCTTTGAGAAGCACACCACAGCAGCCAGTGATTATAGTGGGAGAGCCTGAGGTTATTAAACCTCACATCGTTATCCCATACTTCCAATGTGACATTCAAGTATCATATCTTACAAATGAATCGTAACTTTCCACCATGCTTTGCAGCTCCAGTGTCCAATGAGCAAGCTGTGTACTATCACTTTGCTAGTCATAGGTGAACGCTACAATGCGAGCATCACCGCCCACACAGTTCCTTTGAAATTGTGAGACATTGTGGAAGGCTCCTATACCAATTGATACAAATCTCAACCACAAAAGTAGTCATTCTAGTGTGGGGCAGAAGTCCCACACCTTGCGAATATCCAAACAGATTCCAACCCTTTGCCCATTCATCAAAAGAAGCCATTATTTAGTTTCCAAAATATGGCTATCACCACAATGTTTTGTGAAACTCTAATTCTACTCTTCCTCTTAATCCTCACACAATTTCATTCTAATAAGACCAGTTCACAGACTCCTGAAATTCCTTTCATCATCCTACCTACACTATAAAACACTCCCCTGTTAAACAGATGATAAGATCCTAGTATATTATCATTCACTTGTTATTGTTAGCAATTCCACTACCATAAATTCTGCCAGATTTCCAGTATTTTCAATTGAAATAAAAAATCAGTCTTCGGTGTGAAATGAACCCCATTGTTTTCTTCAAATGTTTTTTTTTAAATGAAGTGGCTTTGGTGGGGGTTGGGGGTTATATGGAAAGGTTTCAGTAAGATAGAGGGGGAAAAGATAAATCATGCTCGATCTCAACCAACAACCTAAAATATGAAGGAGAGTGAGATAATGCAATCAAATTCAAAAAAACCTCAATGTATTGTTGGAAGGAAGAAAAAAACACATGTTTTCAATATAAACATTGGAGCATAAGTTTACCCACAGGCATTACTATTTTTAAATATGATACTTACCCAAGTGTAAGGACTGTTGTAATCAGTTGGTTGGGCTCAGCATTAGGCTCATGGACTGTTGATAGTATAATGTCTCTTTTGTATTCTGTTGTTTGACGGAAAGTACGCACAAAAGCTGCTATATCACTATCATTGATGGGTACTGAACTTGCGAGAATGCATATAACTATGCTATTTGGATCCTGAACAAAGTAATGATTACAATAAGTTTATAGAGTAAAGGAAAACGAACTACAGTGCAACAAGATTACCAGAAGAGTGACGCTTAAACAATCCAAAGTTTAAACAAATAATAAAAAGAAAAAGGTTCTACACTGAATATATGGTAGAGGGGCAAATTATTCCAAAAAAAGGATCTTCCAGCAACAAAAGCTATGCATTTAAAAAATTGTAATCCATCAACAAAGAAAAATAGAAAGTAAAAAAGAGAGATACCTTCAAACGAACACCAAGGAAAGGACAATCAAATATAGAGTTCAAAATTGAAGTTCCGATGTTATATGCAGCTCCAAATCCAATTTCTGCTTCTTTATAGCACTCCAATATCTGTACATAGTAATATTGGTTTTACATAGGAATAGGGTGACAGGAAATGCAAATATCAGAAGTGGATTTCAAAAGAGAACACTTTGATATTCAAATGTGGCCCTGTTTCAAGAAAATATAAACAAGGCTAGCGAGTATCTTTTAAGGGGGGAAGCCTAACATTACAAGGGCGAAAATCTTATAAACTTACTTTATTAACTTCTGAAGTGCTAGCTTCTTTCATGCCATCATGCAATCTGTGTATAAGTTTTTTGTGCATCTCCTGCAAATCTATCCATTTGTAATCATATGATTGTATTATAGAAACTAACAACCTGAAATAGGCTAGAAAAAAACTTACAGATTTTAAAATAAATATGGCCTTAATAGCCAGCAAAACTGCATCATTAGTAGTCTTCATAGCCTCATCTAGAGTCAACAAGTCCTTTTTGAGCAGTGCATCAATATCAATTTCTGTGCATAAATCAACAAAAAGTGAGCAAAACTTCAGGTTTTTTGTAGCCCTTCAGGTGATCTGATTCAAAATAAAATATAGTTTTCTTTTCCCAGTTATTCCAATCTCAGATCAGTGTCATCAATTTGAAAAAATAAAAGAAAGCCACTATATCATTGACAAGCAGTTTAAAACGACTTAAAGCCTTTATTGCACTAAAATGGGAAGTCAAATGCACCTGTTTATATACCGATATTTTATTAGGAATTACAAATGAATCCATCATGTTGAAATTACAAGGTTGAGGTACAGAAGGAGAAGGAGTACTCAAAAATAATAAATTTGTATAGATATTAAAATAATTATTTATGATACAAAAGACATAATACTAAACCCTATTTATAATAATACTAGGCTCATAATAAAATAAGGAAACAAATCATAAAAAATAAGATAAAGTAGTCTCAATCCTAAGGTCTTCTAAAATATTCAAAACTAATCTTAAGATATAATCATGATAAATATGATATTTATCTCGATCCAAATATCCTTCAGATATTCCCTATATGATAGTCATATATTCTAACACATCCCAGTTATCATGCTTTTCCAACTTTAGTCACCTAATGTGTGTCACACTTGAGAAACTCAATAAATCATTATACTTTGTGTTTTTTGAATTACAATCAGCTTAGACGGTTTGGAATGAACATTTTGATAATTTCAGCTAAGTAACTGGGGCAATATGGATCAAAGGTATAACATGGGTGGGACATGCTGGTGATACAAATCAAAAGGCTCTCCACCATCCTCTAAGATGGTGTTTAGTTGCAGGAATGTTTTTGAGCACCTTCTTGGGAATGTGATACCTGGGTAGGTTTTATTCCCACGTTTGGTTCATATAAAACATTCCTGGGAATATGATTGATTTTCAAAAATTAGCGTTGACTACAAAATAGAGGGTAAGCTTGGCGCCACGGTAATGTTGTTGCTTAGTGACCATATGAGGTCACGGGTTTAAATCCTGGAAACAACATCTCCGCTTGTGGGGGTAAGGTAGTGTACATCTACCCTCCCCGGACCCCACTAAGTGGGAGACTTGTCCATTTGGTCGAACTTTTTAACCTTGATTAAAAATAAGAGGTTAGATAGATGAGGACATGAAAGTCATTTTACACTAAAAGTTGACATCCTAGATAATGAAGTCTTTTAGATATTCTGATAACTAATACTCTTTTCAGAAAAAGAAAATGCTCCCTTTAAGTACTGAATCCGTTTGGGAAAAAGGAAGGCCCTAGAAAAAAATTACACTATAATTAACAAGCAAACACGTGAAACATAGCTCACCAATAAGTAAATCTGTGTTGGCCTTAAGTTTCCCCAGCAAAGCTTTCACCTGAGAAATTATGATTCAATTAATATGTAGTACAGACTAAATGGTTTTAAAAAAAAATGGCTGAGTTACAAAACATTAATGATTAATCAATCATGTCAAGGAATCTCAAAAAATCATAGAGTGGAAAACATAGTAGATGCCTAATATGTTATTAGAGAAGAGTCCAGAATAAAATAGAAGAGTCTAGAAGGATCTAGAATGTTTTAGAAGAAAGAAGTATTAGTTACTATCCTTTGTAAATAATTAGTTACTTTGGTAGTAGTTAGTTAGTTTTAGTCTAACTACTTTAAATGGATTTCCCTCTCATTCTTGTAACTAACTTTCACTTTCTAAGAAATTACTGTTACTTCTCATTCTCTCTCTCTGTTCTCTCTCTCTGTTCTCTCTCTCTGTTCTCTCTCTCTGTTCTCTCTCTCTGTTCTCTCTCTCTGTTCTCTCTCTCTGTTCTCTCTCTCTGTTCTCTCTCTCTGTTCTCTCTCTCTGTTCTCTCTCTCTGTTCTCTCTCTTTCTAGTTTTCTACTCTTTAGCCATTTTCCTCAAGTTATCATAATTCATAAGATGTTGAGCCCGTGGAAATATTTATCATATTGCAGGTTGAAATGTTTAAAAATCCTTTTTATAAAATTAATTTCTTGCATCATCACAGCAAATATTATTCAAAGCACAGACAATACCTCCTCTTGCCGTCTTAGCCCTTCAAAGTTAAAAGGTTTCAAAACTATAGCAACTGTTAATCCATTTCTGGACCTTACAGTATCAAAAATATCAACTGCAACAGTGTGGTCCAATCCATATCCTGCACTAGCCACCTAAAGAAGAAAAATGGGCGGAGGGGGGACAGAGGTCATACAGGAGAACTTTCACAGTTTTGGCTAACATATCTTATTTTTCACATAAATATGTAACTATGCAAGGAATGCAACCTTAAGTCAGTAAGATTTATCATATTTGATGCAATAAATAGTGGGTTACAATTTCATTATAATCACATAATAGACATTTATCTATTGTGATGTATAATAAATTGAAGTTGCTCGGTTTACTTGTGTGTAGTTGTGTACTTACAAATCATCAACCAAATGGGATAACGCAGACCAACTGGATACCCATGGAAACTTTATGGATGGAAATTGAAAATTATCACTATAAAACAAAGGTCTTACTACAAGAGTTTTGAGGTAAGGAATGTACAAACAAGGACAATAGTCTTTGAGCATGACTTCATAAATATTGGAGCCTTGACAATTCTTGGACAATATTCTGAAAAAATAAGCAGATATATCAGCAACTCGTAACCGTATAGAACAAACTGGCATACATATGAAAATTTCAACTTAATCTTATTCACAAAAAAAGTTTATGAATTTCATAATCTGTCTTCTAGTTTGAGGTTTAAGCTTCACTTTTAGTAATGAAAAACACAAGGTATAATAAATAATAAATCAAGTAGAATGTATAACTATAATTTAAGATTTTACATCTAATTAGATGTCACAAAAAATTAAAATGCCTGTTTTTCTATATTCAACTTGACAGATAAGAATTATAGGGTAAAAAGGAATTGTGACAATTTAAAATCGAAAGGTAAACCTTCTTCAATTGGCCTTTGTTGTAATTGTGCCTCTTGTGATTCTTTCATAAGGATATTCCTGCAGAATAGTTTCAAATCTCATAACTAGTAAAAGCAGTGAATAGAACAAAAACAAAAGCATCACAAAACTTTGAGTAAACATTGCATGCACATCATACTGGTTTATTATTTTTATTTCCCAGTGTAGAAACCTAAGAATGTACAAACCCTCCTTTAACCCTACATTGTTCAATACTAAAATAGATAACTTATAAACTAGCAATTACAATCATTAACTACATGGAATCTCAAATTATAAAAAATATGCTGAGGCTCAAAATCCATTTCATGCACTCAAGAATCCAAAAGCATCCACTCGAATACATTAAAGGAAAATAACAGGCTATCATAAACCACAACAGCTCCCAAAAATTCAATTCAGTAATAACAAGATCATGAAAACATTGAGTATTACCAAAACCGCAGCGACGCTAACTGAAACTTCGAATTGAAGCAGAAATCTAGAACAGCGTCCTTCCTGCTACCAATTCCAACGACATCAATGAAATCGGATTTGGTTTGGCGATAACCGTTGAACGATGAACCTTTCTCCAAACACATCGTGATCGGAGCAAACGGCTTTGAACTGCGACTCGAACGGAAGCCATAGTTGCGGTGACGAAGAGATAGAATCGAAGGAAATGGAAACGGTGAAGGATTGGAAAGTGGATTGAAAGTGGAAAACGCAGAAAGGTCCATTTATAGAAGTGAAAGAGATAAGGGTTCCATTTAGTGAGAAAAAAAGAAGGTGAGGTTGAAGTTAAGCTAATACGTGATTAAATAATGTATGTATTTTGTTTCTGTGAGCATTGAGATTTGGATAATGGAAATTATGGAATAAGATTTTGTATGACACAGTTCAACTTCAAAGGTTCGACACAAAATCCGCCATAGCGTTGGTGGCTCAAGGATGGCCTCTGGAATTTTTTGGGTGTAGAATATTAGATTATAATGCTTTTATGACTTTCATCGGCTTATTGTATTCTTATCCAATTCGGCAACATCCACAGATACGTGGGTTAGTTCTCTCGGCGAATATTTTTTTATCCAGAAGACTTAAACCCGGATTCTTGCTTAAGGAGAATCAAACATATACCACTTGAACCAACATAGTAAAAATTAGCATAACTATTAGCACATAAAGTCGATAAAAAATTAGCACACGTCACAATTTTAAAATTTTTAAAGTGTATACTAAAATCGATGTAATTTTTTTCAAGGCAGTGTGATGATTGAATATTGGAAAACTATAAATAGTTTTATTAAATAGGGAAGGTCAAGCTAGAAATGATTTCCACTAGGTTTTCATTCTTTTTGTTATTTTGAAGCACACAAGTCAAGTTTGGTTGAGTTAACTTTTAAAAAAGGGAAGGTCAAGCTTTGAAAGTGAAGATCTTATATTGCTTGCCTAGGAATTGAAAAAAGCCCATTAGAAATTAAACTAATTTAAACGGTTAAATTATTAGTTTAAATCATATATTTTATATATAATTAATAAATATGCATAGTTATATTGAAGTAGTATTTTTCTATTGTTTTTTGGACAAAAATAAAATAAAACCTTGGAGTGTGTTCCACTTTTTTTATTTAAATTTTAAGTGAAGTTTAATCGGGTTTAACGCAGTTGGACTACAATTTTCCTAATTCAAAGTAGTTCAATTTTCATTTGATTAAGACTGCAAACCAATATCGTTTTCAAGTCTGGTAAACAATGTGACCAATCGGACTGCCCGATCTGATCCTCATAACATTGGTTGAAACACTTTAACTTTGAGCATAAAATCAATGAGACTCCGTATAGAGAAAGAAGTTGTTACTTTTACTTCTGATCTTAAAGATAAAAATGTCAAGTTATTATTATATTTAAATGGTAAAAATATATTATCATATTATTTATTCATTTTGTTTTTGAGTTACTTTGAGAGAATCCTTAATCCTAAATATTCTTTCTTAAAATATGAAACTTTAGCATTAGTCGTTTGATTATTATTATTATTGTTGTATCACACTCTGTAAGGATATTTAAAGTTTTTTAGACTAAATAAACAATGAAGCAGTATAGTTAAAGATGCAGGCTCTTATCCTTGTATAATACACATCATAATTATTTAAGATTTTCATTTTTGTTTCTTGTACTTTGGAACTTTGTCTAAAAGAATGACAACATAACAGAAGACAAGAAAGAAAAGGATGGACTAAGGCTTCATTATTATTCTTTTGTGTCGGGTCCTTTCTCATTCACAACTTATAAAATTAAAATAAAGAGGTTTTTTCTTTTCACACATGTGTCCTTGCACTGGAGGCAATCATGTCTGAGTCGGGTATATTCAGTGGACATTTTTTCCATCTATAAGACTCGAATCTGAGACCTTACTTAAAGGGAATCAAACATGTACCACTTGAACTAAAATAAAGAGGTTGAAATCGTGTTAAGATTAATACTAGCAGAAACACTGTAACTAGGAATTTTGTTGGGCTGTTTATTTGCTAGTCATAGGTTGACTATTTAAGAAATGACATTAAAAATATAATATAAAAATTAAAAAAAGTATGATATCGAAGAGAAATTCACTCCTAGACTGAGCTGTAGATAGTAAAAATAGGTGGTCACGAAAATCTTAATCAATACTATAGCAATATGTATTATTTGTTAATTTATTTGAGAATAAAATTTGATGATTTTTTATTTAATTAATTATAAAAACATAATAGGGACTCTAATAGCTCACGTAAGCCGTCTTCCACCGTAATTGGGGGCATGACACCCATTAAATTCAGTAAGGATCCTCTCCATTAAATACCATTTTATAGCACATAAAATATAATATGTAGTGACATTTTTATTATTTTGTTTAACAGGAAATTACATTTTTACTATTAAAAATATAAGTAAAAATAATCACTTGTCTCTCCATTAATTGAGGGGATCTTGTTCCATTAAATTAGCATAGCAGTATGAATATAAAACATCAGGATTTTCTATTTTAATTAATTCTATCTTATTTTATTTTTTGTATAAGTTAATTGATTAGCTCATTTTATAACTTACTAGATTTTATGTAGCTAATTTAGTGTGTTGATACCATTATAGGAATTAATCTTTTTCCATAAACATAAATTCTCAGCAGCCACACTTAGAATTAGATGACAAACAAACTAATAAGATATTGGTTTAATAATATAAGATCAAATCCACTATATTTTTTAGATGATTAAAAAATGAAGAGTCTGGTTTCTATAAGTGACACTTGTACAACCACATAACTTGAAGTTGATTAGTTATTTATTCATAAGGTGAAGAGATAGATAATACAAAAAAAAGAATTTCTCATTATAGTTAGAGGGTATGCTTAAAGTTGTAACAATCCCACTCTTTTTATTATAAGTCACAAAATTATACGTCTATCTAAAGAGATAATTATACATATTAAAAGAGATTATTTTCTTACTCATAGAGGTGTATGACCCAAAAAAAAATTAGTTATATTTTTTTAAAACAAACAATATAAAAAGTAAATCAAAGATAAAAATATATGTATATGATTATGACATTCAAAACTTAAGATACAAATAACATATTTTTCAGTTAATGATGACCAGCTAGCCATTGCATTTTAGATGCAGTCAGCCAAACACATAAAAGAAAGCTTCAAAATCCCTTTTTTGCCCTTTCCATGTCAGTGACCCCCAATGGTAACAGACACAGTATACTCTCTTATGAATTTAGGACACCATATATCTTATCTATTAATGGAGAGACAAGTAATTGTTTTTACTTACATTTTCAATAATAAAAAAGTAATTTTATGATAAACAAAAGGGTAAAAATGTTATTACATATGACATTTTATGTGTTATTATGTGACACTTATCTCTCGATTAATAGAGAAATCCTTACTCTTGGCATTCATTCCCTCACCCAATCAACCTTGAGGTGCTTTCCACTTACAACCAAACTTCATTATTATATGCACAACCAAAAAAGGCAAAAACATCCCTTACTAACCGTTTAGTAATAGTTTACAACTTCAAATAGTTTCATCTCTTTTACCAATGCTTATTTACTATTTTCTGTTCTGGTTTTACGGTTATAGCTACTACACTATTATTAAGTTTCATTTTTCTTTTCAAATTTGTGTGAGGGTCCAGTGGGGTTAGAGTGATAGTGAAAGTTTGTTTTGTAGTGAATAAGAAGATACCAAATAAGAGATAGAAAGAAAGAGAGTGTGTGTGGTGTAGCTGTTTCATGCTCCTTTCACACATTCTATGTCGTTATGCGGCTAAGGATTGGGTCCACCGAGTCATAGGCCTTAGCTTCTTTCTCTACAATTTTATTTTTGTTAAAGAAAACCATTTATGACAAGAGAGATGAGAGCAAAATCTGGAAAAAGTTACTTTTGAAACGGAAAAAAGAAGAAGAAAGAAAGAAGCAAAGTGGAGTGTTTATATGTGTATATGTGTATATGTGTTGGTGTATCTGCATGACACCACATCAGTGAAGAAACTAAGTAACATACATCACTGCCTCAAAATCCTCATTTCAAAGAAGCCAAAACAGTTAGGGTGGGGCAGAAGTATCATATAGTAGTAGTGCCTCAATCCTCATATATATATATATATATATATAAGAGGGGTTTCATTGCTTTTTTTTCTTCATGTATTCAACTTACACATATATATATATATAGGCCTTATTAACTTGCTATTTTAGATATCTTCCTCTCTAGATTCTTATTTCTGTTTTGCTATTAGCTTTAAAGAATTCTATTTACTTATGAGTTGATTGAGATTGGGATTATATCTGAGTTGAAGAGGATTTTCTAGAATTGTGATTGAGTTGTAAGGTTGAAGAAGAAAAACAACACTTCTAGCTGCAGCTGAAGCAGAAACTTGCTATATATAAAAGATGGCGGCATCATCTTCATCAGTATCACTCTTTGGATTTAGAGAAACGGACCAGAATCAGAATCAGATGAATCAACAGCATTCATCTTCAGCAACTCCACCTGCACCACCTCAGAAGAAAAAGAGAAACCAACCTGGAACACCAAGCAAGTATCTGAAAATTTAACTAAAAAATATAGTCTCTAAATCATTTCATATAATGATACATGCAACTTTTTTTCAAATTTCCTTTCATAGATTTTATCTATTTAATTTCATTATACAAGATTTTTCTGGGCTACCCATTTTGTTATATATGAATTCCCTAGGGAACCCTAATTAATGGATTGAAATTAAATGGGTATATGTCCTGGAAAATTTGTCTTGATGAAGCTTTCTGATTAATTTCTTGTTTTTACCTTAGTGGAATTATCTAACAATTTGTTGTTTGTCATTTTCCAATGCTGAACAGATCCTGATGCTGAGGTAATAGCACTATCTCCCAAGACCCTAATGGCAACAAACAGGTTTATATGTGAGGTATGCAACAAAGGGTTCCAAAGAGAGCAAAACCTACAGCTACACAGAAGAGGACACAACCTACCTTGGAAGCTTAAACAGAAGACTACAAAAGATGCAAGGAGAAAGGTTTATCTGTGCCCTGAACCCACTTGCATTCACCATGATCCTTCAAGGGCTCTTGGTGACCTCACTGGGATTAAGAAGCACTATTATCGCAAGCATGGTGAGAAAAAGTGGAAGTGTGATAAGTGCTCTAAGAAGTATGCTGTTCAATCTGATTGGAAAGCCCATTCTAAGATTTGTGGCACCAGAGAATATAGATGTGATTGTGGCACTATCTTCTCCAGGTAATTTAATTTGCCTAGAAATCCAATTCAATTCATCACATAAAATCAACCCTTTCTTCATAACTTAGATGTCAAATTTGATGCTCAATTTATATTGTCCAAGAATCATTTTCCTAAAGTTAAATGTTACCCATTTCCAAACAGTTGCATGTTACCAAGCATTTGTATTTTTATTATGCAATTCATAGTATAAGACTCGATACAAAATATATATATATATATATATATATATATATATATATATTTGTTTAGACTAAATGGTTATAAACAGAAGGAGGGAGAAAGTGTATGGTTTGATTTATGGCTAATTTGAGATGGGTTGGGTTAGGGCTTATAAGATATTATTCTTGAAGTTGCTATAGGGAGGAAAGAGTATTTAGATGCTTTTTTCTATGTATTGAGTTTGGTTTCCTTTTCTCAAATTCGTTCCTTTCTCATTTGTATGGTTCCCTTTGTCATCTTCCATTCCTAATTGGTAATGAAAGAAAACATGCATGCCCCCACGTGAATAATCTCTACCTTCATCTGAGAGGTTTGAGAAAACACACAGTAGAAACAGCATCCCTCATGTCTCATTCTCAAGTCAGGGAAAAAACCACCTTTTTTTTGTTATAAAAAAACCACCTTTTTCA
The DNA here is from genome assembly GCF_001865875.1 of Lupinus angustifolius. Classification (NCBI taxonomy): domain Eukaryota; kingdom Viridiplantae; phylum Streptophyta; class Magnoliopsida; order Fabales; family Fabaceae; genus Lupinus; species Lupinus angustifolius. The sequence continues at coordinate 8,706,801 of NC_032016.1, forward strand.
TTTTACCTTGAAATCACCGCTTTTTTTTTTGTTGCTGCTCATTTCCTTTTCTTCCTACCCTATTCACGGATCTGTTATCCCCAACCACGTCCCTGACCAATCACAATGAAGCAAAACTAATAAAGTTATAAATATTTAATTTTTTTTTAACTGACGTGATATAATATGATAGGTCTGAGACAGAGTTTAGAACAAGATTTGGGACAACAGATCATTGTCCCTTATTCACGTGTTGCTATGCAATGAAGTTGAGAGAGAGTGTGTGTGGGGTCAGGGTTGTTGTGTTGTGACTAGCTTTGTTCTCTTCCTGGTTGGCTACATGTGTTTAGAGCAGACCAGCATAATTCAATGACTGTTCATGATTTTAATTACAAAACGGCTATTTCTTGTTTACAACTTTTTGATACATGGCTTAGGATTCAAAGTCTCAAACTCAACTTAGTTTTGTAATTGGTAATTGATTGATTTTCCTATTTTTTCAAAATTAATTATACACCCACTTCTTGATTCGTTCAATTATCTATTTTTTCTTAACATAGTTTATGAGAAATTGTAATTATTTTATTAATCGATTAAAGAATTATTCACATCATTATTTTATCTAACTACTCTTTTTATAAATATATGTAAAGTATTTGCATTGTCATCGGGTTAATTAAGATATTTTTTAAGTTAAGACTCTTTTACATGATCGTGGTAATTAAATTATGTATACATCAGATATCTATATCTATGACAGCTTGAACTGTCATTGTTTTGATAGTGTTCTATGTAGTATATATATTATTTCATGTAACTGATTTTGTTTAATTACAGTTAGATTCTTGTAGATGATAATTTTTTTCTTAAAACCTACATATACCTCGGAAAATTGGTCAAACCTTTTATAAGATTATACAACATAAATAAAATAATAAAATATTTGTAATTGATATAATATTTGAAGTAATAAAATAAGTAATTGTTATTCTAATTCATTGTTTGAAATAAGTAAGAAAATAAGTATAAAACTACTTATGCATGAAAATTAATCCTAGACATATCTAATGGATTATTTGGAATGATGTGTGCAGAAGGGACAGTTTCATAACCCACAGGGCCTTCTGTGATGCACTAGCTCAAGAGAGTGAAAGGCAGCCACCAAATCTGAGCAGTGCCAACCATCTCTATGGAACTAATCATAGCAACATGGCCTTAGCCTTATCTCAAGTGGCTCCACAAATGTCCAACATTCAAGACCAGATCAATAACAACCAATCTACTGACCTATTGCACCATGGAGATAATATCGGTCCGATCGAACAGTTTAACCATCATTCATCGTTGCATGACGGTTCATCATCTTTTAAGCCTTTGCATCAAACTATGCAGCATTCTCCACCTTCATTCTTCATGGATGCTGATAATTTAAACCAAAACTACAACCACCCTGACCAGTCTAGACAACAACAACAACAACAAGGGTTGGTGCAACAAAATAAAGTACCATTTCAGGGACTAATGCATTTGTCTCATGATGGTTTTAACAATCATCACAACAATTCTCCATCACCTGATGCTGGATCACACAACCTCTTCAACCATCTCTTCCTTTCAACTAACAACAGCAACAACTCCTTCTCTGAACTTTTCAACAGTGCCAATGGAAGCATTGGAGGAGGCAATGAAGCAACCAACTTCTTCACTACAGGTAACATTACTAACCAATTTGGCATATAAATGCCCACAAGTTAGTTTTTCTATAAAGGAGAGAAATAACAAACAATTATTTTACCAAGTAAATTAAGAAACATATATACTTACTGAAAAATAATAATTATTTACTAATGAAACAATGAAAGTATTCACATTTCTCTCATTATCCAACAGGAATTTCTACAATGGGTGGTCATCATCATCAACAAATAATAACTTCAAGTGCACCCTCTCTATTCAGCACATCTCTCCAAAGCAACAATAGTGTTGGCAATACTCATCATATGTCAGCAACTGCACTGCTACAGAAAGTTGCTCAAATGAGTGCAACTTCCAGCAACAGCACCACCTCACTTCTAAAAAACTTCGGAAGCATCACTTCCTCTAGCAGCATATTCGGTGGAATTGAAAACAACAACAGTAACATGCAAGACCTAATGAACACGTTTGCAGCTAGTGGAAACACTTCAATATTGGAAGATGGTGGTTCATTAGGGCTTACTGGGTTTGAACCATATGATGATAAATCAAACAGAAGGAAAGAACCAAGAGTGCATGGAGTTAACATTGGTGGCTCGGATGATAGACTCACTCGTGATTTTCTTGGTGTTGGTGAAATAGTGAGAAGCATGAATGGTGGAAGAGAACAACATGGACATGGTGGAAGTGGAGGGAATTTGCACTGAGTGAAAGAACTAAAGTACAAAGTAAGTCAACAACAAAATTAGTGACATATTTTATGAAAATGATTATTATTATTACGCTTAAAAACAGGATTTCTTAAAGGTAGTTATCTAAATTTGGTATCCCAATTCAATTAAAAAGTCACATTTCATTATAAAGAAAAATTATAAAAATATAAATTAATGTTTTTATAATAATTATTAGAATTTGATTCCTTATTCTTTTGAACATGATCTTTCTTCATGGTCAAGAGTATAGTTTTTACTTCAGTATATATTTACTGTTACATTGGGCCACAAATTTTAGAAAGATGCTAAGTTTTGCTTTCTTTTTATTTTATTTTTTAAAATTTCTTTGGGAATTGTTTATGCTCTGACAGAATGAAGAGAGTATTTTATTTGATAAATTTGGTGCCAAGGTTTAGTTGTTTGCTGCTTGATAGTAAATGGGAATATTTTATTTATTTATTTTTATACGAATATATAAATGGTGAATATATTTTATTTTTTTCGATAAGGAAAAATGTATTAAAATGAGCACAAGGGGTGCCCACCCAATACAAGAAAAAGATCAATTAATGATCTTCTTAGAACTTAGAATGATACAGACTTTTGGGTCCATCCACCAATTTGCAAAAGATAAAGAAGACGTGTTGTTTGTAACATCGGTAAACCAAATCCAAGATCTAGTTTGAATTACATCAAATAAATGCACAAAGCTTGGAGTCTTCTCGAAAAAAATCGCTTCATTTTGCATAATCCAAATAGACCAAACCACCGCAAACCACAGCAAACGCTACAGGTTAGCATTAAAACCTCTTCCAAGCGAGACATACAGATTGAAAAGATCAAAAATTGTAGATGGAAGTGTACAGGGAATCTGCAGCCAAGAGTAGAACCTTTTCCAAACACTTGCGACAAAGTCGCAAGATAAAAATAGGTGATCAATAGACTCAACATGATTATTGCATAACATACACGTCATATCGCTAATCCTGAGAATAATATTTCGTTTAAATAGCTCATCCTTCGTTGGAAGCCTTCTTCTCAACAACTTCCAAACAAAGCAACAAATATTTGAAAGAATATAGTTAATCCAACACTTTTTTAAAACCTTAACTAATGGTGAATATATTAAGGTTTATACTTTACAGTCTTATTTTTTAAAAGCCTTACTGCTAGACTTGAGTCAACAATATAATCTAGGTCTGTCAGAAATATTCATGTTAAACTCTCCTTATCCCCACTTATCATCTTCCATTTCAATAAAAATAAAAGACTTATTATCTTGTTCCATAATATACTAGAATTATTAACGAGAGTGTTGGTTCAAGTGATACATGTTTGATTTCCTTTAAGCAAAATCTCAGATTCAAATCCTACAGATGGACAAAAAACTTGTTGGGAGCAATGCGAGGACGAAACCAAAAATAATATACTAGAATTATTGTTTAATCTATCATAGCTATAAATATAGTTTGCCATTTTTTTCTTCCTATTTGTGATTTCTCTCTAGGAAGTAGGTACGTATGAGATTGCTTAGATTCTAATATATTATTTTACTCATCTGTTCTTAACTTGGCTCATACCTCTTAATAGTTTTTGACACCAATAAGAATCAGTAATTTTTTGTTCTGCTTTTTGCAGGGATTTCAACTTGTGTTTCATAGAAAGTTGACTATCTAGCTTATCTAATTCAGCTTATGAAAGCAGCATTGTGAAAACATATGGCAGATTCTGGATTTTACTAATACCTCAACCAAATTACTTTCTTCTTAAATTCCATTACATCTTCCTGCTTATATTTTTTTCTTGTTATTCCTACAGGTTTATTCATATATAAAGTCAAGATTTTCATGTTTTAACTTAATAGATTTTCATTATGGACAATGCCATTAGTTCTATTTAAATTAGACTACCAATTATGACTTTCTTCATTTCTAAATTATATTCTGGTAGAATTTGATATAATGCACTTGAATTGAGAAATATCCAAGAATTCTGTAAAACATTCAAATAGTAAAATAGTAAATATAATGCATATAGAATTATAGAAGGGGTATAAAGATGAAATTTTGGAGCCACTTTGGCAATGTCAACATTATTGGGAGTCACCTACATACAATAATGACAATTACAATAGAAACAAGTTTATTATATTTTATTTCCATTCCATTTGAAGGGAGGGAACAAAGAAATCAGCAGCATATGCATTTAACTTTAACCTCACCTTCTCTTCCATAACTTGCTTCACAAAGAAATCAACCCTTTTTGAATTTTTTTTTGAAGATTGTTCAGAAATTATCATATTTATAATCTATTTTTCAAAAAAAGTGATTTTGATACTCTATATGTATTTGATTGGTATCGGATTGATGAAGGATATTAAGGTATGTATACTTTATATCCCTAAAATAATACTCATATAAATTTACTAGACTAAGAGCACATTAACTACAACCTCCACTTCCGAAAAGAGTTGTAAAGAACACGTTTTTATCTTTTTTATTCTTAATCATTTGTCTTGCTGCTGAACGGTGTTGAACAATATACTAGAGTGATAAACGAACTTGTCAAGTTGTCATTATTACATCCAATGAACGTGCAGATTGCTTCAGCATCAGAGTATCGCCGGCGAATGTTTTACGAGTGGCTTTCAAAACTGCTCAATATGATCTCACCACTGAGTAAGACTCCTCTCTATTTTCTCCTCTAAATTATTTACATACCCCTACCGGTCAAATGGGTCGACATGCTTCCCCACCGAGGCCCATTTCATTCTTTTATATAATACAAAAGTAATGCCCAGGGGTGAGAATGGGCTCGATGAGTCACATTTTCTGTCCTAAAATGTTATATTAGCTCACGTACCATTTGTCTATTATTAGTAAAAAAATAAAATATGAATTAAATATATATTAATTTTATATTTTTGATGAATGAGAATGAAATGATACATAAAATAGTCTAAAGTTTAGGATAGAAAATATCTCAAAGCCGAGTTGGATCATAGCCCTAAACCCTGAACTCTGAACCCTAAGACTTGTTTCTCAACCAAACCTAAATGTTTGTTCAACCACTTTTTTTAATTGGATCCTAGTCATATACTTGAAACTAATCCAACCTTAGATGTCGCCATGTCAACTTTTGAACCTAAATCTAATACTAGATCCGATGAAATATAATGTATACTTATTTTAGATAAACTTTTCAATATATTATTTATATTATGGGTACATAATTTGACATATATATAGTTAATCATGCATATAGGATGAAAAACAATAATATGTTGGTCTAGTAATGTAAGACCATATTACATCATTTCTATGATAATTAAAACGTCAATGGTTCGATTCATGAAATCAATACTTGTTAGATGTGGTAGTCACACACATCGAATGGTACTAGTTCCTTACCTATAGGGTGAGAGGATATCATTTATATTACCAAAAAAATATGATGAAACGTGATAACTTTATACACAATTAACGAATCAATATTACTTTTGACCAAATATGTGCCAAGCCAAGTCATGATTGTCCCCTACCTGACCCTCAATATTGATTGAGTCTACTACTTGACTCGACCACAGACTCAAAGAGTCTCTACCTTACTCAGATCCGATCATGATTTGACCATACATAGTGGATAGGTAGGATCAGGTATTGTCCACTCCTATATATGCCCTCATCCATTAGATAAGGAACTGGTTTATTTCATTGTATGTAATTCTCCTAACAAGTATCCTTATCAAAAATTAAATCTTTAACCCTTTAGTGTTTCCAGTAACCATATTTTCTAATAAAATCCAATAGACAAGCTTAACATATACCATGGTTAATTATTCAATCAATCCTATTCATATGTTTTGAGTTTCAGTCTAAAATAATTTCCATCAAAATCCCTATATTTTTTTCGTCCTTTTTATTTATTCAAGTTCTTATAGTTAATATAAATTAAATAGATATGTAATTATTTATTTAAAATATATAAGATTTAATTAAATAGTTAATATGAACTATATGGATGTATTTGAAAAATAAGAGAAGTTGTAGGAGTAAAACTAAAATAATTATTTGTCTTATTCAAATCTCCGTATAAAATATCCCATCGGTCTTATTTTATTCCATCTCGTTATTCCTCTCGACTCGTTCCTCTAAAACCCTAACATTCGAAGCTCTCATTTCAACGCGAAGAATCTCCTAATCTAAGGTAACATTTGATTCACACCTCTATCATCCATATTCATCCAACCTTGGACCTAAATAATTTCATTTTCAACTCATATTTTTGTTGCTGGTGTTATGAATAATTGAATTTGAAATTCCCCGCCGAAACTCAGAGAGATTCAGCGCAGTGTTTGATTTCTTAAATTTTGCATGTCTCAGTGAAAATGAGTAGACATTCCAGCAAAACTATCTACGTTGGGAATCTACCAGGTGATATTCGTGAAAGAGAAGTCGAAGATTTGTTTTTTAAGGTAATTTACTTTTATTTTTTTGGATATATTTTTTTGAAATTGTTTTACCTACTAGTTGATTTTCCAATTTACAGGCTTAATTGATGTTAAAATATAGAACAATTGATAATTATTGAACATCTAATAAACTCCTAGTGGCTTTACTTATCCTCCTGTTTGAAACTTATGAATCTTAGTTGGTTTTGTTGAAAGAAGGGACACGCGCCAATTCACACCCCCCTTTTACCAAAGAGGATTGTAAATAGGCATTTCGTAGTGCTAATAGTCTCGCCCTTTGTTAAATTCTTAGTTTTTACATTATTTTTAAATTGTGAGATTATTTATTGAATATTGAATACTTATCTTATAAATTTCACTTTGCAGTATGGACACATAGCTCACATTGACCTAAAGGTTCCACCAAGGCCCCCGGGTTATGCATTTGTGGAGGTGAGTTTGGAGTTGCACTGTTTTACATAACTTTCCTTTGTTTTTCTATTTTTATTCCCCTAATTGATGACTGGTTGTTGCAGTTTGAAGATCCTCAAGATGCTGAAGATGCAATTCGTGGGCGTGATGGCTATGACTTTGATGGGCACCGATTACGGGTTTGTTATATCTTACCATTACATGCTCCAATGATATGATAGATGGATTGATTTCTGTCGAGAGAAGACAGCTGATGTGCACTTCCAATTCTGTTTTAAACTTGTATCTTCACAGGTAGAGCTTGCACATGGTGGGCGTGGTAATACATCTTCAAGAGACCGATATGATAGTCGCAGCAATGGACGGGGTGGAGGTGGACGTGGGGGTGGGATATCTAAGCGCTCTGATTATCGTGGTGTGTAAATAGTTAAAAGTCTTGTATGGTGATTTTGAGGATGCTTTTGATATGCTTCTAAATTTCTCATCATTCCATATGCAGTTCTCGTCACAGGGTTGCCCTCTTCAGCTTCCTGGCAGGACCTTAAAGTGAGCTATTGTCTTTGTTTCATTTCTGTAAAAAAACTTTCTGGGAAATGCATGAGTAATGTCTCAAAACAATGGTTTTCTGAAATTCAGGATCACATGCGAAAGGCAGGGGATGTTTGCTTCTCCCAAGTTTTTCGTGATGGAAGAGGTTCAGTACATTCAAATATATACTTCTGTTTTAAATTGTATGCATGATTTTGGATGGTAGTTATGAATAACTCTTAGGTGTTATTTTCTCTTTTACTTTCTCTGCCGTATTAGTTCTCCTTTTGTAAGGGCAGCATGAGTGTTAGATTCTTTACTAGGTTCTTAATTTAAAACAACTCATGGCATTGTAGTATTATTGGTGGTTATTTGGCTTATAGGTACAACTGGTATTGTGGATTACACAAACTATGATGACATGAAATATGCTGTAAGTTGTCTGTTTACGTGTCCTATATATATATACTTTTTGTTCCAATGGTACATCACTCATATTCTTGAGATGTTGGTAATTTTCATATATGCAGATCAAGAAGCTTGATGACTCTGAGTTTAAGAATGCATTTTCCAGGGGTTATGTTCATGTATGAACTAAATTTTGTATTTGGAAAAATTATATTTGTTACTTTGCGTGCTGCGCATTTTTTATCCTTCTCCTACCCTTCCCCCACAGGTGAGAGAATATGATTCAAGGAAGGACTCTAGAAGTCCTAGTCGTGATCGATCTTATTCCAGAGGAAGAAGCTATAGTCGCAGTCGTAGCCGTAGTCACAGTCCGGGCGGCAGCCGAAGGTTTGTACTTCACAAAATTTAGATTGCAGTTTGTCCTTTCTCTAAGATTCATCATCATTATTATTTAATTGTTCAAATTTTAATCTTCATGCAGTAAATCTCCAAAGGGCAAATCTTCACACAGTAAATCTCCAAAGGGCAAATCTTCGCGCAGTAAATCTCCAAAGGGCAAATCTTCACGCAGTAAATCTCCAAAGGGCAAATCTTCACGGCTTTCACCAGCTAAATCTCCTTTGCGATCTGCTTCTCATTCTCGCTCAAGATCAAGGTCCCGCTCTTTATCAAGGTATGAACTTTTATTTTGAATGAATGCCAGTTTTTCCCCCATTACTATCTCTCCTATGCTTTGCCTTTTCAGGTATTATTTTTATGATTGATACTGTTATTTGGTATATCCTAATGGCTAGCAAGCCATTTATCAATCTGTTTGGACCTTCTTAGGAATGTGCATTGTTCAATAGAGCTCACCCAGAAAAGGCATATGGAATGGTGGGGAACACGGGGTACCACGAATATCCATAATGAGCTGAATATCAGTAATTGGAGTTTTAATTGACTGATCAATTGAATTCTTTTGTGTCATGTCGTAGCAAACATAATTTTAACAACTTAATTTCACTAACTACCAAGTCCTTTTGAAGTCAGTTATGTGTACCTTCTGTCGCTTGTTTGATAAGTATAAAGACTTTTACTTGTTACATTCAATACCCTTTCCCCATCGAAAGTAAAAGAAAATGATGGATACTTGTCGCCGTGTCCACTTTTACTCTCGTTTTATATTTATTTTTAAAAAAAATATTTTCTTTGTGGCTTTTTATCCTTAGACATGGATACTTGAAGCAATCTGAGAATTGAAAATTAGAAACTCGGTTGGATATGGTTCCAGTTGCCTGCAACTCAATTTGTTGTGGAGGTATGATATTTTTTAGATGGGTGGGTTTGCATACCTTTAAAGTACATCTGTTCTAATGCTTTTAGCTTGTAAATGACCCTGGGTGCTAGATTGGGAACAAAGGAGATCATCAATCGCTATTTTAGAGCTGCATGTATTGTGTATAAAGACAACTGGGATTTGGGAATCACCTCCAATGAGCAATAGAAACACTTTCCATATAATGAATGTTGGATTCAGGATTTGACAATCCAGTAGAGTGCAGTATCTGGATTTTCTGGATTTTATGGTGCAATAGGGAAGATTTCTTGTATCCAAATCTCTGTCTTAATATGTTAGTTTGTGATGCTCATGCATAGAATGGCTACAAATTTCCCCTTTTTGCTCTTTGACCTCTCTGGTTGCTATCTAATTTACAATGTTTGTTTTTACCTCTTCTGGGCATGATATCTGTGACTTGGGAGAGGAATCAAGGCTGTTGGATTCAATTTGATAAGGGAACTTGTGGATTTTTAAATTCTGTTTGTGGAACTTTTGCAGATCTCTATCAAGATCAAGGTCTCCTTTGCCGTTGGTGAGTGAATTCTATATAACTAATTAAATGTTATTTTGCTGCATATATAGTCTCTTGGCTCAATTCAATCTTGTGATTTGCAACATAAAATGGGGTGCTTAGCCTCTTATACTAGTCTAACCATAAGAAGTATCATTTGTCTTAGTGAGTAGTGACTGAGAACTCTTAATAAATTGTTTTTCCACTGAAGTGTGTTAGAAATCATATTTGAAGACTCCTACCGAATTAATATATTTTTTGTCAGCGTAATAAGAGCCCAAAAGAACGCAGTGCTAGCAGAAGCCCAAGAAAGAGTCCAAAAAGACACAGTGCAAGCAGAAGCCCAAGTAACAGCCCGAAAAGACGCAGTGCTAGCAGAAGCCCAAGTAAGGGTTTGTCCATTCTTGTTTTTCTCATGATAATTTCGACATGCATTCCTTAATTTTCCACATTCAAAAGGTGTCAGTGTTATACTCAAATCTGAGGTTTTTATTTTGGATCATGGTATGTCAGGTGAGGTGTGATAATCGTTAATTCATGAAGTTGTGGATGATGGTGACTGGTGAGTGCTTCGAAGTTTGCCTAGAAAATTTTACTTTCTCCGAAAAATACACTATTAATTTGGGTTGAAGAACATTTTGGTTTTCTCATTTGAATTGAACTTTTAGACTTGTACCTTTTATCTGCGTTGCCTATATAGAATTTAATGGACACTAGCTTTCTGTGATAGACGTTTGAGTATCAAATTTATGTATTCGGTTCCTTCCGCTGGTTTATGAGTTAATATTTATTGATTAGGAATAGAAAATTTTCTAGAGGAGTTATAATATTTTTTTGGGTTAAAATTTAAGCATTATTTACACACTAAAATAGCCCCAGTATTCTTCTATTCACAAAAAAGAGAAGAAAACAAATAAATAATAAGCACAGTATGTTGACACTCATCCCAGTGTAATTATTTAGCTGAAGATGATTGCGTATTGTATTTCCTTCAATTTGTCATCACCGATCAAGGTTCTGAGTTTCAGCAGCTAAGCAAAATGGTTTGATGCGAAAATCACGTTGTTCATTCAGCTAGTACCACAATGTTGGCAGCAAGCTTATTTAAGGAAGTAGAGAAAATGGGGACAGATTATACACATAAATTTCTTGACCAAGAGAGACAACAATATACGGTTTTGTTAGCGAAGTTTGGCGTCTTTGTTATCACTATCTATTAGATGATAAAGATTTGTGGTTTAGATTACATCATAACATTTAATATTATATATATATAGAGTATTCTACCATAACCCTTGTCATCAGTTCAATTTCACAACTTCCATTGTTGTTTTCTGTAAATGTCCATGATAACACATTTCTTGCCCACATGGCTGTATACTACGCCATTCCTCCTAACTGGTTTCAGTATAATATGAGTAGTTTGCATAATAATAAAATGAGGTGAAGTAGAGGTTTTCTAAGTTGGCAAGTAATCTAATTCTAAACGGAGACGAGCAATTGATAGTGATGGCTTGAATACTCTCAATTCATAGTGCGTGAATACTCTTAATTAATAGTGATAGTGTGAATACTCAATTAGAGAAAAATACATTTATATTTTTGGGGTACTATCCTTTAGGACTAAATCTCTACATACATATCTTTTTACACACGTCTTTCTTCTCACTTATTTTCCCGTTAGTTATACTTTCTTTTCTTTCATTGGTCCATCTAGTTCTCTAGCTTCTTCTCTTTCGCTGGCACCAATAATTTTCATGTACTTTTTGCTTTCATGGTCCACATATGTTCTCTGGCTTCTCTTCTTCTCTCTTGCACCAACGATTTCTTATTTGTCGATGTCCAACATATTTTCAACTATAATTATATACTTATATAATATAGTAATTCATATGTGAAAAATATTTTTTTATAAATAATATAAATGACTTGTTTATCACAAATTGATCATTATAATTTACTGTAAATTAATAACAAAATATATTACATATAATCTCAGTAATATACCAATTATAAAATAAATTTATAAATATGTGACTATTCATATAACAATATCATGGTATTTATGCTAGCTCATAAATAAATTATTATAGGACTCTACATATTTTTGTGATACTGTAAGTAATTTTGTGATCCCTAAATTTGATCCTAAGGATAACCTTATATTTTTATGCCATTAGCCATGTAATAAAGGTGTTGTTTCTCACTTTCTCTGTCTGCATCATTGGGATTTAGATGTTCCAAAGATATGAGACAGTTTGTGATCAATCACTTTTCAGAGCACAACTTCAGTGATGGAGATTACAACCAATACCAATTCAATTAAATAAAGTACTACTTTACTATCACTCCCTTTCATTGCTCAATGCCCATTTTACTAATATGCCCTCACCTTCAACGAATGTACCTATCCTTTACTAACCAATTATTATTTACATAAATGTAAAATTTGTATATTTACTGCAACAATATTCTCAAATCTCAACCGTGAATGTATCAGCTAAATAAAATTCTAACACTAAAACTACCTACATTAGAACAAAAACATATAATAGTTACATAGTATGCAATACTAGTGGTGTAAGGCCCCGCCTCAAGGTCGATACTTGTTAGGAGGAACAACCATGAATCCTGAAAGATATTAGTTTCTTAACAAAAAAAGGTGAGATACTGTAGTACCAAACAAAATAAGACTTACTTTACTATGACCGATATACAGGAGAATGTACGTGTTGAGGCTCCCATAAAGGCAAAAATAATCACATAGATGATGATGGAACCACAAACATCTTGCTTTGCTTTAATGCTTATTACTATTTTAGTTCTGAACTTGTATGTGGGAGTGCTAAGTGCTGATAAGTATAGCAGAGATGATTTCCCAGTTGATTTTGTTTTTGGTGCAGCCACCTCTGCTTATCAGGTTCTTATTTATTCTCTTATAGACATAGACATATAGTGCAAAGAAGAATGTGTAAGAATCTATCTAATGTTATTTATGAACACACAGGTTGAAGGAGTTGCTAAAGAAGATGGAAGAACTCCTAGCATATGGGATACTTTTGCTTATGCTGGTTCCTTTTCTTGTCTTACTTCTTCTCAGCATCCATTTTACTAACTATGGAGTTTGTAAATTTTGGAACTTATTACATGTAGATGATTACAAAGTAAGAGGCTTAATACACTACCTTGTTTGGAAAAAAGGGAGATAAAAAATCTACTAAAATGAGGTTGAATGTATAATGAGTAGTAATAAGGGTATTTACCTTTGAAATCATTAAATGAGTTGATATTATTACTCCCTCCTTGTTCATTCTTATGCTTAAAGGAAGGGAGGGACATTATCAACTAAGTGTAGATATCAGGGACCAGATCTTCCGTCCATAATATTGTGTCAATCCATGTACCATGAGATGTGAATGGTCAGAAAAATACTCATGCCACATGGAGTGACACAAATATGAGACAAAAGATGTGCTCCCAGATATAAGTGCTTCTTTGTATACAAGCTCATCTTAGAGGAGTTTGACCCCATGAATATAAGGATTTTCTCTTGGCAAATTTGGTGGATTTCCAAGAATTTAGCCACTAGTAATGGGGGGAACAGAAAATAGAAAAGCTTATTGTTGATGATTGTTGTTGTTCTGAAGTGAGAATCAATAATAGGAAGAACACAAAATCCAAAACTTATACTGACCATTTTCAACATCAAAAGAGACACTAATGACATGATTTTGATTTTTAATAAACAGGATATGCTCAAGGAGCAAATGGAGATGTAGCTTGTGATGAGTACCACAAATATAAGGTACTATGCTTTATTTATTTTCTTTCTCTAGTAATGCATTCCGTGTGGTTCATCCGTTTGTGGAAATGGTTAAGGTTGAAGCATAAGTTGGTTAAAGACGATACAAGTTGTGGTCCGTTTTTTTAAGTGTTATAGTAGCAGTGTAAGACTCTGCTAAGTATAACGAGATTAATTGTTCTCACTTTTCACAAAAAAAAATATAATGCAGGAAGATGTGCGGCTCATGGTGGAAACAGGTCTTGACGCCTATAGATTTTCCATTTCTTGGTCCAGACTGATACCAAGTATGATACTCAACTCAAACTTGTACCTATAATGAATGAGAATCATTGAATTTTAAGGTTCTTTCTCAATTTCTTTATCCAATAAAACATTTCTTAACTGCCCTTGAAAATGCTTTTCTGTTTATACAGATGGTAGAGGACCGGTCAATCCGAAAGGATTACAGTACTACAACAATCTCATCAATGAACTCATCATCAATGGTTGTTAAATACCACTTTCTTCATTTCAAAATAAACAATGCCTTTAAATTCTTCCCGAAAACTATAAAAAGTAAAAAGCACTTTGTACTTCGGAGTCAATTACGCTTCTTCAACTGATATAGTCCTTCCCTTGTGCAGGAATCCAACCACATGTTACACTACACAACTATGATCTTCCACAGGCACTCGAAGACGAATATGGAGGATGGCTTAGCCGTGACATCATGTATCACCCTGAACTTTTGCACCATAATGTTGTTGAATTAAATTATGAAACTTCTATTACATGAATTACTTCCATAAAATAAGGCACTACACATTTTAGTTGTATCCAAATGACTTTCAAGAAGATTACAAGAAAATCCTCTAGTTTTGTTCATTCTAGGATTCTCATTTTTGCTTTTCCTTATGATCCTAGGCCTAGCAGATTTTTTTTGCTGTTTGAAATGTTTACTACTCTTACATATGATTGTGTGAATGCAGAGAAGACTTCACAAACTATGCCGATGCATGTTTTCGAGAGTTTGGTGACAGAGTATTGTATTGGACTACTGTGAATGAGCCCAATGTATTTGCCATAGGTGGTTATGATCAGGGGATCACCCCACCTCAGCGATGTTCTCCACCGTTTTGTGTTACAAATAGCACTAGGGGAAACTCAACATATGAGCCCTACTTGGCAGTTCATCATATTTTGCTAGCACATTCTTCAGCTGCTAGATTGTACAGGATGAAGTATAAGGTATATCACTTAAAATTATATATTTTCTTCATTACTAGTTTCTGTGTGCTTAAATTTCAAACTTAATCCTTATCTGGTTTTCAATCTTCTCGCTCATACTGGAATCTTTGTGGACAAAGAATGTTCTTGTTTTCATGGAGTTTTAACTACACTGCAGGACAATCAACATGGATTTATTGGTATCTCTGTCTACGCATTTGGATGCATTCCTCAAACAAATACAGAAAAAGACAGGGTAGCATCTCAAAGAGTCCGCGATTTTTTTCTGGGTTGGTATGTTACAGACCTTAAAATTGGTTTGTAATAATTTTGAGGTTAGAATCCAAGTAAGGTGTGGGCGATGAAGTCCCGCAGAAGAAATAAATTGATAGACGGAAGATTATATAACTGGAAATGACGCATAAGCCAAATACCTTAAGATCATGGTGCCATGACATGGTGTCTAACCTACTTATGTATTTATTTGGTTAACCTATAAGAATGCCAGATATGTTAAAACTTTTGCTTTGCAGTTCCTTATTATAGGCCTAAAACTTGCTTTCTTTCATTCAACATGCTCGTAATTCTTTTTGAATTGAACGCTCAGCCAGTACTTACATTCTCAAAAACTACTTACAATTTGTGTTGCACTTGAGAGTTCCCCGAGGTTCTTTACTGTCATATGTTGGTGATGGTTATGATATAATGTGAAGGAAATGGAAATTTTATGTGCATGCTTTGTTTCAGGATTGTTGAACCCTTGGTGTATGGGAACTATCCCATTTCCATGAGGACAAATGCAGGTGCAAGAATACCAACCTTCACAGATCGCGAATCGGAACTAGTTAAAGGTTCATATGACTTTATAGGCGTGATTCACTACATCAATATCAATGTAACAGACAATCCTGACATCCTGAATAACAAGTTAAGAGACATCAATGCAGACATGGCTGCAAAGTTAATCTGTAAGTATTTCTTCACATACAAGAATAGAAAGTTTAGTAAAATATTAAAGTTGGTCAAATAAGCTTACTATACTAACTGCAGTCACTACATCTTTTTATTATCATCTGAAAGATCCAACTAGTTGATTTGCATTAACATCTATAATCTAGTTAACAACTTTCATCAATACACGCAACCATGTATATCATTCATTTTTAAGTGTTTGGTAGAGCAAGGTGAATAACTCAATGCTCCTTTCATGTTTTCGGCAGATGGGCAGGATTTATTTTCAGAAGAAGAGGTAACTATATAACAACAACCAAACCTTGTTCCCACCGACCGTAAAAAAATATAAGTTTCTCATAAAATTAATTGTTTTTTAACTTCTTCACTATATGACTAACTGGCTTTACTTGATTGATGATTCAGTACCCTGTTACACCATTTGGTTTACAGCAAGAACTGAATAATTTCAAGCTCCTTTATGGCAATCCTCCTGTGTTCATTTATGAAAATGGTATCTCTCTTTCTCTCTAACACAACCTTCTGATCCTGTTGATGATAGTGTGGCACTAAGGTGATGTCAAATGGGTTTAGGTATTGATCAAAATTTGTTTGCTTTCCATAAACTTGTTAGGCCAACGTACAACAAGGAATTCAACACTGCAAGATGTGTCAAGGGTGAAATACTTGCATGGATACATTGGTGGTGTGCTTGATGCATTGAGGTATGCAGTCACTGCTCGAACCGACAATGTGTCCATATATGCATTTATGATCATAGAACTATCAAATGTCTAATTCATTTGACCTTTTATTTGGACTTAGAATCGACTACGTATAGAATCAATCACATATATGCATGTATGTATCTGTGTATGCATTGAGGTATGCAGTCACTGCTCGAACCAACAATGTGTTCGTAATGCATTTATGATCATAGAACTGTCAAATGTCTAACTTGTTTAACCTTTTATCCGGACTTAGAATCGACTATGTATAGAATCAATCACATATATGCATGTTTATATATATATTCATGATGTGTTGACTAATTTTACATGTGATCATAAATTTTGTCAGAAATGGAGCAAATATAAGAGGGTATTTTGTATGGTCTTTTCTGGATGTATTTGAGTTACTGTATGGATACAAATTGAGTTTTGGACTATACTATGTTGATCAAGATGATCCAGAGTTAAAGAGATATCCAAAGCTCTCTGCAAAATGGTACAGACAGTTTTTGAAGGGTAGAAGCACCTCTATAGTTGGAGCTATTGAACTTAACAAGGATCCATCACTTGTTTCTGTTGGACACTTATTTCACTAGTTTCATTGCATAAGAATAAAGGACAGATGAAGCTACTACATATCATATGTACTAGGCATGGTCAAATTAAAATAAGTATAAGAGTTGTACACAAAAATTATCCTAGTACTTATTAAATTAGTTTAATAAATTAAATGCGGTATTATTAAATTTGATTATTTTTTTTCTATTTAATACTTCTTTTACTTTTTAATACAAAATGACCAACATAATGTTAGTTTAGTGATGTAAAGGTTACATTAGATCCCAAAGGTCGATTCTTAGTAGCGATAGATAATTCTGAATCCCAAAAGAAATTGGTTCCTTACCAAAAAAGTAAGAGGATATCCTTGATAGTACCAAAAAGATTAATGATTAGTTTTCGGTTCATAATAATAAAAGATAATTTTATTTGTAAAATAATTTTTGGGAACCATTCTCAAAACAAAGAACATAAACAAAAAAGTTGTTGAAAACTATCTACGACCTGTGGTATCCATAACCACAAACTCCAAATTTTACCGATTCAATTCCATAACCGCAAACTTATCACATGGTTGAAAAATGTAATTATATTATTAAGAAGTATTAATATTAGGGAGGGGATTCACTTACTCTACATCATAACTATCAATTGTACAGAAATGTAATGATTTGAATTATTGAATATATCTAAACCTTTAGATTTTTTTAGAATCAATGACTAGGATGAAGAGTAAGTTTAAAAAACTTACTTCTCGAAATAAGTGGATCCTCACTTTTAATATTATTAATCTATTGATTTAATTATATACTATATTAACCTTAATTGTTATCCGCTCAATAATAATGGAACTAATAAAATGTAAACTAGTGTAAATATCATAATTATTTTACATTATGAATTTTGTGAAACATTGATATGAGATTTCAAATCATGTATCATAAAAATACCAATAATAATAAAGATATAAAAATTTTAAGTGTTATATTTTCATTAGCATTATATATGGTTTAAGACAATAGATATATATTATTTCATCAGACATATTGCAACACAACATATTTTCCATTGTTTGCAATGACAACATATGATACACTTCCACCTATCTAACTAAATAGTAATACCCAAATGATAAGAACATGTAAGGACAGAAATGTTACAGTGTCCACCACTTTCAGGATTTATATCTAATATAGTTGACTTAAGTTATTGTTGATAATAATGAAGATGGAAGCAAAAACATGTTTGAGTCTTGTTTTCATGCTCATACTTTTACTTCTTCTGAATTTGACTTTTGGAGTTTTGAGTGCTGATAAGTACATCAGAGATGATTTCCCTCTTGATTTTGTTTTTGGTTCAGCTACCACTGCATATCAGGTTTCTTATCATTCTCTCTTTTATCTTTAACCATTTTCATCATCATATATAAATATATATATTGTATTAACATATTAATATATATATATATAGGTAGAAGGAGCAGCCACAGAAGATGGAAGAACTCCTAGCATATGGGATACCTTTGCTCATGCTGGTTCCTTCCTTCCCTTTTTTTCTCATAAACAATTTTTATGAAATCATTCTCTAGTAACAAGTTGAGTTCTCAATATCTTTTCAAAAGAATTTATATATAAAAAGGTACCTTTAATATTTTAGAAATCCAATACTATAGTGTATATATAATAATAATTAACAGAACAATAAATACTTATGGTACACTAATTGTGAGATAACATTTGATGTCCTTATATATATATATATACCAAAAGAGCAAAGACACACATTAATGGTATGGTTTTGTATAAGTAGGGTATGCTCATGGAGCAAATGGAGATGTGGCATGTGATGAGTACCACAAATATAAGGTGAATAAATGCAACTCAAATTTTCCCCTTTCTTTACTTATGCATTCCTTGTGCTCCACCCATTTGTGCAAAATTGATTATTACATAGAGGAATAAGCTGGTTAAGCTAAAAAGATGCAATCTTTGTTTTAACTGTTAAAACTTCGCAGTTTAGTACTTCTAAGAATATAGCAAGTTTAATAGTTTTCACAAAAATAAAATATGCAGGAAGATGTAAGACTCATGGTGGAAACAGGCCTTGATGCCTACAGATTTTCGATTTCGTGGTCCAGGTTAATACCAAGTATGATCCTCAACTCAAACATGTGTTGAATTTTATGGTTCTATCTAGCTATTTCTGTTGTCCAATAAACTTTTCTTAGTGTCCTTGAAAATGCTTTTCTGTTTCTACAGATGGTAGGGGACCAATCAATCTCAAAGGACTAAAGTACTATAATAATCTCATCAATGAACTCATCAGCAATGGTAAATAGTAAATACTAGTTTCTTCATTTGCAAGATAAAACCATGCCTTGAATTTCACTTCCAAAAAAATGGATAGCATATTGGAGTCAACTATGCTTCTTCATTCTTCAACTGATTTAGTCTTTCCTTGTGCAGGAATCCAACCACATGTTACACTACACAACTCTGATCTTCCACAGGCACTTGAAGATGAATATGGAGGATGGATTAGTCGTGATATCGTGTAAGATCCTGATTTCTTCACCATAATGTCATTGAAATTAGTTCATGAAACTTCTAATGCATGAATTACTTTCCATAAAATAAGGCACTACACCCTTGGATGTAGGCATTAGATCCACTTAGAAAGGAATTCAGGCACATAATTTTGGAAATAAGGAATTAAATCGCTAAAATAAGGAACATTGTGATTATCTAGCTGTTCTTTCTTTAGTTAATATTTTCTACTTACAACTTGCATTCTAGGGACTCAGTAAGAACTTATTCCTAGCTGTATGCAAAATAACCAAATGACTTTGAGAAGATTACCAGACAATACTTTCAATTCAATTCTTTTCAATGATATCATCTTGCCTCTTCTTATGATCCTTGGCCTAACACACTTTTTTGCTGTTCAAAATGTTAAATATTCTGACAAATGAGTGTGTTTTCACTTGTCATTAGGATACAATATTCTTTTAGCCAGAAATATACGGAACCCTTTAATATTATGGTAAATTTTTACCTGGATTTGAATGCAGAGAAGACTTCACAAACTATGCCGATGCATGTTTTCGAGAGTTTGGTGACAGAGTATTGTATTGGACTACTGTGAATGAGCCCAATGTATTTGCCTTAGGTGGCTACGGTCAGGGAACAATCCCTCCTCGGCGATGTTCTCCCCCATTTTGTGTTACAAACAGCACCAGGGGAAACTCAACATATGAGCCGTACCTGGCAGTTCATCATATTTTGTTAGCACATTCTTCAGCTGTGAGATTGTATAGGATAAAGTATAGGGTATATGACCTAATCTTTTTTCGTAGTATTTACTTTGCTTATGAATTTAATTATTCTATTAAATTTTCCTTCATCACTACTTCCTATTCATTTAAATCACAAAAGCCTCAACTTTTATACTCGAGGTAAAACTTAGTCCTTTGCTGGTTTTCAATCTTTTCTCGCTCAAACAGAATATTTTTTGGAACAGAATGTTCATGATTCAATTGACTTTTAAGTGAAACTCCAGGACAATCAACATGGCTATGTTGGTATCTCTGTCTACACATTCGGGCGTCTTCCTCAAACGAATACAGAAAAAGACAGGGTAGCAAATGAAAGAGTCCGTGATTTTCTCGTTGGTTGGTAAGTTGCAGACCCTGCAATTGGTTAGTTTTATTTCTGTCTACCTTTTTTGTTCTGTGTTGAAGAAGTTCAAGATTATAAGTGGAAAAGACTTAATCTTAGTTCCATTCGATTGTGGTCTATATGGTGTCAGATCTAATTATGTGGTTTACCCTTTGTTCTTTAGTTATGACAGATGAATATATATTCCTAAATTTTTCATCCATGTTAAATCTTTTGATTTCCAATTTCTTATAGGTATAGGCCAAAAACATTCATTCTTTTTCAATAAACTACTTAGAATTTGTATTGCACTTGAGAGTTCCCTTTTGGTGTAAAATTTTCAAGACCTTTGTTGTCATGTTTTGGTGGATGGATATCATATTATCATTATAATGTGGAATATGTAGCAGTTTTATGTGCCTGCTTTATTGCAGGATTATGGAACCCTTGGTACATGGAGACTATCCCATTTCCATGAAGACAAATGTAGGTGCAAGAATGCCAACCTTCACAAGTCACGAATCTAAACTAGTAAAGGGTTCGCATGACTTTATAGGCGTGATTCACTACAACAACGTGAATGTCACAGACAATTCCGACACCCTGAAACGAAAATTGAGAGACTTCAATGCAGACATGGCTGCAACTATAATCTGTAAGTACATCATCATGCATAAGGATAATAGATTTAGTAAAAGACTGAAGTTGATCATATAAGCTTAGTGTACTGACTATAGTCATCGCATTTTTTATACGAACATCCGAAATATTGAACTAGTGGCATTGCATTCACATGATTTAGCATCTAACATTAATTATTTACATTAATGTGCACAACCATGTGTATCACTCATTACTGAATAATTTGTGGAGCAAGGTGAATGACTCATTGCTTTCCTGGTTTTGGCAGATAATCAGGATCTCTTTTCAGATGAAGAGGTAAATGTCATAAAGAAAAGTTTCTCATAACTAATTAGTTTCACTGTATGACTAACTAGCTTTACTCGATTCAGTACCCGGTCGCGCCATGGGGTTTACAAGAAGAACTGGATACTTTCAAGCTCCTTTACGGCAATCCTCCTATTTTCATTTATGAAAATGGTCTCTCTCTCTCTCTCTCTCCCTCTGTCAAAATTTAGATGCGGCGCTATAAAAGACAAAGCAATTTAACAGATCAGACATTTGCTCTCTCATTCTTATAAACTCATTCCCACTTTAACATTACATGTGCCTAGAATACAACTAGTTTTACTAGTACATGTTATCAATGCTAAACTAGTAAGTCATGTTAATGATATATAGGCTGCTAATGTGTGTGTACAAGGTGAGTTCAAATGGGTTTACTTATTGATCTAAGTTCGGGTTCTGTTGTCTTGCCAGGTCAACGGACACCAACGAATTCATCACTCGAAGACATTTCAAGGGTGAAATATTTGCACGGGTATATCGGTGGCGTCCTTAAGGCCTTAAGGTATGCATTTGTCGCTGACACTTCAGATCGCTAAAATCTTTGTTTTATCACATCGCTAGAATCCGTAGCACTGTACTGTTACATTGAGTTTTGTTTATGAAATGAATCAAACACACCAGAATGCACAGACAAGAGACAACTGAGATAAGACTTTGTAATGATAAGCATCAAGTGTTATGTATTATAGTTATAGAAACTTCAGATGTGCTATCTAATTATCTATTTCATCCCAAATTTTGACAGGAATGGATCAAATATAAGAGGGTATTTTGTGTGGTCTTTCCTTGATGTACTTGAGTTACTTGATGGATATAGATCAAGCTATGGCCTATACTATGTTGATCACGATGATCCCGAGTTGAAACGATATCCAAAGCTCTCTGCAAAATGGTATAGCCGATTTTTGAGGGGTCAAAGCACCTCTATAGTTGGTGATATTGAACTTGAGGAAGATTCATCACTTGTTTCTGTTGGACACTTATTTGAGTAGGTTCTTTAGTTTTGTTTGTGCTAGACCTTCATAGTGATTAGTAGTATTCCCAGCTATGCAACTGATGAATCATAAGTATATATTGTATTTGATGAATCATAAGTATATATTGTATTTGGTGAATCATAAGTATTTTCTTTCCCTCCATTGATTTTTGAAACTGATGAAAAAACACACAAATACTATAATCAAGGAAGATTGATAAATAATTTGATTTATTTTTTG
Source organism: Lupinus angustifolius (assembly GCF_001865875.1). Taxonomy (NCBI): domain Eukaryota; kingdom Viridiplantae; phylum Streptophyta; class Magnoliopsida; order Fabales; family Fabaceae; genus Lupinus; species Lupinus angustifolius. The sequence continues at coordinate 8,729,931 of NC_032016.1, forward strand.
AGTGCCTTTTATCATTGGTAAAATACAAATAATCAAAAAAATTTATATGGATTAGGTAGACCTTAATATGATCCTAAATGATAGTGTAGTATGAATTTTTTATTCACAATAAATAAGATGATATGCTTTCATGGTATCATTTAAGGACATTTAATATTGATGAATCTAAATTTAAGTGGCTATACAAATTCTTAAATCATAATATAATGCAGGATGATATGTTTGACCTACTTGTCTATGATTTTGAATTTAGATGCCACCTAAATTGACACTAAATGAGTTACAATTTAAATTCTATATATTAACAATCCAATACTTTGTGGACTGTTGTGTGAAAAAATGTTATTAATATCTTAACGGTAAAGATATAAAATAGTTTTTTAATTAAATTATATATCGATGATAACTTTGTGGTAATTTGGTAGACAATATTAAACTAATAAAGAAGTAGATAAACATTATCGTTTCTTAATGCAAAATGTATAACTTTGTGGTAATCTGGTAAACAATATTTTAGAAGTATAAAAAAGTAGTAATACGCTTGATCCTTTTAGGATAACAGTTTGTTAAAGATTAAGTAAATTTTATAAACAAATATATTTTTAAATAAAAATTAATTAATATAAATAATTTTATCTGATATAATTAGATGACGAATATAATTATTGTGTCATATAATCTGTTGAATAGCTTTCCCATACAACTGGCCGATATGGTTTTTACATATGACAAGACTCATGTTTCCCATATAGATAGAGTGGGATGTACTCTCTTACATACTTATTTATATTATAGTTTTGGTTTATCAATTTCAAAGTTCAATATATAATGAATGAATTTGTTAGAAAAAGATTCATTTATTCAAACAATTTAAGTTGAAAAATAAAACAATTTACTTTCATCAGGGAATAATAATTTTGGTAAACTATGCATAATTATTGATAAATTTAATAATATATATGCATGAAATAACCCAAAATGGTCGGAATAGAACGATATTCCTACGTAATATTTACCTAAATCAACAATAATCAAATAGATAATTATTTTGGATAGCTTTAAGATCATATATGAAGACAGCTATTATTTATATATATATATATATATATATATATATATATATAACATGAGTCTTTTATTTTTGTTTGGTGGTTATTGTGTTCCGTGTGTAAAGTATTTGGTTTTATTTAGGATAACTTATGTTCTTGGAACATTGGAATAATGTATTTTATTTAACCATTTTCTAAAAAGAATATAAGATATATATTGATAGTGTAAAAATTTATATACAAAATTTATTATGTATTTAGATTTTTTTGAAGAGTCAATGTCAAATATGAAAGGTGAATGGTGTGATGACACTGCATAAAACTCGTACATTATTAGTACATACATATTTCATACTTCTAAATAAATATTTCTAAAAATTAAAAAAAAAAAAAAAGAAACATGTATTATAATTTTAGTGACAGGAGAAAATAATTTATCTCCTTAGGAGAGATAACTTACGTAAAATATTCTCTTTTTATATACATAACACGAATCTTTTATACTCATTTGATGACTTGACGTGTTAATGTATCTTTGACTTTACTATATATAATATAAGTATAGTCCAAAACAGTATATGGAAACTTATGATTGTGAATGTGGATATGGTTAAAGTTAAGAAAATGAAAAATGAGATGATTATATAATTTATATTGACTTATTCAGCGTAAAAATGGGAGGATTCCCAGATTATCGTTTAAGCATGCATCAAGCGTTAACATAGGAAGGATTGATATGATTTGAGAAATAACACATAGCCACTACCATCTTAAATTAAACAACTTTTCATTCATTCATTCACACTGAAGAGAAAGAAACAAAAAAGATGAAGTTTTGCAAGACTTATCAGGAATATATGGAAGGACAGCATCATAACCTTCCTGGGGTTGGATTCAAAAAGCTTAAGAAGATAATGAAGACTTGTAGGAGAGACTGCCAATCTCATAATTCTCTTAATGCCATCAATTCCTGCCATGATCAATGCCCAGGCAAGTCCTTTTGTTGGAATGTTTTTATTAGTTAAACTCGGCGCAACTGTAAGATTGTTTGTCTTGTCATCGTGTTGTCATCGTGTTTTCGGATTCTAACAATTAGCTGCCTTACTAGGTAGGAGCCTATTATTCCGTAGAACCCTTTTTTTCTTAGGTGGGAATGAATCAAGTGAGGTTTTTATAATTTTTTGTTTGGTGGGTCTTTCTCTTTCTTTCAATAGAAATTGCATTGTTGGCTTGATTTGCATGTGTCATGTGATCATGCATGTTGTTCTTGCTCCTTCTGATGTTTGCACATGCAGTTTAGTGTTGTGTTCAGTGTCATTAGAGATTGTGAAATCTATTGAAAAGCATGGGATGTAAAGAATTGAATTAATTTGGAGAAGACTTTTCTCAAGGCCAGGACCATGAAAATAACCTCTGAGCCATGCATAAGAGTTAAATGTTTAGTTTTTGTTCATGTAAATCTTGTATTTGCAAGTAGGAGCAAGAATTATAATAAGGGTGTGACAAAAAAGTGGGATACTGGTGGAGATGAATGGGCCAATTTGAAGGGACTGAGATTCTTCAAATAGCTAGTCTTTCCCTTGATGAACCAGAATTAGAGGTTGTTCTTTTCACTGATGATGGGCAAGGAAATAATAAGATAGACACTTTTAGAATGTGATTCTCATAGTCATGCTTAGATCTTGTGATTTTGAAAATTTTCAATATACAGTTTCTTATTTTCAATATAGTTTCTTATATATATTGCCAAGGTTGAATTTTACATTACATTTCAATGATCATATAAAGAGCCTCTTCGCTTGTGAGGGTAAGTCTCGGTACGCTTATCTTCGCCAGAAACCACAAGGTGAGAGCCTTGTGCACTGAGATGCCCTTTCTTTATTGTGTTTCGAAGATATTTACTCGAAACCCCCGTAAGGGAAAGGGCATAAGTGCGTAGCTTTGTCTGTTTTGATCTTTTTACGCTAATCATTCACCTTTATCCATATCGAGTACCATACCCATACTCATATCCATACAATGTAGCTAGTAACTAAAGCCAATCTCCACAAACAGGAAGAAAAAACGATATTATTCTGCTCGAGTAGATTCAACTAGAGATAAAAAGAGGAAGGGGTAGATAGATCCTTTCCTCTATTGCTTGCTCAGCCTGAATGATTAGGTGTATTTGTATACTATTTTCTATAGATGAATTCCAAAGTATCATTTGGTTCCATTATGCTAACTTTATATGTTATTATTCAGTATGCGACGGGACATTCTTCCCTTCTCTTCTCAACGAAATGTCGGATGTATTAGGCTGCTTTAATCACCGTGCGCAAAAATTGCTGGACATACATCTTGCTTCTGGCTTCAGAAAGTATCTTTTCTGGTTGAAAGGAAAATTACATGGAGATCATACTGTTCTAGTTCAAGAAGGCAGAGATTTAGTCACTTATGCGCTGATAAATGCCATCGCAATTCGAAAAATACTAAAGAAATATGATAAGGTATGTCTTTCCATTCTCTTTAAGATAAACAATATGATCCTACTTGTTTCTTAGGTGTGCTAATTTTAAGTTTTGACAGTCCAAGTGAAAATTATCAGTAGTGTTCTTTATACTTTCCTATTGTTACTATGACTGCAGATTCATTATTCCAAGCAAGGGCAATTATTCAAGTCACAAGTACAAACTATGCACAAGGAAATACTTCAAAGTCCATGGCTTATTGAGCTTATGGCCTTGTACCTCAACTTAAGGAGAACTAATTCGGAGTCAATGAAGGCGCCTACTTTGTTTGATGGATGTTCCCTCACATTTAAAGATGGAAAGCCATCACTTACTTGTGAGCTCTTCGATTCCATCAAAATCGATATAGACCTGACTTGTTCCGTATGCTTGGTAAGTAATGTAGCTTCACTTGTTTTTTGCTAATTCCTAGTGTTCTGTGCATTCAACTCATTTTAGATTTTTGATTTGTAATCACACACACTGATGCCTATTTGAAGATTACTTCAGCTAGATGCAAGCATGATTACGTCAAATTGAAGTTTCTGCATTTGATTTTTAAACAATAACAACCAAACCTTTGTTCCGTAACTTTTTTGTTCCTCAACATCATCAGTGTGATTTCTATGTGAATTTGAAATCATCTGTCTTCCATTACCCTTCAATTTTTTGCAGTGATAACGTTCATATCATCGTGACTTTTCCATGACAGGATACAGTTTTCGATCCAGTTTCTCTGACCTGCGGACATATATTCTGCTACAGTTGTGCTTGCTTAGCTGCATCGACAAGTATTGTTGATGGACTTAAGGCTGCAGATCCTAAAGAGAAATGTCCTCTATGCCGAGAGGTATGCACCACATATCATGCATAACTTCTGCTAATTGGCGTATAAACGTTGATAACTCGTAATTTCACCCTTTATCGATCATCATAGCCGATGGATGATCTTTAACCTCATGACTACTGCATTGTCATATTTGGAGTATGGGTATACTTGCCAAAAAGCTATGATACCAGAGCAATTGCTAAAATCTAAGAATAAGGATGCCCTCAAAGTTAATGACTTGATTTCATATGAAATTTCCCGAAGTTTCACTAAGGTCTATAATTCAAGTTTTACCAACAAATTTTTAGATACTCTTATACTGATTCTTTAGCTTCTTTATTTTATCTTGTGATGATTGATAAATTGTGAATTACAGGAAGAACAGATTATTCATTTGAGACATCTTAGTCTTGAACTGCCATAAAGAGGCTATTAAGAATTGGCAACTGAACATTCTCATTATCTGGATTTGATCCTATTGAAAGTGGTTGGCAACTAATACTTAGTTATATTTTGTTTGCAGGAAGGAGTTTATGAAGGTGCTGTGCGCTTGGAAGAGTTAAATATTCTGTTAGCCCGAAAGTAAGACACCCTTTTATTCCATTATCAAGTTGTTGAGATTAAAATGATATAAGAGATCATCATAAAAAATGAAAGGAAAAGATGGATGCAGAAGCTCATATCAAACTCTTTTAGACCATTTTGGCTGTGATATATCATCTGCTATATCCTTAACCTGATTATTTTTTCAGCTGCCATGAGTACTGGGAGCAGCGTCTTCGGACCGAGAGGGTAGAGAGGATCAAGCAAGCTAAGGAACACTGGGAATCACAATGTAGGGCATTCATGGGTGTCTAAGGAGATACACATGCAGCTTAAATAAATATCTTAGATTGCAAACATGTTGATATACACTTATTTGGTTGATATTCTGTATTAGATTCTGGATAAGCACTTATTTAACTTTGCTAAAAACACAAGCTTATTTGCTTTAGTAATGATAATGATTTAGTCATTTATTTGTGAGCAATGATATTCATTGCTTTTTCTTCACAATTTTTATTGCACATACTTTATAAAATCTCTTTTGATTGCAGTAGTATAGTTGTCAAAGCAAATGTGAAGGCAAAAGAAAGAAATGTGGTAAAAAAGTGAGATGATCATTTTCCTTTATTTACCATTTGCTGAAACAGCATGCAAAACAGTCATGAAGCTAATGAATAATAAAACATTGAAAAATGTTGGAAATAAGTAAATGCCACCACAGGCATTACATAATCCATGAAGCTTATAAACTTATACCAAATTACTGGAACATGAATTCAAGTTTGGGAAGGAACACTTCCAAACATAACAAGGTTGGAGAGTATTTACTATTCCATAACGAACATACAAAAGCCGGTTTACCAAAGAGAAGGCATCATAAAATCATTGTTAACATAGAAGCTTTGGTAAATTCTATAACATAGCTACTACTGCAATCATAAGGGCAAGAAAAACATTGGAAATCTAAAATCCAAGAATGGACAGGAAACACAGTTGGTAAAATATGCTGAACGAGCACCAATGCCTCAAAAAGTAGCAACCTGCCGATCTGAAGTAGTTCCAACATCACTTAAATCAACCCCTGCCTCGTCCCGCACCTATCAGAAGAACCAAAAACATTGGATGAGATTCATTCACAAGATATATGTTATCTGATATGACGAATGGGTTGTAAAGACGAGGAAGTGAGGCGAAAATGACTTGGGATCCCCATCTTTGGAAGGTTCACAAGGAGGGGATGACCATGAAATTAAGGGGTTGTTAATTTAGAGTAGGGAAACATGGCCAAAACATAGCTTCCTGATTTTCATTATGCTAGAGGGCTTTTTGGACTTGGTACAGCCAAACAAAGTATCCACAAAATGGATCAATCTGAATGGTGGGGACTTCTATGGTAATTGTTGTCCAGAACTAAAGAGATTTGCAATCCGGGTTCTTAGTTTGACTTGCAGCTCTTCTAGGTATGAGCGCAATTGGAGGGTTATTAGCCTATTACTAAATACTGTATATGTACTTCTGTATGTCTTAGTCGTGACGTTGAAGCATGTGAGAGTGGGAGTTCAAGTAGTGTGAATTTAGATGAAGTTCAAAATATTGTCCTTGATGCAATTGAAGAGGAAGACGCGTGTCGTCTGAAGAGGAAAAGAACATGAAGAATGTGATGATGTTGGTGATGAAGATGTAGATAATGGTGGTAATGGAGGCTTTGGGTTGTGAATAATGAAAATCTACATATTGCTGTGTGTTACTTTTTTGCTTTATTAATGATTATCGACAGGTTATTATGTTGTGTTTCGACAACTGAAGTTATGTTAATGTAAGGATCTTTTATCCTGTTTGGTACTTTTCCTTATTAGAGTTATTGTTAAATTTTGGTTTTTTACAGCTTATTATACTTGCCAAATTTTGATTATTGGCAGCTGATTATATTATGTCTGGATGTTATGGACATTGTGTTATTTTTATAAATAAAAAAATAGGTAAACTCGTACAAGTTTACAAGCCGAATTTACTTTAGCTTCACGAGTTTAGGTAAAATCGAGTTTGACAACCATGTTGGTAACATGCATGCAATGAGTGCATTTTGGAATAATGAAAGGGGTGATTTACCTCTGTTTCCACCTAGACCGCCCCTTCCTCCTCGGCTTCCTCCTTGACCTCTAGCCCCACCTTCATCAATGCCACGCCCAATTCCTTTCGCTGGACGTCCACCAGGACCATCCTCCCTACCACCTCTTCCCCTTCCACGTCCCACACCAGGCGGTTTGCGATCTGAAAAAAAAGGTTACATAAATCAAGGAACTTTCTAAGTTTCTAGTTTTTTGTAACTGGAAAAGATACATGAATAGCAACTCACACCATATGCATAAAAATAACTGGATCATTAGGGTGAAATTTTTATTTGCTAATCTAGGAAGAAACAAATCTGACTTTGAAATTGTTGGGTTCAAGAAGAACAAAACAAAATGGACCTTTATTATGACAAGAGTGGCAAACACCAGTCTAACCCCCTCCTAAATCAGCTGGTCAATTTAAATATCAATACAGACAACCAGCTAAATGTCAAAAAGGCTTACCAGTGCGGCTCTTGGTTTCTTCCTGAACTTTGTCAATAACCTAAAATAGGCAACAAAACAAGATGAGTGGATAAATATATGATTGTCTAAAACATCAATGAAAAATTCTAAACCTATTCACTGAAACAATTTAAAACATAAATACTGAACCATCACTACACACCTCATCAGGAACTCGAAGGTACTTAATCGTGTTACCACGAATGTAACATTCCGGCATGCGCCAAAATCTATCTCCATCCTGCATTTCCAAATTCAATCAAGCATTTTAAATTTCAAAAAGACAACATACTACAGGATGATAAATAAGAATAAATAGCAAAAGAACATTACTTTAGAGGTACAAATGACTTCCCGGAGATGAATGTTCATCCATGTATCACAATTAACCAAATGACCATTATAAGTTTCCCCATTTTTCAGCTCCACCAACTGATACAATCATACAATATTCAAAATTAAAACAAAAACTCAAAAAATCAGAAGTTGCATAGCAAAAAGGAAAAACACAAGTTAGGTTAAATTAACAAATTGAGGTAAAATAGAGCAAAATGATCACTCACCATTGGGTGCCCTTGGGCAGTTTTGAGAAGAGAAAGGGGAAGCTGCAACAACACAAAAAAGAGTAAATAGTAAGAGAATTAGGGCAATATTAACAGTATGTGCAACTCTGATAGTAACCCACTAACCCTATTGCTATGATTTGTGGGAAGAAGTTGAAACCCATTAAGAATTTGGTTGAAAGATTACATTTTTAGTGAAAAAGAAATAAACTTTGGGTTCTACTTCTATAAACCCAAAACATGGTTGATCAGAAAAGTAATGAACTTTCTGGCAGACAGAGTAAGAGAGAGAGAGAGAAGCAGTGACATACCATGTTGTAAATCAGAGGTAGCAGTGATGTGTGATTACGTAAATGGTTTTAATTTGAAGAGGGAAACATCGATCACTGTTGTGTTCTTCTTTGATATTGATACAAAATAATTCAAACTTAACCTAATAATATTCAATACCCTACTTTTAATCATGCATCTAATTTATAAGCTAGTTGTGATAGGGTGAATGTTAACACTTTTTAAAAAAATCCACTATTCAGTGAGTTTTGAAATTTGATAGCATGTCATCAATATCTCAATCCAGTTAAAATATGGTATTTTATAAAAAATTATAGAGATACAAACTAACGCTTTTGTATTATTGGTAGGAATTTAATTAGATAAGAATATAGAGATATAAGTTTTTTGGAATATGTAATCTTTGTTCTTCATCATGACCTTGACTTAATTTTATTATTATTGTTTTCAAAATTTTATCAAATAATAAAACTAAAAATTATATAATAACAACATCTTACTCAAAAAATAGATTCTAGTACTTATATATTGTAAGTGTAAATATTTATACACAATCAGTATACTATTCAGAATTTGTTTGTATTATTTTTTGAAGAGTCGATGATGATTGAAAATGAACGGTGGACGATAGACTCACAGTATATCAAAATCTGTCAATACATGCATCTTTTTCTCAAAAAGATATTACACAATATTATGGATATATATGATTTTTTTTTTCAATTTAAAATACTTCATTCATCTTTTCAACAATGTTACTTGTTTAAATCTATATTTAAGATGAGTTCATCAATTTAAGTGGGATGAAACTTATTAAGCATTGACACAATATTAATGTTATTCGTCTTGAGAATGTCACGTGTTCAAATATTAAAAATATTCATTTTACTTATGAGTATAAGGTAACGTGCATCAACTATTCTTATATCTTACTACTTAGGGTCTTGTGCATAAAATCTTCATATAGAGTTTACCCTATTTAATTGTCATGTAAAAAGAAGAATAAAAGAAAGGTGTAGTATTTACACCAAAATACTTTATTTCCTTAAATGTTTCAATGAAAGCTATGGGACCAACAATCTAGTGATGATGAGAGTGAGAGATGCTTCCCTCACTTCATATTACTAATGGGTGTATTATGTAAGAGTAATGATTAAGATATAAAAACTTATTTATGATTGAGGTTTAATTTGTTTTATATAGGGGAATTGTTTGCTATGTGTGGTCAAATTACTATACTTGTAAATTAATAAGGTGTGAGTTTAGTAGTATAAGGCTCCACTATATCCCTAAAGTTGAGGATTCGATTATCGTGAGCTACATTTGTTGGAAGGAGTAGTCACAAACCCCAAAAGAGATTAGTTCATTACCCAAAAAGCTGAGGAGATAATTTTAGTAGTACCAAAAATTATTATACTCGTAGGCCTTGAGGATGTGAGAATATGACCTTAGGTAACAACTAGCATTGGCATATGGCTCGCATTATACTTGTAAAACAAATGTGGGCATTGAACCAAAAAGTTTGAATTAACAAAAAACAAACACGGTAGATGTAAGAAAATATTAACACTTTAATAAGTCTTTTTATAACATGTTAATACTTTGCATCTAGATTTCCTAAATTATAATACTACTGAGCTATAAGCCTATCTCTCACTTTCTTCTTTTCTTTTTGGTATTTCTTGCAAACGAAAACTACAATTTGGGCTAATGGAGTAAAACGACATGACCTAGACCTGATCAAACCTGATTAACTTAAGATCCAATTATAATAGGGCTAATGGAATAAAACAGTGATCTAGACTTGGTCAAACCTGATCCAATTAAGATCCAATCATAATAGGGCTAAATTGAACAAGAGGGTATGGTTGGGTTCTAGTCACAATCATAATAATGCTCCATTTGTACCTATTATATATACTTTGGAATGTTGTGGCTTATCATAGAAGCGCATCTAGTGTAGTGGTATCATAGTACCCTCCCACGGTACTGACCGTGGTTCGATTCCCCGGATGCGCATGTTAATGTTTTTACAGTGGTAATATTGTGCCATGTGCCACGCTTATGATTGGTTGAAAAAATATATTTAAATTAAAAATAATAATTAAATCATTTTTTGAGCCAATAGAAAAACAATTTGAATTCTAAATAATTAATAATATCGTACAAATTTGACATATTAATTATATTTAATTACTAATTATTATATATTTAATCTCAAGCCATATGAATACTAAATGTGAGCATGCTAATGAGAATCATGTAAAAAAACACTTTTGAAAATGTTTGTTCTCTTCTTTTCTTTGGACTATCTTCAAATTAACCCTCATTAGTCAAGAGAATAGAGGAATCCTTTCTTTCACACTTTGCCGTGGTATTATTCTTTTTATGCAAATAAATATTGTTTGTGACATGTTGCTATATCATTTTCCTTTTAAATAATGAAATAAGTGAAACCCACTACTCTACGATACACTTATTTTTTATTGTTAAATAAGTTGAATCAAAAGGTTTAAGGAATTGATGTGGAACAATCATGTTTTTTAATTCTCTAAGGCATCTTAGATAATCCATCTTACATTAGCATCAATTAGTATAAATAATTTAAGAAAAATGTTGACACAATTTTTTGATTTGACTTATTATATTCTCTATATTATCATCCATTACGTGTATACTTTTTTCCCAGCTAACTTATATATTTTGGCTGTCAATTTTAACAAATTTAGAATATCATTCCTTATGTAATTTACTAATCCTAAAAATGATTGTATCATTTTAAATAATGAAATAAGTGAAATCCATTATTCTAGGATACACTTATTTTTTTTTGTTAAATAAGTTGAATTAAAAAGTTTAAGAAATTGATAATGGAAGAATCATATTTTTTTAATTGCCCCTCTTTATATTTATACTCAATCATAGTATAATATCGTCATCAATCATGTACATCACAACCCACGCTCAACATTCTCCGTTTTAGGGATGACAACATACAAGCTTCTCAATGAGATTGGTTTCAATAATATTAATTTTTATTCTTCTAGTTTTTTTTTCTTAAATCGGGTTGAAATAGAATTAATAAAATTAGTATTTTGATTTTTAGTTACACTCCATCAAATCATTTATAAGAGGGAATCATAACTAACCCAATCATTAGTGGTGTCCCATAACAATTCTGTCCAATTAATATAAGTTATTGACCTGGTATAAGTTAATCTTCTCCGATATACACTTAAATAAAAGAAAAAATAATATGAATTTACATTTTTATCTATAAGATATAATGAAATAACTTTTTTATTCCTAAGTGCAAAAGTAAAAATGATAAGGGTTTAACATGTATATACTGACAATGTAATGATTTTTTATACTACCAGTAAATCATTCACTGTTAATTTATTAATTAACCATTAACTTTTGAACAAAAGTAATACAAATCAATAGTAGATGATGTGTTGACAGTATAAAACTTTACACTATCAATGCATATATTTTAAACTAAAGTGATAATTTATCTCTGTATTACCGGAGAAAATCGATTCCCATGTTCTTTACTAGGTTTAGAAATCTCTTAATATCTTAAGTTAGCGAGTTAGGCGTCATCCACAACAATGTTTTTTTCTTAGTAAATTCAATTATCAAACCCTTAATTGGTTTGCACAATTTTATTAATCTAGTCTAGTACATTCCTTTTCTATATATAAACAACTCTTCATATATCATCTTTCACCAAGTATAATTTGTATGTGAGAAAGAGAGAGCACTAGTGAAGTCATAAATATGTCTTCAAAAGTAGCGGTTGTGGAAATCAATGAATATATAGAGCAGAAGAATGATGAAGTTTCTAATCATTCTATGGTGAATGTTGGGAATAATATTTCACGACAAAAGTTGAGAAGACATGATTCTCTTGACATGGAATCACGCACTTTCCCTGGTTCCACCCATGCTTCTAAAGTTTGTCTTATACATTTTCTAATTTTACTATTACAAATTTCAATTCACTACTTCTTATATATATATATATAATTAATTATAGGGTCCAACAACATCGGTGATTATGCATCTAGCTTTTCAAAGCATAGGAATTGTGTATGGGGACATAGGAACATCACCTTTATATGTTTATGCAAGTACCTTCACCAATGGCATAAATAACAACGATGACATTTTGGGTGTTCTTTCTTTGATCTTTTATACCATCACTCTTATTACTCTTATTAAGTACGTCTTCATTGTCTTAAAGGCTAATGATAATGGCGATGGTAAGTCATTTATTTATTTTATTTATTTATTTTGTAAACATGCCATGATCTTCAACCTTCTCATATTATATTTTTTGACATATCATAATTTGGTAAGCATCGATGTAGAGACTATTACATAAATTGTTAAAAGGAAAATATATATAATACCCAAATTCATTCATCAAAAAATATGATCATTAGTAATCCTATAATTATAACAAGAACTTAGAAGCAATAAGAAAATAAACATTCATATAAATATTGTTAATGTATGGTCGATTTGTAGTATGAGAAAGCTTGCAATAGATCATATAATAGGTATCTTATAATTGAGTTGTAGAGGAGGATTTTTTGTTTGTCTTGGAAGATAATATGAAAAATGGATCTCAATAACAACAAAGACTTACAAGTTATCTTCTAATGCTAGTTGACTAGGCAAACCTCAATTATTGAGACCATCACTCTAGTCATGGAACCACTCATACTATGAACTATATTACTAATAACTAAAAAGTTTAAATATTAAATTAGAAAAATAAAGTTCATTTCTACAATTATAATAGTAAAGTTTACAAATTATTTTAAATTTCCGGTACTCAATTATAACCAACGTTTAATTACCCATGAAGAAATGTTGCGTGCTGGTGGATTTAGAAAAAGTTTGCAATAATAGTGATTATAATTCTATATTAAACATTTATTAGGAGGAACATTCGCTTTGTACTCGAAGATATGTCGTTATGCCAAAGTAGGACTTCTTCCAAATCAACAAGTTGAAGATGCAGAAGTGTCTAATTATCAATTGAATTTTCCTAAGAGTAGTCATGTGATGATGGCTTCAAGGCTTAAGTCTAAGCTTGAGAACAGTGAATTTGCAAAGCTATTTCTGTTGCTCATTACCATGCTTGGCACTTCTATGGTCATTGGGGATGGTGTTCTCACTCCCTGCATTTCCGGTTAATTATTCTCTTCATATCACTTTAATATTTATGCAATGTCAGTATATTTTTTTTATCACCCTTGTGTATTAATCTTATTAAAGAGCTAATATGATTAACAAACTGATAATGAACTCAGATAGTAGTAACTTTTATAATGTATATATATGAAGTACTTGATTTTTAACCCACATAATCATTTTATGTTCATTGGGTCAAACATGAAATAAATAATATGTATTTCATTTGGTTGCAGTTTTATCAGCAGTGGGAGGGATCAAGGAAGCTGATTCTTCAATAACTGAGGGTTGTTTTCATCAATCTTTACATTCATTAACTGTATACTAAATTATAATAAGTACTTGTGATTATCACTAAATGTTGTTAATGACTACTTTAGGCACTAAATAACAGAATACATGAAATAGACATGAATAACAATATAGTTCACTATTATCCTCAAACTTGAACCCCTCTAGCCAAGTTTTCATTAAATTATACATGCATAACAATATTATTGCATGATAATAGTTTCACAAATTTGTTTCTCTGTGTATAGGACGGATTGTTGGAATATCCATAGCTATCTTGATCTGCCTTTTCATGATTCAAAGATTTGGAACAGATAAAGTGGGTTATAGTTTTGCTCCTATTGTTTGTGTGTGGTTTGCTTTTATTGGAGGCATTGGTGTATATAATATCATCAAGTATGACCCAAAAGTTCTCAAAGCAATAAATCCAAAATACATAGTAGATTACTTCAAGAGGAATAAGAAAGATGCTTGGGTTTCTCTTGGTGGTGTTGTTTTGGCCATAACAGGTTCATATTTGTTATCATTACAAATAGTAAATTAGTCCTAATCATTTCTGATTTTGTTGTTGGCCATAGCTTAAGACATGATGTGGGTGAAAATTGCAGGAACTGAAGCACTATTTGCTGATGTTGGACATTTTACAGTGCCGTCAATACAATTAAGCATGTGTTGTATAACATACCCCTCTCTCATATTGGCCTACACTGGCCAAGCCTCCTTTCTTCGAAAACACAATGATCTTGTTTCAGACACTTTCTACAAGTCTATACCAGGTACAAAGTTAAAACTGCAGATGTAACCAAACATAATGATCAAGTTTTGTTAGCCTTGTCTAAATTGTTGTTAATCAATGAAAATAGAGAAGTTTGGTTACATAGTTTTGGTGCAATGACAAATAAATTAGAGAACTAACTCAATTGCCAATTGGGTTTTGATTCTTCAAACAAAAGATGGTAATACTGATCTAACATCTAAGTTTTGTGACACTAGTTCTGAACATCATTATTACAAAATGAAAATGAAATAAAAAGAAAACAAATTTGTGTTACAAAAGCTGATTACCAATGTTTTGCAGGTGCTTTGTTTTGGCCAATGTTCGTTGTTGCTGTTGCAGCAGCAATCATAGCTTCTCAGGCCATGATCTCTGCAACTTTCTCCATCATCCAACAATCCCTTTCACTTGGATGTTTTCCTCGTGTGACAATAGTACATACATCAGCAAAATATGAGGGACAAGTTTACATTCCAGAGATCAATTTCATTCTCATGATTGCCTGTGTTGCAGTCACTGCTGGATTTAAAAGCACCACAAACATTGGCAATGCCTATGGTAACATAATCTCTTCATCACTCAAATTTTAAGGACCAAACAATTTTAAACTATATGAAAATTCTAAATGGATAAATATTTGTCTATACAGGGATAGCAGTGGTGTTTGTCATGACACTTACATCTTCTTTGCTTGTGATAATCATGATTGTGATATGGAAGACAAACATATTTCTGGTCATCACTTATGTGCTTACTATTGGTTCTGTTGAGCTTATCTATTTAAGCTCGGTACTATACAAATTCGACCAAGGAGGTTACCTTCCTCTTGCGTTCGCCGCGGTGCTAATGACCATCATGTACGTTTGGAACAATGTGTACAGAAGGAAGTACAATTATGAGCTGAAAAATAAGATTTCTCCAGAGAATTTTAAGGAGATTGCTAATGGCGCGGACTTAATCCGAATGCCTGGCCTAGCCTTGTTCTATTCCGAGCTTGTACACGGCATCCCTCCAATTTTCAAGCATTACCTGTCAAATGTTCCTGCATTGCACTCTAACCTTGTCTTTCTTTCCATCAAATCTTTGCCTATTAGCAAAGTTCCATTGGAAGACAGGTTCCTTTTTCGTAAAGTAGGACACGAAGAACTCAATGTATTCCGATGTGTTGCTAGATATGGATACAATGATTTGCGCGACGATGAGCATGGCCCTTTCGAGAATTTGCTAGTTACAAGGCTAAAGGCATATATAGCAGAGGAAATGTATTTGGAGTCCCATAATAAGCCTGATGAAACATTAAATGATGGTTGGGGTGATGAGAATGATGGAGTACAAAAGGCCATTGAAAAACAAGTTGAGGCAATCGAAAAAGCAGCGCGAGCAGGGATTGTTCATTTGATTGGTGAAAGTGAAGTGATTGCTGGAAAAGGATCTGGCATAGGGAAAAAGATTTTGATAGATTGTGCATACAATTTTATGAAAAATAATTTGAGACAAAGTGACAAGGTGTTTGATATTCCTCATGAACGTATGGTTAAAGTGGGAATGACTTATGAACTTTAGACCCTATTTGCGAGTTGAATTTTGGAGGAGAAAGAAAGGAAAATAAAGACTTTAGAGTCATCTCACATGTGTATTCCATAACTCTCAAGCCTTCCATTTCTCTCATTTCCCCTCCAAAATTTAACTCACAGACAACGCTTAAAGAACAAAAATTAAAGAAGTGGATTCAAACTTGAGGAAGCTAGTGCCATAGCTTTCTCATGGTGGCAATAACATACTAAAATAAAAACAGCTCTTGTTGCTATGTAATATAGTGTTTTGTATTTTCCTATCTATGTTTAAGTCAGAAATTGAAATGCATTTGGCTTTGCGCAATATATGCATTAAGTTTAAATTGTGTAAGTAGAATATGAGAATGTGTATGGATTGAGTGATAAATTTGGATGTAACATTCCATTTAACAACTTGTGTATTGAAATTATGGAATTTACAGCAGCTAAGATAAGTGGAGATTATTGTTGCCTTAATCATGAATTCATGATATAACGGCAGTGGATGTAGACAGAGGTTAACTACTGATCTTTATAAACATTTTTTTGTTAGAGCCGCGACCGGACCAGTGAATCTCATTGTCATGGGAAGAGGGAACAATCAGGCATAAGTGAGACATCAAATCTCAAATTTTGAACCAAAATCTCGACATAATGATTATTGACAGGTTATTATGTTGTGTTTGGACTTTGGACAACTGAAGTTGTGACTTCAGTTAATGTAAGGATCTTTTCTCGTACAAGTTTACAAGCCAAATTTACTTTAGCGTAAAATCGCGATTTTGACAACCATGTTGGTAATATGCATGCAATAAGTGCATTTTGGAATAATGATTGGGACCGCATTTGGACCACATCAGGTGACATTTTGGAATAATGATTTACGATCTGAAAAAGGTTACATAAATTAAGGAACTTTCTAAGTTTCTAGTTTTTTTGTAACTGTAAAAGATACATGAATAGCAACTCACACCATATGCATAAAAATAACTGGATCATTAGGGTGAAATTTTTATTTGCTAATCTAGAAAATAAACAAATCTTTGTTTGAATTTTTGAAATTGTTGGATTCAGAAAGAACAAAACAAAATGGACCTTTATAATGACAAGAATGGCAGACACCATTCTAAATGTCAAAAAGGCTTACCAGTGCGGCTCTTGGTTTCTTCCTGAACTTTGCCAATAACCTAAAATAGGCAACAAAGCAAGATGAATGGATAAATGTACAAATGCCTAAAACATCAAATGAAAAATTCTAACCTATTCACTGAATCAATTTAAAATGTGACGTAAAATATTAATACAATAATATACTACTACGGTTAAACAGAAAACACTATTAAATATCTAAAGTTGAATTACAAATATGAGGCAGTGCAAAAAAAAAACATTGCAGAAGTAAGAAAATGTTAATACTTTAATAGGTCTTTTTATAACATGTTAATACTTTGCATACAAATTTCAGAAATTACAAATTTACAATACTACTGAGCTATAAGTCTATAAAAGTATCTCTCACTTTCTCCTTTTCTTTTTGATATTTCTTGCCAATAGAAACTACAATTTGGGCTAATGGAATAAAATAACATAGGTTAAAAACCCAAACCTATTTAAACCCAATCATAATAGAGTTAAATCAAATGAGCGGATAGGATAAGGTCATGTTCACCCCATTACATAGTAACTTCACGCATTTATAACAATATCTCATAATGCGTTTGCATGCCATTATATAAATTGGAATCTTGTGGCTTATCATAGAAGCCCAGCTAGTGTAGTGGTATTGTAATAGTTGGGTATAAATCTTTATATTGTAACATTACACTCGTACAAAATGTACACCACACAAAATATGTTCTTTCCTCAAAATTATTATAATTTAATGTCCTTTATTAATTAGTCATTATAGATACTAGTGGTGACAGGCACTTCGTGCTTGCCAGCCAAGATTCATAATTTTATAATGTTAATTATTCAAATTTTATATATTTTATTCTGGAGAATTAGAATATTTTTTTGTATTAATTATACTTTATATTGTATTTTTTATTGGGAATAATATATATCATAACTTTTTGTTTTATTATAACTAATATGTTGGTAGTCACTGTCGTGTTTGTCAACCTGCTTTCCTATTGTTTGCAACGTATAGTTTGTACGTTATAAATGACAAATATATTATTTTATATTAAATATTTAATTTGCAGTTGAATTTATGGGAAAATGGTTCATGAGATTTTTCATCTACTTATACTTTACTTCCTATTCATGTGAAGGACACTATTACATCAATTCTATTTCCGGTAATTTTTAACACCTATGACTCTTAAATCTGGGAGGCTAGTGCTATAGGTGCTACTCTGCAAGTTCAGGTTATTGGTGGATAAGGAGTATTGATGATGGTCTGACTTCCCTTACTCACTAGAGTTGGTTGTGGAGATTGCATGTCCCTAAGAAAGTTAAGTTTTTGTGTTGGCTTTCTTGTCACCAGTCTTTATCTACAAACTTTTTCCATTTCAGGAGGAATTTGGTGGATTCTCTCTTGTGTAGTCGATGTAATAATGCAATCAAAGATCTTCTCCATACATTCAGAGATTGCAGGAACTCTAGGCTCTTATGGCATCGTTTGGGTTATATCAATTATAGTTTTTGGGTTAATCATTCCTTTATGTCTTCGTTATTGGATAATATCAATTTGCGTAATAGAAACCTTTTTATGGTTGCTTTATGGTGGGCTTGGCGATAGCGTAATCATAATATTTTTGACAATACTTCTTCAAACATATCTTATGTTGCCAAAAATGTCCATCATGACTTTATTAGAGATTGGTTTTCTGATGATACATTTTCCAATGAAGTTTCTATGTCTACTATCCAGTGGTGTCGGCCAGAATTTGGTAGGGTAAAACTTAATGTAGATGGTAGTTATAACATCCATAGTCAACACATTGGAGGGGATGGCATTATCTGGAATCATGATGGACAATGACTTTCAGGTTTCTCTGCAAGTTTTGGATCAGGGACTTCAATCCTATCATAACTTCTTGCAATAGAGCATGGTCTACGACTAGCTTGGGATCAAGGGCATCGTTTGATTATACTAGAAAGTGACTGTCCTGAAGCAATCCATATTGTTTCGAAAAAGACTCATAATAACTTGCGATATTTATCTCAAATTACTTATAACATTAGTGTTTTGCTTTTAAGGAGTTGGGATGTTCATATCAAGCATATCTTTCGAGAGGGTAATAAGTTGATAGATTTCATGGCTAAACTTAGTTTAGACTTTCAGGGTTCAATTATACTTTGGGATACTCCACTAGTGAGAACCCTAATCATCTTACAGATGGATCTAATCTCTATGCTCTAGCTTTTGTTTTTTTATTCTTCCATTGTACCAAAAATAATAATTTATAAGAGGGAATCATAACCAGCACAATCATTATAGTGGTGACCCATAACAATTATGTCCAATAAATTTCACCCAACCAAGTATGGTCTTTAGTAGGTTTAGGAATCCCTTATATTTTTAGGATGTGGATCATCTATTTTAAAATGAGTGTGTTCACATGTCCCTAACTAACGAGATTTATCCAAGTAATATAAATATATTATTTTATGTTTTTAAATTTTTTTCTTTTTAATTAAGTGTCATTTTTTCAATGGATCGAGACATGAAATAAGACAAAAATAAAGACATCCGATCTTTTTCCATATCTTAAAACTCACATCTTCTTTTCCAAAGTTTGTATCACTTTGTGTATTTCTTGTCTTTCATTGGTCAAAAAGTGAAACAAGAATTAAATATATATTAATATTATATTTTCTCTTCATTTTCTCTCTCACCTCTTCTCTCCACCCTATTTCACCTCAAACAAATAGAGGCTTAAAGTGACTTAGGCACCATCTATAAGAAATGGTCAAACACTGAAGTAGTGGTTACCTCAACAATGTTTTTTCTTAGTAAATTCAATTATCAAACACTTGATTGGTTTGCACAATTTTCTTAGCGTAGTATACTGTCTTCTTTTCCTATATATATACAACTCTTCATATATCATCTTTCACCAAGTATAATTTGTGTGAGAAAGAGGAAGCACTAAATAGGTCGTAGAACGTTTATACACTAGTGAAGCCATAAAAATGTCTTCAAAAATAGGGATTGTGGAAATCAATGAAAGCAATGAAAATATAGAGCAGAAGAATGTGAATAATAATACTTCACGACAAAAGTTGATAAGACATGATTCTCTTGACATGGAATCACGCACCTTCCCTGGTTCCAGTCATGCTTCTAAAGTTTGTCTTATACATTTTCTAATTTATTATCATTACAAATTTCAATTCACTACTTCTTATGCCTAAATGATTCACCCCTTACATTTTTATGATTCACCAATGTTGAGTTTTTGGTTCTGTGTTCTTATATATATAATTATTATAATGATTGGTATAGGGTCCAATAACATCGGTGATTTTGCATCTAGCGTTTCAAAGCATGGGAATTGTGTATGGGGACATAGGAACATCACCTTTATATGTTTATGCAAGTACCTTCACCAATGGCATAAACAACAATGATGACATTTTGGGTGTTCTTTCTTTGATCTTTTATACCATCACTCTTGTTACTCTTATTAAGTACGTCTTCATCGTCTTAAAGGCTAATGATAATGGCGATGGTAAGTCATTTTTTATTATTGTTCTTAAAGTTACTACAAATGGATAGATTGGACAGTAATAAAGCATGCATGAGGAAATGTTGTGTGCTATTATGGTGGATTTAGAAAAGTTTGCAATAATAGTGATTATAATTCTATATTAAACATTTATTAGGAGGGACATTCGCTTTATACTCGAAGATATGTCGTTCCGCAAAAGTGGGACTTCTTCCAAATCAACAAAGTGAAGATGCAGAAGTGTCTAATTATCAACTTGATTATCCTAATAGTAGCCATTGGCTTAAGTCTAAGCTTGAGAACAGTGAATTTGCAAAGCTATTTCTCTTGCTCATTACCATGCTTGGCACTTCTATGGTCATTGGAGATGGTGTTCTCACTCCTTGCATTTCCGGTTAATTATTCTCTTCATATCACTTTAATATCTATGCAATATCAGTATAATTTTTTTATCACCCTCGTGTATTAATTCTTATTAAAGATCTAATATGATTAACAAACTAATAATGAATTCAGATGGTAACTTTTACAATGTATATATGTAAAGTACTTGATTTTTAACCCACATAATCATTTTATGTTCATTGGGTCAAACATGAAATAAATAATATGTATTTCATTTGGTTGCAGTTTTATCAGCAGTGGGAGGGATCAAGGAAGCTGATTCTTCAATAACTGAGGGTTGTTTTCATCAATCTTTACATTCATTAACTGCATACTAAATTATAAATACATGAAATAGACATAAATTCTCAGAAGTGAAGGATTTATTACTAATTACTATCCTTGCAAAAATGAAGATTCACTTTAGTAGAAGATAAAATGAAATAGTTACCATTAACAAAATATAAGAATTTGTTAAAATATCATTCCTTAATTTTACTCATGATCTGCTTTCAATAACAAGTATTATTGCATGATAATAGAGTTTCACAAATTTGTTTCTCTGTGTATAGGACGGATTGTTGGGATATCCATAGCTATCTTGATCTTTCTTTTCATGATTCAAAGATTTGGAACAGATAAAGTGGGTTATAGTTTTGCTCCTATAGTATGTGTATGGTTCGCTTTTATTGGAGGCATTGGTGTGTATAATATCATCAAGTATGACCCAAAAGTTCTCAAAGCAATAAATCCAAAATACATAGTAGATTACTTCAAGAGGAATAAGAAAGATGCTTGGATTTCTCTTGGTGGTGTTGTTTTGTCCGTAACAGGTTCATATTTGTTACTGGTCCTAATCATTTCTAATTTTTTGTTGGACAATGATTTGTTGTCCCAAATGGTATCTAAAGCATGTCCCGGATCAATGAAAATATGTCATGTCAATTAAAAAATTTAATATTATTGGTCTTGGACATGGTTTAAGACAACAAATCCTGATCATTTTTTGTTGGCCATAGCTTAAGACATGATGTGGGTGAAAATTGCAGGAACTGAAGCACTATTTGCTGATGTTGGACATTTTACAGTGCCGTCAATACAATTAAGCATGTGTTGTATAACATACCCCTCTCTCATATTGGCCTACACTGGCCAAGCCTCCTTTCTTCGGAAACACAATGATCTTGTTTCAGACACTTTCTACAAGTCTATACCAGGTACAAAGTTAAAGCTGCAGATGTAACCAAACATAATGATCATGTTTTGCTAGCCTAGTCTAAATTGTTGCCAGTCAATGTTGTTAATCAATGAAAAATAGAAAAGTTTAGTACGTAGAGTCGCAGAGCCAGTCTTTCAACCGACCCGATTTTCGGTTGGAAGACCAGCAGTACGACTCAGTTTTGGGGTAATAACAAATTTGTGTTGCAAAATCTGATTACTAATGGCTTCATGTTTTGCAGATGCTTTGTATTGGCCAATGTTTGTTATTGCTGTTGCAGCATCAATTATAGCTTCTCAGGCCATGATCTCTGCAACTTTCTCCATCATCCAACAATCCCTTTCACTTGGATGTTTTCCTCGTGTGACAATAGTACATACATCAGCGAAATATGCGGGACAAGTTTACATCCCGGAGATCAATTTCATTCTCATGATTGCATGTGTTGCAGTCACTGCTGGATTTAAAAGCACCACAAACATTGGCAATGCCTATGGTACCATAATCTCTTCATCACTCAAATTTTAAGGACCAAATAATTTTGGACTATATGAAAATTCTAAATGGATAAATATTTGTCTATACAGGGATAGCAGTGGTATTTGTCATGACACTTACATCTTCTATGCTTGTGCTAATCATGGTTGTGATATGGAAGACAAACATATTTCTGGTCATCACTTATGTGCTTACTATTGGTTCTGTTGAGCTTATCTATTTAAGCTCGGTACTATACAAATTCAACCAAGGAGGGTATCTTTCTCTTGCCTTCGCCGTCGTGCTAATGGCCATCATGTACATTTGGAACGATGTGTACCGAAGGAAATACAATTATGAGCTGGAAAATAAGATTTCTCCAGAGAATTTTAAGGAGATTGCTAATGGCGCAGACTTAATCCGAATGCCTGGCCTAGCCTTGTTCTATTCCGATCTTGTACACGGCATCCCTCCAATTTTCAAGCATTATGTGTCAAATGTTCCTGCATTGCACTCTAACCTTGTTTTTCTTTCAATCAAATCCTTGCCTATTAGCAAAGTTCCATTGGAAGACAGGTTCCTTTTTCGTAAAGTAGGAAATGAAGAACTCAATGTATTCTGATGTGTTGCTAGATATGGATACAATGATTTGTGCGACGATGAGTATGGCCCTTTCGAGAATTTGCTAGTTACAAAGCTAAAGGCATATATAGCAGAGGAATTCTATTTGGAGTCCCATAATAAGGCTGATGAAACATTAAATGATGGTCGGGGTGATGAGAATGATAGAGTACAAAAGGCCATTGAAAAAAAAGTCGAGGCAATCGAAAAAGCAGCGCGATCAGGGATTGTTCATTTGATTGGTGAAAGTGAAGTGATTGCTGGAAAAGGATCTGGAATAGGGAAAAGGATTTTGATAGATTTTGCATACAATTTTATGAAAAATAATTTGAGACAGGGTGACAAGGTGATTGATATTCCTCATGAGCGTATGGTTAAAGTGGGAATGACTTATGAACTTTAAAGAACAGAAACAAAAGAAGTGGATTCAAACTTGAGGAAGCTAGTGCCATAGCTTTCACATGTTGGCAATAACATACTAAAATAAAAGCAGCTCTTGTTGCTATGTAATGTCTGGTCTTGTATTTTTCTATCCATGTTGAAGTTAGAAAATGAAATGCATTGTTGTGTAAGTAGAATATGAGAATGTGTATGATATTACACAATATATTAGAGGATATCTTTGGAAGATAATAATTGGTTAGGAAGTTAGGATTTAGCTAATTAGGTTCGTGTTAGTTACTTGTTTTACAATGTTTCTTTTCTCTTGTATGAATAAGTCATATTGGATCACTTCTTATTCAATTCAATGATAATAATGAGAAATGTTACATTTCAATGGAGGCTTTGATTCTATTTTCTTTCTTTTTTTCTTCCTTCTTTCTTGTTCATCTTTTCTTTCTCATTCATGCATGGCTCCTACCATTTTAACATGGTATCAGAACGATAATTATGTGTTTCCGCTTATGTCTTCCATCTTCTTTGATTGTTCTTGTTTTCAACATGCAAGAAGTTATTGAAAATATGTCAAAGTCTTCAACATGTAAGAAGTTCCAAGAGAGAAAAGTAGATTTCTCTCCATCATATTCCTCCAAATTTCATCCAAACAAATCCTATAATTCATTGATTCTGATTTCATTATTTTCATTAGAAGAGGTTCAAGGTGTTGATGATTCCATACATAAAGAAATGTGTTATGGTTCCATGCATAATTAGGTTGACATTCTTCATCTCAGGAAAGAAAAAAAGAAATATTCACGACATAACCATGCAAGAACCTCATCATGACATACATTCTCAACTCTACCAAGTGCACTTACATAGTATATAAGCTAACTTCTTGATATCCTCAAGCTCTTCAAGAATGAAGTACCATGACCAATTTATCCTATACGAGATTATATCATTTTCTTATTTTCATCATTTACCTCTCTTTCTTATTCATCATTGAAATATCTCATTAGAATCAAGATTCTGATCCATTCTCTCTCTTTCATCATCAATGGTTGATTCGCTTCTGTCCATGATGGTTAAGCTCGGATATAACTTTTGTTATGAATGATTAAGCATTGGATGAGTAGCTTATGTCCATAGTGGTTGAGCAAAGATATAACTTCTGCTATGAATAGTTAAGCGTTTGATGATATAGCTTATACTATGCGTGGTTAAGCGTTGTTATTACTTCAAATCAAGCTTCAATTCAAATCCAAGCTGAAAATTTTCAGTCAGGGAGATATTAAAGATATATTAGATGATATTTTTTGAAGATGATAGTTGGTTACGAAGTTAGGATTTAACTAATTAGGTTTGTGTTAGTTACTTGATTTACAAGCTTTCTTTTCTTCTTTTCTCTTGTATAAATAAGTCACATTAGATTATTTCTTATTCATTTAATTCAGTGAATTTAACGAGAAATGTTACATTTCAATGAAGATTTTGATTCTATATTCTTTATCTTTTTCTTCCTTCTTTCTTGTTCATCTTTTCTTTCTTATTCATGCATGACTCTTGCCATTCTAACATTGGGTAAAAAAATATGGACGTAACATTCAATTTAACAACTTGTGTATTGAAATTATGGAATTTACAGCATCTACCAGAATTTGGTTAGAGTTGTTTCTTTTTTCTTCCATCCTTCTTTCTTTTTCTCAAACTTTTGAGGATATACAAGATTACATTTTGTTATAGAAAATTAAAACATCAATAATAACAATATAATGATAAAATAAATCGATAAACAAAAGATGATGATCAAATATTACAAGAGATAAAAGTGGAAAAGTTAAATACAAAACTTTTTACGAGTTTCAATATTTTTTATAATGATTTTAAGATTTTTAATTTAATTATTTTTTATAGACTATTTGATTAAGATGTTTGTAAATCACATACCTTAGCTCCATAAACAAAATCAACATCACAAGTTCTACTGCTAAAAAATTAAGGTATTGGTATTTATATCAAATTTTATTTTATTTACCTGGGCAACCATAGAGGTGATATTATGTAATGTTATATAAATTAGTTTGGAATGGTGGATATGACTGGTTCAACTTTGATATGGATATTTGACTAATCAAGTCTCTCATCTTAATAAATTTTCATTAAAAAAATTCTTTTCAACTCAATTAATTTAAGCATAAAATTAGTAACTTTGATGGTTTTTAAGGTTATAAAAAAGAAGCAAATATGTCAGAACAACTTTAAATTTGGAAAAAACAAGCAAAAAAAAGATTTTAAAAGATATATAAATTGTTATCTTATTAATATCGCATCGATTATACTTTTCATAAAACTCCTTTTTAACAAAATAATCAAATAAACCCTTACCACGAAAATAAATCGTGGCAGATTCTTAGAGATTATTAAGATATGGAAAAGATCATAACATACTTTACTATATTAAATTAAATAATCATTTAATATATTTTTCAGGTATTTGACCGTATTCCAATTGATTTGTCTACCATATATAAGATACTAGATAGTAAATACGCATACTTACACCATATTTTATTATCTAATAGGAAAAATAATCAATTATAATCTATAAAAAGAATATAATTTACAAGCTATCGTTAATTTTATCAGAAAAAAAGCTGAAACACCTTAAAAAAAAAATTAATATGTATACACTAACAGTGTAAGTGTTTTTTTACACTGTCATTCATCATTGATTTGTTAACCACCACTACCACCAACTCTCAAACAAAAAAGTAATACAAATCAATGATAATATCATAGTGTAAATTTTTTTACCATTAATTGCATTATTATATACTTATATCCCAGTCCACAGTTTCCTTCTTCACTAAGTTTCTCATATAAATACCTCATTGTTCATTCATCATTACATTCGTTTTCATCATTCTTCTATCACTCTCTGCACTTAACTTCATCGTCGTTCGAAAAAATTTCTACCGCATCGTTTTATTTCATTCGTTTTGGTACGTAACTGTCGCGATTTCTTTTTCAACTGATAGCTACTTCATCGTCAATAACTTGTTGTTTCTTTTCGTTGATTATGATTTATTATATGATTAGTTACAGTTAGGGTTTATGTTTATTCATGGAATTTCTTTGTTATATGCGTTTTCTTGTATCGTTTTTTAAAAGCATTGTTCGTAATCATAATCCATTGAAACGTGATCGTTTTGGAATTTACGATATTGATTTGTTTTCGTGTGTGTGATTCTGTATTTTATGATTATTATTTGAAATGTGCATTTACGTCACGTGTTGTATTCATATTTCATTGCTTTCTTTTATAGATTTCTGATACTTATGCAGTGACAATGGAGCGTAAGGCAATTGATTTAGAGGAAGGGTGGGGTTATATGGTGAAAGGGATTTCAAAGCTGGAGAGGATTCTGGAAGGGTTACCAGAAGCTCCTTTCTCTTCAGAGGAGTATATGATGCTCTACACGTATCCTTTTTTATGCCTTCTTTTATTTTTAATGCTAGCTTCAGCTTCTATTGCCTTTTATTGCTTGCGTCTTATGGTAGACACAGGTTAAAAGAGAACATAGGAGTTCTTTTATATGTTTGGGTTCTATATAGGTGGAACAAGACTGGATATAAGATTATAGAAATATTTTGGTTCCATTCAAAGGGTTGAACAAAAGAGAACATACTTGTTTTTCGTCCATGCACCATAACCCACCTTAGTTGTTGATATTATTCTAAAGTCTTATCTTAGTTGTTGATATTATTCTTAAGTCTTTTTCCTTAATGTTAATCATCATAGATTAATCTATAATATGTGCACTCAGAAGCCGCCTAATGACTATTCTGAACAGCTTTATGAAAAATACAGGGAGGTTTTTGTTGAATATATTAAATCCACGGTAAAGGAACTAACCTCATCTCTTTTTTCCTCAATGCTGCTTTGTCCTGTTTTTGTTTTTGCTTTAATCCTATACAACATTATTGAGTGGTTGAGTATGATGCTTAGGCTTCTTTCTTGACTTATTGGATTTGAAGGTTTTGCCACCTCTCAGAGAGAAGCATCATGTTTTCATGTTGAAGGAGCTCGTACAAAGATGGTCGAACCATAAAGTCATGGTCAGGTGGCTTTCTCGGTTCTTTCATTATCTTGATCGATACTTTGTTATGAGACGCTCCCTGCCTGCACTCAGTGGAGTTGGGTATATATGTTTCCGAGATTTGGTCAGTGAGCAATCTATTTTACCTATTCTTATTTAGAACTATGAGCTGAAGGGCAATGCTATTTATTCTCCCCAACGTCACCCCAATAGCTTATGTATGGTATAGTTTAATTTATTCCAGATGCTCCTTTCTGTCAATTACAGGTTTTCATGGGGGTACAAGCTAAAGTTCAGAAAACTGTGATTGCTCTTGTAAGTTTATCACTTCACATTGTGAATTATAATATTTTCCTGGTGATGGCTTTTGGAGTAACTATTGCCTCCTGTTACAGATCAATAAAGAACGTGAGGGTGAGCAGATTGACAGATCGTTGGTGAAAAATATTATTGATATATTTGTTGCGATTGGTATGGGGCAAATGGATCATTATGAACAGTGTTTTGAGTTAAAGATGCTTGACAATACTGCTGATTACTACAAAAGTAAGGCTGCAAATTGGATTGAAGTTGACACCTGTCCAGAATATATGCTGAAGGCAAGCCTTTGTACATTGTGCCTCTAGATTGCTTTATCTTGCTAGTTACCCTCCTCCAATACATTTTTCTCTTTATTTTGTGCAGGCTGAGGAATGCTTAAAGAGGGAAAGGGATAGAGTGTCTCATTACCTGCACTCTAGCACTGAGCAGAAACTGGTAGAGGTCAGTAAAAATGTTTGCTTGTTTTCATTTTTTTTTCATTAGACAATTAGGAATTGGATTTCTATGGTATTTGTTGCATGATTCAAAATCTGCATCAGGTACCATGAAATGCATATAAGTTAATAACCTAGGCTGCTATGTTTGGTTGACTTACGCCTGATTATGGTGATAAATGAAACAATTTACATGTTCATTTATTCATATTATGAAATTCGTAGGGATATTTATTACATATAGTCAAGTAAATTTGGATGACACATTTCTAGTTGAAAATAGTGGTTGAATGGATCCAAGAACTAATAACTAAATATTCATCTTTGTACCCCTTGTTTTATGTTAGATTTACTTCTTCCTATAACTTGAGGATCTGTTCAATTTTTTAATCATTATCATTCTTTTATTAGAAAGTGCAACATGAGTTGCTGATGACACACGCAAACCAATTACTTGATAAGGAGCATTCCGGCTGCCATGCCTTGCTTAGAGATGATAAGGTACTTGACTGTGTCGTTACTTCCGTTTGACTGCCTTTTTTGTTGGGTTCATGGTGGCCACCACTATTGGGGGTGGGCCCCAAGGGGAAGATCACATTGGGGCCCCAAGGGGAGGCGGACATGGTGGGAGTGCATTGGCTAGGAATTAAGCCATAGCCACATCTTGCACTGTTGCACATGTGGGCAACCAGGGAGTAAAATGCTGGTCTGCTTTGTGGTCTGTGTTTTGGATACAGTAAAAATGTAAAAACCAACCTTTGAGTCCCTTCACCTTTCTGAGAATCAGGTATAGATGGTAAGCCCTTATATATTTTCAACAAGATCCCCATGATTAACACTACCAAAAAACAATGATTTAACAGGCTCACCCGGTAAGGTTGCAAAAATACCCATGCAATTAAGTCTCAAAAGTGGCTCTACTTTATAATACCTTGATAAAACTCAACTTAAAATAAATTCTTTTGCAATGTTATCCTAATGGGCTCTTAATCATTATACTCATGGTCTTGAGCTTTTTGTTAACTATCTTGATGACTTGATTTGTGTCATGTGTAGGTGGAAGATCTCTCTAGGATGTTTAAACTTTACCATAAAATACCTAGAGGCTTGGAACCTATTGCCAATATATTCAAGAAGGTTGGTTTCTTTGGTGTTTGATAACTATCCAATTATTCATGTGATTAAAATGTATGTGGTTATTTTTAATCTTTTTGCCTTGTTGTCATTATTGGTGTCTTTCTGGTTGCAGCATATTACAGCTGAGGGTGTAGCATTGGTTCAACATGCTGAAGAAGCTGCTAGCAATCAGGTTAATAGTATTTTATGCTTAAACTATGTTACTTGGTGCTTTCATCCCAGCCTATTGTGGATTGATTGTCATTATTATTATTTCAATAATTTTGGAGCTGGTTACCACTTGAATCATGTTTTTGACATTTTGTGCAACATTGATTTACTAAGGTATTTAAATACAAATAAAGATGTGCTAGTACGAGCAATTGTTTTTTCAAACTAGTTTAAATATACAATATATGTTGAAATGGGCTTTTAGCGTCTTTTATATGGGTAATAGAAACATCTTTATTTTTTGCTCATTTCAAGCCAACTATGAGCCTACTTAGACCCCTTGGAAGGTTGTTTTTTTAGTTTTTTTTGTCTTTTCCACCCTGTTTCTTTCGATTGCTCCATACTGCATGCTGAACAATGGCCAGTGTGATTATACTACTTACCATCTAGGCACTGTCTTGTGCTAAAGATTCTGTAGCCATTATTGCATCTCAATCTGACTAAAGCAGTGAATTGTTGCTAATTTCTGACATTATTTCTTTTTCTTTTCTGTAGACTGCAAATGGGTCTGCCAACCAAGAACAAGTTAGTCGCCACATATTTTCTTGTTTTTAAACTTTTAGTTGTAGTGACAGCTGGAAGTAAGGTTAATATGTGATAATGCAGGTCCTTATCAGAAAATTCATAGAGCTCCATGACAAGTATATGGCATATGTTAATGTTTGCTATATGAATCATACAATGTTCCACAAGGTTTGTGGCAGTTGTGATATTTTAGTTCATTTGAGCAACATATGCCTATTAAATAGTATAACAACATAATTATTAAGTGATATATTTTTGGTGTTTTAACAGTCACTAAAGGAGGCGTTTGAGGTATTCTGCAATAAAACTGTTGCTGGCTGTTCCAGTGCGGAGCTATTAGCTACATTCTGTGATAATCTCCTTAAAAAGGGTGGAAGTGAGAAGCTGAGTGATGAAGCAATTGATGAAACTCTTGATAAGGTGGTTTTTAGGTTTTATTCATCAGATTTTGAATCACTGTGATTTGTGTTGCCGATATTTATTTTTTCAATCTCTGCAGGTTGTCAAGCTTCTTGCATATATCAGTGATAAGGACCTTTTTGCAGAATTTTACAGGTCATTTTTTATGGTCATTAATTCTATTTGTTTCAGGCCCCAAATTATAGTGTGACAAAATTCTTTTTACCTTTTATAATTGCAGGAAGAAACTCGCCCGCAGATTACTATTTGACCGGAGTGCAAACGAGGATCATGAAAAGAATATTTTAACTAAGCTAAAGCAACAGTGTGGTGGACAGTTCACATCGAAGATGGAGGGAATGGTCAGTTGATTTTGTCGCCTAACTAAATTTTTAGTTGTCTTCTTTTTTAATAAGTAATTTGAGGCTTTACCTGAAATATAAAATTATCTTGTAGGTTGTGGATTTGACATTGGCCAGGGATAAGCAGACCGGCTTTGAAAACTATCTCCGTGATAACCAGCATGTAAATCTTGGGATGGACTTGACAGTTAATGTTCTTACCACCGGATTTTGGCCAAGTTATAAGTCATTTGATCTCAAGCTCCCTCCAGAGATGGTAAGAACATACTGGAGATTGTTCTTAGTTCAACACTTCAACTTTCCAGTCTTATTTTTCTTCTTCAAAATAATTGGTGAAAAATCTGGGGAAGGCATTATATTATATGTTAATATGTTGTTTCAGGTCAAATGTGTGGAAGTTTTTAAGGATTTTTATGAATCAACAGCAAACCATAGAAAACTTTCATGGATATACTCACTGGGTACATGCAACATCAATGGCAAGTTTGAGCCAAAAACCATTGAACTAATTGTGTCAACATATCAGGTAATTCCCTTACCCCACATCCTTCCTCTTATTATTTTGAGAATTCTGGTCGTATATTATGAACTGACATGGTTACGAAAATTGTGTTTTACAGGCTGCTGCCCTACTGCTATTCAACACTGCCGATAGATTGAGCTATTCAGAGATTATGACTCAGCTGAACTTGACCAATGAAGACCTGGTTAGGTTACTCCATTCCCTGTCATGCGCAAAATATAAGATACTTAAAAAGGAGCCCAACACAAAAACCATCTCTCCAAATGACACATTCCAGTTCAACTCCAAATTTTCTGACAGAATGAGGAGGATCAAGGTCTGTCTAGTGTAGTCATCCTATTTGATTTGGAAAATTTATCGTCTACGTTTCTTTCTTTTTGTTGGCTTAGTTAAATGATAACAAGACCCGACATACTTTTTTTATGAAAGATTCCTCTGCCAGTTGTTGATGAGAGGAGGAAGGTAATTGAAGATGTTGACAAGGATAGGCGGTATGCTATCGATGCCGCAATTGTGCGCATTATGAAGAGTCGGAAGGTATTGGGTCATCAACAATTAGTTGTGGACTGTGTTGAGCAGTTGAGCCGCATGTTCAAGGTATAATATGCTTGTATTTGATTGTTGAATGATTTAATGAACTTCAGTAGTATTTTAATTTGTGTCGTAATTGGATTGTAGCCTGATATTAAAGCAATCAAGAAGCGCATTGAAGATCTCATCAGTAGGGACTATCTGGAAAGGGACAAGGATAACCAGAATACCTTCAGGTATCTGGCTTAGAGAGAACCAACTCATGTATAATAATAATAGTGGTCACCGTGCAAATCACAAGTGCTGATTTTTTGGAATTAGATTCAGAAATATACCCTTACCTTTTATGATTACACATACCTGTAAATAATGAGCAGTCAGGTTTCGAAAGGGGGACTGAGCTGAATAGAATATGGCGTATTTTTAAATTCAAACAGGTATCAGAAATGAAGTTACTTAATTAGAGACACATAATACAACTTCAATATTAAATGGTTGGAGATATTCTTACCTAATTGAGGAAGAGGTGAAAGTGCTCGCAAATAGCTGTAAACTAGATTTGTGTATCGCAGACAGTATTAACAATAAGGTCATCTGATTAGAAATAGATAAAACTAGGCAACTTATATAAATAACTCAAGTATGTCACTATTAACATCCATAATCTTTGTTGGCATCTTATTGTGGAGTAATGCTAATCTACTTGCTGGGAATTGCTACTTTTAAAGCTTGTACAGGTAACTAATAAAATATTACCAAATAAAATATATAAATACATTTGTCTCCAAATTGTTTACTAAAGGTGAAAGAATCTATATTTTTATAGGATAGTTGTTCATAATTTAATTCAAATAACTTTGTCAACCATAAAGTGAATGAGGAAGACAAAACAAAAAATATTTGTGTTGAAAATCCCTGAAGTGTTCAGTAATCTCATTTCAAAGTCTTAAATTATTCATTAACTCTTGAAGACTATAAAATTCAATTTAAAAAATTGGTGTAACATTTTTGAAGCATTTTTAAAGTATGACAATAATTAATTTTTCATTATGTTTTTATATTCCTTCCCTTCACAATATAAACAAAACTTGTGTAAAAATGATGAACAAACAAGAAGACTAACATAGAGTATAAGTGAAAGAGTTGATATCCACCAAGCAAATAGAAGGGTGACATAGAACATGAGAGTTTATATTTACCATTGTATGTAACTAGTATTCTTAAGAGATATACTAGAGATTGTCCCTATTCCATCATTCTTTAGCTAGATTAAATGTTACCCTCTTGGAGAAAGTCATAAATTATAATTATACTTTAGATAGTATACATTTTTACTAGAGATTTTTCAACATTAAAATTATTGGTGTCATTCTTATAAAACTGTAAATTTATTGGTATAAAATTGCCTTTCTTAATTTATTAAAATGGGGAGAAGAAACTTATCAATTTATCATGGGTATGTATGTCCTTGTGATAAGTGCAAATGATGCTTACCCACGAGAAACAAAATATGTTATCTCAAATATTATCTCACACTATTGATAATAAAACAAAATCAATAAATGTTTCAAAATTTTAATTACTTTTATTGGTGTAGAACAGTAGATTTTGGTCATCCTAAGACCTTATTATGAGAAATAAATGCCAGAATACCAACCGTAATGCTTATTTATTGCTCTTTTTATTCGTGTGGCATCAACATACAGGATTGAAGCAGTGTGTTATAATACTTCATCATAGTTAGTTACGTATAGTAAATACTTATACACTACCTTCACATAATATTTTCTTCACCAATTTACAACTCTTTTATTCTCTCATCAACTCAACCCTATACATTCTCTTACCGAAGAACAATCACTATACGGAAATGAACTACTTCATAAGATACACAACCCGCGGGTCTATATTTAGTAAAGCTAAATATAGATGAAAAAGGAGCTTGCTAAATTTATCAAAGCATACAAGTTAAAAGAATTTAGCCAGATCTGTACAATAAAAATCAGAACAGGTAACCTGCTACGGTCAAAATTTAATATTCCACGCACAAAAGGGTCCCCAGGAAAAAATATATCAGGAAAAAAAAAATCATTACTCAGTTGGCCAGCAAAACGGTAGTTGCATAAGATTACATCTGAAATTTGATTCAGGTGCTCAACCTGCAACCAGAAATATTGCTGGATTGGACACACAATCAAAAAAATTAAAAACAATGCAGAGCTAATGAAGAAAATAGAGCAACTATACTCCAGATGACCACATGTTCAGACATCTAACCAAAGTACCAAAAACAAAATGATAGGAAACAGCATCTCGGGAGGGGGTAAAACTCAAATGGCTCATGCAACCTTATGTTTTGTTATGGTCAGGGGTTATGCTAAACAAAGCCAGACAAATTCGAGATAGATCCTTGTATAAACATCATAAACCTTAATAAGGCTACTATCCTAACTTTCAATTTTAACATACTTCAGAACAGGAAACTAATACAATTCTTCAAACAGTAATAGATGGAATGCTGGTGATCAAGACAACATACCTGTCAGATTCTGCCTAAGGCAGCGACACCTTGCAGTGTTTCTAACTCGATAGTCAACACAATGATGTTTATTTACAGGTTCACTGCCTTCATACTTCAGCGAAAAGAGAGAGAGAGCGGCATTAATAAAGTTAAAATTGCTTTGATATTCACTTTGGTGACCTCTCACTTTCAGTCGATCCACCACTAGCAGCGAATTGCCAGCCAATTGATAATAAATTTCCAGTTGTCCATCCCCCGTTTTTGTTTTCTGTTCGTTTTCGACCAACAACGAAGAATGTAAACAAAATAGCTTTCCCAGTGATCCCAAGATAATTAAAGACAACCTACAAATAATTTAAATTGAATTAGAAAAAAATGTATTGAGGGAGCAAGCATATGCATGTTAAGAGGAGCACATGTATGCTACTGTGTTTACAAGAAAGAAAAGCTTACCTTACTCTGACTCCCTTCAACTCCTATACAGGGAGTGAACCAAGAGGAGACAACACAGTTTCCACCTGGTGATGGATGTGAGTACAGTAAATGAAAAGTCCACAAACTCCCTTAGAATTTCAGCCTATGTAGCATAATTCCACATATCATAGGAGCATAGAATTTGCTTTACAGAAACTGACTCTGAAACCTGATACCTCCAAACTATCTCAAGATTTGCCATAAGTTTCATTCTTGTACACAACATTAAGGAACTAAATCTTCTTGAATGTAAACAAACTTCCATTTCGCTCTGAATGGCAGACATGTATATAAACAATACTAGCGTTCACATGTTGTTAACAGTGGTTCAAGGTTCAAAATAGTAAACCTTGTCCTTATAAAATGGTTTGGGCTATCTTTTTATCTCGGTAAGGCATTAAAGAAACATATGCTCTTCAACACAGGCTAGAATCATCTCGTGACTATGTGGACCCTTCAACGAGCAATGGTCTCCATAGCAAGCCGTACCAAACGTAGTAACCCCTCCACATCTTGAAAGCTAAAATCAAGAGCCTGCTTGATAGAGGAGATACCCTCTCCATGTTTGCCCTCACCGTGGCTTGAATTTGCAGCGGCAAAAGCATGGCGTGACTTCCTTGAGGCTTCCATGGCAAAATTCATATCCTTAGCCTGCAATTGTCATATGTCATTTGTCAACAAAAATAAGAGACATTAAACAAAGAAAAGCTAGCAATGCAGTTGTTAGCACATAGGCTTCAATTCTGATAGGACTGTAATTACGTGCAACACAAATAACTAAGTTGCCAACAAGTTTACCGAAATTGCAATCCAGATCAGAGAACCCTAAGAATTTACAATCATACTGTGCCGATTAGGGACCTGTTAAATACAGATAAATCGACAAATAAGGAACTGTTAAGATCATTATTGTGAAATAGATACTTACATAACTCAGCAACCGCACAATATGGGGACGATTTCGAGCAGCAATAAGATGAGTTCCAACAATTTGAGGAGAGCTGGTACTCTTGGATAAAGCGACCTTGTCTGCTGTTGTAGAGTTGTTAACATTGTCAACATCAGAGGCAGATGACGAAGGAGATTCACCTAACAAATATAACATGGTTCAAAAAAAGAAAAATATATCAGAGATGCCTCTACTCCCATTTTGTCTCCACCATAATCTCAAACTTAATAGTGCTGCTTAGAAAGAGAAACAATGATGAAATGAAAAACTGCCAACTTATTAGCATTCATCAAATTAGTCATAGCCAAATTTTCTTATTCCCACTCTTCCACTGATAAATTTACAAGCTGGTAAAGGGTTTCGTTGGACGTCAAGCACAAATTTACAAGGTGACTACTCCAGTGAGAAAGAAATTACTGCATCATGCAAACAATGAAAAAACTAGTTACGAAGACCATTACCAAGAGGAACCATTTGCAAAGCTGTCTGCAACTCATTCCGATCTCTGCTGGCACTAGTGTTTGAGGAATATATTACCCTCATATATGCCACCTCCATGCACTTGTAAGCCAGAGCAGCTGCAGCCATGTCTTTTGATTTCTCAAATTCACGGGCACAAAACCTATCCAATGGAAAATATCAGGAAGGCACTAATGAAAGACAAAAAATCAAGCAACAGAAGACCCTACAAAATATAACACCTAAAGTTCAACCACACACATCACCTAAAACCCAACAAGTTTTATGTGACTGCTTCACATAGCAAAGGTCACAATTTTGATAATTTGAGAAAAGCCAAATACCCACTATTCTTAGTGCAAAGAGAAACTAGGAAACAAATAAATAATACAAAGATATAGTAATGAGGTTTGCATTGAAGTCCTTGTCTACATGGTTAAGGGGAGGAAATATTTACTAAGGATATTAGTGCACCATACAAGTCAAGTGTCTCCAACTCAGGGAGCTCAAAATTAAAAGAAAAGTGCTTCCAAGAATTCAGGTAAGTTAGAACCCAAAAAATTACACAAGCATCTGGCTGTGTAAGCTTTATTTGGTAACATGCTTGCAACATAATAAAACTACAAACATAAAGGAAAATGTATATACTTAATTAAAAGGGTAGACAATCTAATATTTAAAACAAGCAAAGGAGCACAGAATGAGAGAAACTGTTGACTTACTCGCACAAATTTGCTGTGCTACTATATATTTCCTTTGATCGAATCATCTCATTTGTATTGTCATTGTTGCTAGATTCTAAAAGAGAGGCTCCATGAAGAAACTTAAGCGCTGCCTGGAAGTATATCCCTGTTCTCTCAACAGTGGATCCTGAATTCTGGATAATAAACCCAAAGTTTTTCAGTAAGTGCTGAGAAGAGGAAAAACATAAAAATCAAGAAGGGGTTGTATGTAAAAAACCTGAAGACGGTCAGCCAAATGTTTCAGATCTTTAGCTTCTTTCAAAGCACTGTTAGCAGTAGTGCGGCTGTTAGTATCCTTTCTGATAGGACTGGGGGCTTCAAGCTCCTTCGAGCTGTGTCCATTGAGCATGGGATGCTTTGAACTAATTTGCTGAGTGCCATTTTGATGATCAGCCTTTCTGGTTTGCTTTTTTTGCAGCTTCGATGCATCATTTATTTTGGGAGGATCAACTTCCACATTTCCATTTCCTTTGTGCAAACCAACAAATGGTGGTGGGAAACGAGCTGACGTTCCAACCTGATCACCTCCAGAGGGTGGCAATGACAACTTCCCTTTTCCCAATACTTCTTGATCAGTTCTTTCAGAAAGAGACCTCTTTGAAGATTTTTCAGTATCGCAGTCTAGCAACTGATTCTGTCTAGGAGCAGGCAACGCCTCCTGCTTGCACATGGCATCTATACCAACTTCTTGAATGTCATGCTTTCTATTTAATTGATCCTCTTTTTTTCCTTTCTCATTTTCTGTATAACCTTTCTTGCCGATATGTATATTCTCACCATCATCAGGCTTGAACCCAAACTTCTGCAACTTTACTTTGCCATCCCCATGTTTTGGCTCAGAAGTAGGACATTCTTGAAGGTGAATAGGAGAACCAGTAATCCTGACCCTTTCTGCATTAGACCCTGATTTAAAGCTCTCACTATTATCCTTCAACTGTGATCCTTTGCCAGTTTTCCTTGGGTGAGACAAATTGGCATGATAAACACCATTCCCGTCTTCACCATTGCATTGATCAATACTCTTGCCTGTATCAGGATATGTCCCATCTTGGTCTACAGTGTGCACTCCATGATTTATAAAGTTGTTGGTTACAATGTCAGGAGAAGGCGAAGTTTGGGCTTTAGATTTAGTATATGAATCATGATTAACCCCCTTGTTTTGACTATCAAGCACTGAAGATTCATGAGACTTCTTATAGGCCATGATCACAGATTTATCCTTCTTAACTGTTTTGGATCGATCACTCCCATTACCATCTTCACCATCTGAGCATCGTTGTGGACTACCCACCATATGTTCCCTATTTGTGGACTTATCTGTATTTAAAATTCTCATAGGTGATGAAGAAACTGATTCCACAGGCGAGCTCTTCACTTCCTGGAAGCTGGCTATAGTTTTATGTGAGCCAGAAACCTTGGAAGAACTTGAAGTCGTGGCAGCAGCAGAAGCCTGCACAGACCCCAAACTCCATTGTGACTGAGTGCTCTCTGGATATTGCCTTAGTTTCTGGTTCTTAGTATGACTACCTTTTTTGTCTGCCCTGCCACTGCCTTTACTGGAACCCGGTTCCTTGCCCTCAGATTTTGAATGTCTTGCCTTTTTGTCCTTCCTGGAATCACCAAATGCCTGCACAAAGACCCTGCCCTCCTGTAATTGAGTATCCTCATACTCCTTCAATTTCCTCTTTTTAATACTACCATTGGAATCATGATTTCCGAAATCTCGAGATCCCTCATCCAGGGAACCCTTTCCATTATCTTTTGTTATTTGAACAGAAACTTGTAGCCTATCCCTTTGATCATATTTGGAGTCCCTTGAAGAGGAGCGATCTTTCTGTCTATGTTGATTTTTACCAACTGAAGTAGTTGTAAAACTGTTATTCCTAGGTGTCCATCCCTGTTCTAGGATCAACTCTTTATCAGTGGAATGCATACCATCGATCTTACTTTTCTTGTATGGCCTAAAACAATCTTCATTGGGATTCTTCCTGCTTTTCACCTTCATATTATTTGTATCACCTGTCAACACATTTTGAGCAACAAAGATAATATTATCATAGAAATTTAATAGGTCCTTAAACATCAGTACATTAGCTAATACTGAGTAGGATTCTGCTATAGCATTCTCACACATTAGTACATTATCATACAAATTACCTCTAGCAGGATTCTGCTCCAGCATTCTCTGCTTACTTCTGTGTTTCTCCGGAAGAGCATTGGCATCACTCATGACAGGAGAAACGTTCACATCATTTAAGCTCCTACTTTTCACTGAAGAATTCAAGTTTTTCTTTAAATAAAATTGAGAAGAGTCATCTTTATTGGCAGAATTTGATATCTCTTTCACAATTTTTTTCTTCCCACCGGGTACTGCATGCAGATCGTGATGTAGTTGATGTTGCAGAGTGCTTTGACCTTCAAGAGGAGGCCCTTGGTGTAATTCAATAACAGCTTTTGTGGTTTCATCTTCACTAAAACTACACCGATTCATTTCAGGCCTGCACATTTATGCAGACATTATTAGAAATTTGAACAAGGAGACACCGATGTATACAAAATAATCAACACAGTTGTTCTCATTAGATGTTACCTAGTAATCTAGTTTCGCAAGTAGTTTTACTACAGAAAATATATTTAAAATATTCAATCAATGGATTAGAACTTACAGCCAATTAAGCATACTACAAAGCCATTTTTCAGGTAGGTTATCAGGATTTGTGCCAACAGGAAGAAGACGCCATTTATGACACCTGTCACACTGTACCCAATTATCCTCCACTGCAACAGAAGGCACTGATACAGTACCTCCTTTTCCATTGTATGCATCAGCACCGTGCACATTTCCAGTGTACTTTACATTTGTGGTTGTTTTAGAATATACGTCAGATGTTAATGGCTTATCAACTATCTTACCACCTGAACTCTCCTTTGCTCCACGATTAATTGCAGGTGTGCTCCTCTTGACAACCTTGGTTTCCTTCAGTTTATCCCCATTTGGGGTTTCTGGTGAATCTATCCTGTCCTCGTCTTCTTCTGAGTCACCAAAGAAATCTCTATATGTATCGCTAGCCTTTCCAGGATCCTTCTGTACTCTGACATCTTCAGTTCCATATTTTGAGGTAGAACCATCAGACTTCTTTGATTTAGGCACCAAAGGGGTGCCAACCTTTAACTTTCCTTTTTCCCTATCAGTAACCATGGTACCATGACTTACCTTTGACTTCTTATGATGCCCTATGCGTTCAGCGTTTGAAATTGTCCTAACTTTAGAAAAATCAGGCACAGCTACTACTGAGTCACAAATTTTGTCTTGGTCATGATAGTCTTTTGCTGTATAAACTGACAAATCTTCAACAGAACCCTTATCTCCCACTTTTTTCCCTAAACCTCCCTTTGTCCTACCATTCACTTCAGTTGATGCTGGACCTACCCGGACCTTTTGTACTAGATCCCCTGAACTACCCTTTGTCCTCCCAACAAAACCATTCTCCTCAGTAGATGTTGGCTCCATCCATCCCTTTTGTGAATGATTAGAGTAGGTTTTCTCTCTCACCATACCGTTCTTGTTGGCTTCCTTCAATGTACCACATGTCCCATCCACGTTCTTTACTGAGTCATTAGTGTCAAAATAAGAACTAGATAAAAGTGGAAGCTTCAGGGTTTTTGAAACTAGCTCCTCGGTAGTCAATTCATCCATACCCTGACCCTTCTTAGATAGAACTACATCATTTTGAGTATTCTTCTTAGTGAAAGTCTTAGCTTCCATTGAGGACTCATGATCCCCCAGAGACTTCATTTTGTTCCCTCCAGACAATTTTTGGTCACCCTTTAATATGTTAGACCTACGGTGTAACATGCCAGAACTTTCTGAGTCATCTATATGAACAGGGACAGATATACTCTCTCTACGACATGTTTCCTTTTCATTTAACTGAATGATATCACCACTGAGAGGCGATAACAGTGCAGGGACTGCTGTCAAAATCTGTTTCAAGACACCATCATAAAACATATTATTATATTATTAAGCACAAAATGAAGAAGGTAGGAGAGCATCAAATTGCCGGAAGATAATTCACCTGAAGAATACTAGTTGGAGATTCCAAAGGAGCATGTTGAGGCTCACGGGAAAGTCCTTCACTTTCTGAGGGGCTATCGTCCAGTGATGATGATGGTGACTCGTTGAGACCAAGTCCACTATAGATTTCAACATTTTTCCCTGTTGGTAAATTTTCAGGACCCACTTTGATTCGTACCTTCAGAGTCTTTTGGTCAGGTATGCTAGTAGAGTTCATGTTTAAAGGCTCATACTTAGAACTGAACGCTTCAGCACCAGTAGATGTCATGCATTTTTCTCGTGCGATAGCATCAGTGACTGTAGGTGCCTTAAAATCAGGCAACCTTGAGGAGCTAACAGAACCTGGGCCAAGTTTCAATGGCTGAGATCCAGTTGACAATGGCACGGTGTTCCCTCGCCCACCCTGTGCAAGTCGTGAAACCTCATACCATCATCAACTTAATTACAAAATGCATTACACATATGCACGCCCCATATTATATTAGAAGAAGAAATGTACCTCCAGTTGCAACTTATTAGGAGATCCAGGTGTGTTTTGAGAATGAACTTTTTGCGGAGTCCTAGGGTGACCCCAACCAGGAGAGCGCTGATAGGTAGGCAAAAATGATCCGTAACCACCAAATTTCGCTCCTGCAACGATAAGGTGTTTCCCAAAACGATTAGAACAAAATCACTTCATTATGAAGGCCCACACTAGACTAGTTGTGATTGAAACAAGTTTCAGCTTACCCAAATTCTCTGCGGACACCCCACCTTCAAAATCTTTCTGAAAGTGTCCCAGAACATCTTGAATTTTTTCATCCTTGGAGAAACAATTCCAAAAGTATAAAGTTGAGAGTAACGGAAGAACAGGTGGTCAAAAAAAGGAAAAGCAATTAAATTTGATAAAAAAACTTTGATATGATTATTGTATACAATGAAAACAATTGTAGGAGGAATTAAATATTCATATCACAAAAGGATGGCCTAGTGCATGAGACTCTCACCTATTCGGGTCTGAAGAGGGTAGATGTATGTAATCTTAGTATCTTACCCTCACAGGCAAAGAAATTGTTTCCAGGACTTCAGCTCATGACCTCCATGTCACAAGGCAAGTAATCTTACCATTGCGCCAAAGCTCACCCTCAAATATTCATCTTATAGTCAACATAAATTTCACACCAAGGAAGTATCCTTCATACACAAAATATCCCAAAGAACACAAGTTTAACGCATATGAAATTGCAAGACACGCGGTGCATGCTTTCTAATGATTAAAATTGCCAGAGAACACAGACAGAACAACTTAGATATCTTCTAGTACACAGTAAAATACATTAAATATGCATATCCGGGGATAAAACACATTCCACCACTATAAACAGGACTTTACAAGCAAAAGCACATCAACAATCAACCAGTTCAGACCGTATTTTCATCATCAGCCATCAAGTTGAACATCAATTTCTTCAATTACTTAATACATCAAGAGAGATACTACTCAATTCCAAACCTTCTCTTAACACACTCTATGTAAAACATATATTAAGCCCATTCCAATTTCAATAAAACATAATTCAGTACTAAACAATTAAATCCGTGGATCTAAGACAACAACAGAAGTGTTCCACAGAGAGAACTCAGCACTCAAAATCAAATTGAAGTAAAAGACCAAACAAAACAAAAGAAACACAAAAACGCTTACAATGTAAGAGAGAGCAACATCAGGATCGATGTTGTCGTCATAATCTTCATGGTTCTGGTATGAGCAAGCCTCACCTTCTTCAAGTTCACAATCCTCCATTTCTCTCATACCAACAACAACAACACCGAACCCTAACCCCTTTCTCGCATCCCTACTTCCAACAGAAATCATTCACGAATCAAAATTAACAAACCTCGCAATTTAAACCATCAAACATTCACAATCCTTCTTCAATATCGTAATTCCTCCTACAAACAAAATAATCAAAATCAGAAACCAATAGAATCTAAACGATCGCAAAAATCACAAACACGAAAGCAAATTTAATTTTAATATTTTAATTAAAAAATTAAAATCCCTAACCTTCTTTAAGAAACGATAAAAACAAAAAAAGGAGTGATTAATTTTGACGAAACCTTATAAAGGTTTTGAAAGTTTATTGTGTTTGATCAACGAATAATAGCGTTTTGCTCTTTCTTTGTTTTCTTCCTTCGTTTCTGTGTCTCTCTGGTTTTTGGGTGAATATAGTAGACGCGGTTTATTCTTTAATTATTTATTATTCATATTTATATTTGTTATATTAATCACGTGGGGTGAGATAGTTGTAACTTGTAAGTGATAAAGGGAAATATATACTATGGAGTATGTACTGAAGTAAATAAAAG
Source organism: Lupinus angustifolius (assembly GCF_001865875.1). NCBI lineage: Eukaryota > Viridiplantae > Streptophyta > Magnoliopsida > Fabales > Fabaceae > Lupinus > Lupinus angustifolius. Next base: position 8,773,980 of record NC_032016.1, read on the forward strand.
ATATACGTTTAGGTTTTCAATGCAATATATATTTTCAAAACTTCTTAAGAAGATAGTAATATCCTTAATTAACTTAGAACATTATGATAATTATATAATTTCTTAAGTATGCTTGACCATACTAAGTCTTAAGAGAGGGATAAAATTTTGAGATTCGAATACTTAATGGAAAACCAACTATATGTTCTTGATTTTTATTATGTGCTAATAATAGATATGACTCTTTTGCTAATAATTGATACAATTACTTTTTTAAGTTTGTGTATACATAATAGACAAAATCGGGAGAGAACAATTTGATGAACGAAGAACTTTGTTATTTTTGTAGACTCATGCGGACATATAAACAATAACTCCAATTAAAACTAAACAGTGAAATTAAGAATGCAAATGATTATTTTTAAGGTGATGAAATATAAATTTATGATGAACACTTGAACTAATAAGATATTCACAAACTTACCTTTAAAAATTGCTAATGTTCTTGTTGTTTTCGGTTGAATGCTTTTAGTGGAGAGCCAGAACCATATACTTGTGTGTTTTATTTGTAATAACAAGGGATTCCCTCAATTTTTTGGGTAAACAATTAAATTTTTGTTTTTGGTTCGTGACTGTCCCTCCCAACGAGTGTCGCTCATATGAATTGAATTCTGAACCTTAGGGATTCAGTGTGGCCTTACGCTACTAGAATAATGCTTTATTGGTTATACTTGTGTGTTTTAAGTAGGTCTGTAAACGAGCCGAACCGAGTCGGACCAGAGTTCAGCTCGGTTTAGCTCGATAAGGATTGGTTCGGCTCAAAACTCGACTCGAGTTCGATACAAGTTACTTTTTTAGTCCGAGTTCGATTTGGTTAAAGTTCGCGAACTGTTCGGCTTAGTTCAAATTGGTTCATTTAGACAACTTAAATAATTAGTTAATTTAAAAAAAATAATGCAAAAGATTTTATATATATAAATGAATGTTGTGAAACCCGAGCTGGACGTCAAACCGGAAGAGGTCACGTATTAGGTTTAACCGATTTAAGCAGTTAAATCGTCCGGTCTGACCTGGTGATTTTATACATAATTAATAATTTTTATTAAATGTAAAGTTTTATATAGTTAATAATTATGTATAGTTATATTGAAGTAAATATATTCACCTTTTTGGACCAGAGTAAAACACAATATTTGATTGATGTTTCATTTTTTAATTTTTTAATTGAACCGTTCGGTTTATTTCTCGAGTTAATGCAGTTGAACCGGGTTTAACACGATCATACAAGAATTTCCTCGGTTCAAAGCGGTTCAACCTCATTCGATTAAGACTGCAAACCAAAGTCATTTTTAAGTCCGGTCAGCAATCAGACTGGTCAAACTATCTGGTCTGGTCCAGTTCTCATAACACTAATATAAATATAACATTATTTATATATATAATAGCAATAAATATAAAAAAATTATACATAGATCATAATAAACATAAAAAAGAGTTTATATATCGAGTCATGAACCTAATGAGTTGAACTGTATTCAACTCAAATTTGGCTCGTTTATTTAACGAACTCAATTTTTAGCTTAAATTCGATTTATTTGGTTCATGACCTGAGTTTATCGAATTAAATAATGAATCGAATTTCAAACAAATATTGAGTTGATTTGGTTATTGTCAACTATAATTTTAAGTGTGAAGCTTTAATAAGAATATTAAAGGCTGGTATGTGTTTTTTAACAACTATCAATATTGTGTTTACCGAAAATCATTGCATATTAAAAGGACTGTGTAAATAAGTTTTAACAACTATCAATTTGTTTTCCAAATTGTGCATGTTTTGTCCATTTTAAACATGATAATTTTAATTGTTAACTTTACTACCCATGCTCTTAAATATGATTATGTACATGTATAATGACTCATTACAACAAATAATTTTAATTGTTATCTTTGTAACCTTCTATTTGTTAAGTGATATTTAGATTGACAGACATGTGCCAAAAAAATGTATAAAAAGATTGATATACTTATTTAGGATTAAGTTAGTTTGAAGTTATTTAAATTTATTTATAAGTTATGTTCATTATTATCATTTAATTATTACTCTACATTTCTTTCAAATATTAATTACTTTTGTAACAACCATTAGAATCATATTTATTTCACATTTTTTTATTTTAATTTCATGGTAAATCCGTAAATGAACATGACATATTATGGCCAATCCGGCAATGTCAGCCACGGGATGGGATCCACTGTCCCAAAGTTTGGTGTTCATTATATAATAATTTTTTTAAAAAATGTTAATTAGTTAAGAAAAAAATCATATAAATAGAAAATAAATTTGTTTGATTATTTGTTGTAATATAATTGGTTTGGAACATAGAGACAAAAATTTCTTGGTACGTGTAATCCTTGTTCTGTAATATCGGGCAAGGATCACTTGTCCCACAACTTTTATGTTTCCCTATCCCGGACCGATCAAACATTACAAAATAATATTAAAATATTAATTTATATTTTTATAATTTTATAATTTTTCTTTTTAAATGAATGAAATTCTATGATTGACTTGGTATAGCAAGTGGGACATGAATGGGGAAATGTGATCCCCATCTCGTAATATCACCCTCCTAACTTTTGATTTGCTGCATTGACCTGGTTAACAAAATCCATATACCTTAATTCTTTACTACTTCCCAATTAGCATATTCTAATTTCATACATCCAGAAATTTAATAATTTTGATAATGTTCCTAATGCGTGTGGATCCTCTCTTATTATTATTTTGCATGTTCTAAATTTCCTTTTCAAGTTGTACACGACTTAATTTGGGTAGAGGGGCCATCCTAAGAAATATGGATGACAATAATGAAATCAACTAATTCGATATTTATTTGATAGACAATTTATTTTTTAACTCGATAAACGTAGTTTATATATCAAATGAGACGAACTTGACTGAATAAACAAGTCAAATTTGAATCAATTTATAATTAAATCTATTAGATTCATGAACTAACCCAATTTTACACGTATATATATATATATAAGTATGCAATGGTAAAAATTAAAATAATAAATATTAATATATATAAAATGATGAAAACATTAATATCAAAATCACAAAAGTTAATATATCTAATCAATTAGGTTATATATTTTATAATTGATCTTTATGTGTCTTCATATCTTCAAATTGTTGAATTATCATGTTGTTGTCAATGTTATCGAACACTTACCGATCAATACAAGTAACTAAACAATCTTTCATTCATGTATCACGTTCGATTAGACAACCTATTTTCACAATTTTCATTGAGAATACTCTTTCTAAAATAATTGTTAACTTAAAAATAACATAATCTAGTGAGTAAACAATATGTCTTTCACTTTCAAACAACTTATCAATCATCACTAAATTAATTGAACAAATATTAGTGAGTAAAATTTTGCAAAATCATTCAATTTTGTCATATCAAAAGTAGAGGCCGAATTGGTTGAACTCAAACAAAACATATAATGAAATAACTGAGTATTTGTTTTAGAAAAACAGTCATTCCTTAAGTTGCATATCTACAATGTTATAAAATTATTTAACACGATATAACTATTTTTCACTCAACATGTCATATCGTTTGCAAAAATGATTTCGGACTTGTAGAGTTGTAGGTAGTATACATATTGATTTTTAAAATTGTGGATGTACATTTGCACTCTTTGAGGTGCATATAGCATCCCCAATATATATATATGTTACGTATATATATATATAGTATATGTAATACACATGAAAATATATATTTAATTATTAGTATTAAATAAATAATTAGTATTTAAGTTGATGAATTATATCAATCTAGTTAATAAGTTGAAATAAGCAATTTGCAAACTCTTAAAGATCCAAATCACTTTGAGTTGACAAGACGAACTGAACTGCTTATGAACTTCAATTGAGTAGAATTCGAGTAAAAAACATTTTTGAACTTGAGTCGAGCAAATCATTATCAAACTAAGTTTTACTTTGGCTTGTTGTCAATCCTATTAAAGAGTATTGTTCATGAGGATCAAATCTTAATCATTGACCTTAAAAGGAGTTAATGAGACCTTACATGTATGACTACATCAACTCATTGGTCATACTTGCTCTATTGATAAAATTATATGAGATCATCAATAATTTTATTTTAATGGTCAGTATGGTGTCTCAAAATATATTTTCTGTTGTTACATTTTCAAAATTATGTGATACTCATTTTGTATAAAAAATATACTTCTATTTGTATAAATGATAAAATTGAACAAGAGCATCCAATACTCTATCTGTATAAAAATAAAATTTTGAAAGTTATTTAATGATCACGTTTGTAAAGGTAATAAAACCAAATTAGAACTAATTTTTGTTTTGTCAAATTATATTTGAATGTTTTGAATTTTATTCTGATGCTCCTATTTGTAAAATGAGAAAATTAAATCACTGCATTCAACGCTCCTTAATTATGTAATTCAATTTTTGATAATTACATAATTCTCCTATAATAAAAAAATAATTCAATGATCTTATTTTATTAATCATTTAATAATACTCTTATTTTAATGCTATGATACATATAATAACATGACATAGTATTTAGGAGATCAATCCTCCTTTTAGATAAACTTATGAATTATTTAGGAGTAAGATAAATAGTGAAATTGACTGTTTATTCTTCCAGTCTTTACCTTTTTTTTTTGTTTTTCATATGTATCATTGCACCAAAAACAATCTTATCCGATCCGGGAATATCTACAAGTATGTGAGACTAACATTTTTCATCCATAAGACTCGAACCTGAAACTTTACTCAAGAAGAATAAAACATATACCACTTGAAACAACCACATTAGTTGAGTCTCTAGGTTAGATATATATAGCTATATACCGAGTGGTTAAAACTAAAAAAAAACTGATAAATAAGAGATTTATGATTTATTAAAGAAAAATGAATTGGAAGGTCCAAAGAAGCTATCTGAATTGGAATGCAAGGAAAACGTGATCATAAAACTAGTGTCCTGTTCCTGGGACGGAGTGCATGCTTTAGGGTCAGGTCAATTTTAAATCTAGAGTTAGATCTGGTTCCAAAAAAGTGATTCTAACAATTTTTAGGATTAAGTAAGAGATAAATCTTACATAGCTCAATTCAACCAATGCTTACTCTGAGTTGATAGTGGACTATGTCATTATAATATTTTACTGCAGAAATTAAAGGTTCCAATATGATATTTGCCATTTTTAGAGAATTTTATCTAGTCACCCTCTTATCTTAGAAGGCTAATTAGTTATTAAAATCAGTGAATTTGTTTCTGAAGTGAATGAGTAAGTCCTTCATTAATTAAAGTCAAAACATATTGTAATTTGAAATGGTTTAAAAAAAACTGGATATCATAAATTTAGAGAATAACCATATTGTAGAGGAAAGAAAGGTAGAATCGCTTTTCAGAAATATAGAAAAACAGAAAATAAATTTCAGTTTTAAGTGGTACATGTTTAATTCTCCTTAAGAAATGTTTTACTAGATACATGTGAGAAACCAAAAAAGTTTACACATCGCAAAACACATTTTACAAAAATATTGATGAACAATTTTAGCTTAAGAATCCTTTTCTTTGGAAGCATACCTACTAAAATATGACTCTCACTTGATTACGGTACTAAAATGGGACTCATAGAAAGTCATATTTGTGCTAGTGACAAATGGTAAGAAACCCACATATAATTCAACAATACAGTTATATAATTGAAACTTAAATTGGGTACAAGGTAACTTTGTAACACCATTTAAATGACATGTGACATCATGAATAATGACTGTTTATCCCTGAGGTTATGAGTTCGAGTCGTGGGAGGTTCCCTTTTGTGGAAAGTAAATACTGTAGGGAGTTTTTAAGTTGGTGGGTGGCACGCTCAGTGTATTCATGGGCTGGGGAGGTCACATGTCAGGACTGGGGCGTTACCGATGACACACTCGGTATAACTGGTTTAAATGGTTAAACCGTCTAGTTTGACTGAGTGATTTTATATGTAATTAATATTTTTTATCTAGAAATATATAAGTGAAGTTTTTATAATTAATAATTATGTATAATTATATTAAAGTAATATATTTACATCTTTTTGAACTATAGTAAAACAAAATATTTGAGTGTTGTTCCATTTTTAATTTTTTTTAATTGAACCGTTTGATTTACTTCTCGGATTAGTATAGTTGAACTGAGTTTAACACGGTCAGACCGAAATTTTCCCGGTTCAATGCAGTTCAACTCTCATTCAGTTAAGACTGCAAACTAAAGTCATTTTCAAGTCAAGTCAGCGATCAGACCGATCGAACCGTTCAATCTGATTCTCATAACACTGAAACGAATAATATTTTTTTTTTTAAAAAGAAGTAACATTCGCTTTGTTTTCCTCATACGTGCCATGCAAGGTAAAGTTTAGTCTGTATTCCCACCCCACAAGTTTTAAAATGGTGGGCTCACATGTTTTTGTGCACATCATGATTGTGGCCACCATCATTTCACACATGCACTAATGTCATTCATACTCTCTTTCATAACTATTATTATGTGTCAAAAAGAGAAGAAAAATGTTGTCCCATTTGTCCTCTTCACATTGCATGGATACCATAGAAAAACAATGATTTTGGAGTAATTTTCAGGTGAACCAATTAAGCCCTTTAAAATAAAGCAAGACCCATAATTGATTATTCACAAATTCGTTTCATAATTGATACCTAAGTTTTTAATACTAGTATGCTTTATAATAGAGTCATAGAGCTATAAGTTATTATGATACTAGTTTCATGCACTTTAGCTACAACAAAAAAAGTCACTTTTAAGATTTTATAGAAAAAATATAAGAAAGTTTACTTGGGCAATGTGTGTTGATATGAATGGTTATATTATTATCAATACAATGCAAGCTGAAAGGAGGTGGCTGCATGCTTGCATATAATTTCCCCAATCCTAGTTTAGACATAAAGTAATGAACATGTGATGTGGTTCCTATGTTTCTAGACTAATACTCATACAAGAATCTGGTGTGCCTTAACCTACAAATAAGATATAGATAATAATATCAAATATGTCATATAATAAAGGTGTCCTTTAGTATCACAAAAAAGGATGAGAAAAGAATGTACGTTAGTTCATCATCCACCATTTATTTTTAATTATCATTGATTCTTTAAAAAGTAATATGAACGCATGATAAATGATATACTGACTGTATATAATTCTTTAAACTGACATTGCATAACTGTTACAATTAAAAAAGATTCCCCTTTTTATTTTTTACATGAAACAAGGAAAACAATAGTTTGGCCTAAGCAAATCATAGTTTTACTTTGGGATCTTACTCTTAAGCTTTGAAGTCAGATGCCTATAATAAGGAAGCAGAATTAGCATGAAGGGTGAAAGGATAAAAAGGTGTGCAAACTTAAGAATCTTCGCACTGATTCACTATAAAAGTTTTTACACTATTAACAAATCATTCACTTTTGATTTGTTAACTATCATTGACACCCAAACAAAAATATTACAAATCAATAGTGAATGATGTGCTAACAGTGTAAAAAACTTTACATTATCCGTGCATATATTTTAAACTCAAATATAGGATTCCATGCCAAATGTACATATTTATTTCAAATGAAATGATTTAAATAAAGAACATATACAATTAATCAAGATATCTTAAAATTAGTACTAAAATGGTGATTACCTACCAAAACACTCAGCCATACAACAAAACAAATTGATGGTTCCATCATGACACCAGATGAATGCAATTCTAGACAATGATTATTGTAACAGTTGTCACATTGAGTAATAACTATAGTAGTGTCTACATCATTAGCTTATATTTATTATTTTATTTAATACATTGTGCTGCTTACCCATCACTCATTACTCTTCATTTATCACTTGGACCATAGTTATATAGAGGTATTTCCCTCTTTTCTCCATACTTCTACTCTCTTTTTTATTCAATTTTACTTAGAAAAATCATTTATAAATTAAAAATATATCATGTCTCATAGTATATCGACTAAGTAAATCTCCTACGTACCACATATATAAGTAAGTATCATACTACATACTCGAACCCGTACCATAAATGAAGGTGTACCAAGTTCTTACTAACTATGAATAATGCACTAAAATTTTGATATTGACTCACTGTACCCTACATGCATAAGATAGGTTACTTGCTCTATAAGTTAGTTACATCTTAAAATTTTGATTTTTAAGTAATGAGATTGTATATTTTCAACAATCAACAGATTAAAATTTCCATAATTTTAGTTAATTAATAACTTAATACATGTGAGCTAATCTAATATACCATATGGTTCAAATTTACATCATGTAATCCAACTCATCATTTTAATTTCCACTTTTGTATGCTTTACACATAATATATAGTTAATTTATGGTAATCTTTATTTATGTAGCTTTAGGTAGTCATTATGACACTTCCTAAAAGCACTGCAACCTCTCCGGATTCCTGCAATATCTTAAAAGAAAACTATGTAAAAAAGAGACCAAGATGAGCTGTTCTTACGATATCTAAATTTCTGTCTCGAGCCAATAAGTTATTGTCATATGAATAAAAAGAAAAAAATTTAGAACAAAAAGTAATATTTGGTCCAGGATAGAGAATGAGACATCATTGAAGACACATGATCTCGGTTAGTAAAAAAAAGAAAGAAAAGTCCACTTACTCAATACCTTTCACCGAAAAGTGCAAGCACACCTGCATTTTCCTTGACTTTATATTAAGTTCATTATAAGCACTTTTAAAGTATGTCTCAAAGTTACATGTGTCCTTCTATAACTGCATGAGTTCATGTAAGTTTCACTTCTCTACAGGTTTTCACAGATAGAAAATTAAGGCTTAAGAAGTTGTCCTAAGCAAGAAGAATAATCTACCAAAAGAATGATATACATAGTCTTTTTTAACATAGTCATTTCAGTAACATAGTGAGAATTCTAAGTCTGGTGCAGCAGTGTCAAAATTGCAAGGTTCATTTGGTGGAGATGGGAGTTGTTACTGTTGCTGAATTGAAGCCAAGCATGTCAGGGAAGAGGACTTTTAGGCCAAGTTCAAGCATAAGGCATGCCACTGAATGGTAATAATCTTATACTTCTTAACAAGTTTTTCTTCTCTTTTTTTTGTGTGTTTATGTTGTTTGAAATCTTGCTTATTTCTCTACTGTATCAGTTACTTGGTGCTAGTAGCATTTAGAAACATCATGGTGATTTTTTCTTGTCTGATGCAAGGTGAATAAATGCAATGAGGGTTCAGTGAATGTATAGAAAGGAAGATAGTTTTCAGAAAATTGAACTAATGACCCACCAAAACTTAAAAAAAAAGCAATTTTTTTATTTTCTAGTACAGTCATTTTCACTTACCTACTACTAGATTTTGATCTTATTAGATTTGTTCACATCTTTGGAATCTAGCTCTACATGGTTAATTATTAACAGTTCCATTTGTAGGTCTACTGTCCCTTTCCTATAGGATTCTGAAGGTTCAATTTATGAGAAGTAACACCACCTGAGAAGTCAATGTTGCTAAGATTGTTTTTTTTTTTTTTATGAGAATAAAATATCTCCTTGTACCCGTAGATAATTTATCTCCTGCAGCCAGTAAAAGTATGACACGTGTGCTGTTTTGTTTAGTTTTAGAAAATAATGAAATATAATGAAAGATAACTTATCTGCTTGTATCAGCATATACTTCATTCTCTTTTTTAATTACTTTGAAAAGACTTCACTTTAGGCTGAAATATGCATTAGAAAGCAACCATTTGGCTTTTCGGGAGTACATTTTCTGTCCCAAAATATGTATCACTTCATATAACTTTTTATTCTCAATGGTCAGACAATATGAAATGAATATATATTTAACTCATGTTTTACCTTTATGACTGATGAGAAAAGAAATGTATATGGAGTGATACAAACTTCGAGACAGAAGAAGATGTGACTCTTTCGCGTTTATAGTACATGTCAAGCAATGAGACCGGAAGACAAGGATGTAACATTGACTTTGATGCAAGTCATGTTATACATCATATATCAGTATAGTGAAACTTCAAATCTTATCTGTCTTCTATGAAAATGCTAATTAATACATGTCTCTCAATTATTGTCCTGAAAATATTATCTTTAGGCCCCAAATGATACAGAGATGTTGTAATAAGAGTTCACCAACTATGTGAAAAAACTTTTGGCTGCACATAACACAGTAATAACAGCCTTAAAAATCAACCTGACAAGTGATAATATTTGTGTGGTTCAAATGGTTTGGATTAATGGGTTTCATGACAGTGGCATAACATAATCAGTCCTGCAATATTCAATGGTGTAACTCAATTGTCTGAAGTACTGAATACTGATAAATATTGTCTTCCCTTTCAAATTCTCTATTTATTGAGTGGGCCATTCTCATCTCAATATTTGATCTTGGAAGATTACACTGTCTTTTGGTTTGTGGTGTAGAAAATACACAGGTTAAACTCCATCTAGTACATTAAAGTGTAAATACATGCTGCAGCAAGAAAGTATTTCATGTTTTGTGATAGTAATTTCACTTTGGTAATATGTGTTTGCTAGATGCAGTTATTGCTTTACATTGAGATTTCCATGTCTATGCCATGCAACTATTTAGCTAGGTTTGTTTATTACAGGCCGATATCGGACGTGTCTATTGATCTTACCATCGAAATAGGAGGTTCAAGCTTTGCACCTCACAAGGTAAAGAAAATAAGCTGCCTTTTATTGCATATTCAGCATAGTTTTATTTGACACTCATGAACATTATATATGCTCCTTGCTTTTGCATGAGGTTGATAAGATATTGGTTAGACAATATTACAAGTCCTATGTTATTTGCAATTTATTGTCCGCAGTTTCCTCTAGTTTATCGGAGTGGAAGAATTAGAAAAATGCTGTTAGAAGCGAAAGATACAAAAGTTTCATGCATAAGTCTCCCAAGTGTGCCAGGTGGTGCAGAAGCAATTGAGCTAGCAGAAAAGTTCTGTTATAGCGCTAATGTCGAGTTCACCCTCTCGAACGTTGCTATGCTCAGATGTTTAGCACAGTTTCTGGACATGACGGAAGAATATGCAGAGAAAAACCTTGTGACAAGAGCTGAAGCATATCTAAAGGACATAGTGCTACCAAGTATACCAAACACAATATCTGTTCTTCACCATTGTGAAACTCTTCTGCCATATTCGGAAGAGATTAATCTTGTTAGCAGGCTAATCAATGCAATTGCAAATAATGCATGCAAAGAGCAACTTACCTCTGGCTTGTTAAAACTAGACCACAACTTCCGTTCGAAAACTATCTCAAACATGGAACCAGAAACACCCTCAGATTGGTGGGGAAAATCTCTCAGTGTTCTTAATCTTGATTTCTTTAAGAGAGTTTTAACTGCAGTTAAGTCAAAGGGACTAAAACAAGACATGATCAGCAAGATTTTGATAAACTATGCGCATAATTCTCTTCACGGGATTGTTGTTAGGGACCCTCAAACAGTTAAAGGAAGTTTGCTTGACATAGAATTTCAGAAGAAACAAAGGGTCATTGTTGAAGCCATAGTTAGCTTATTACCAACACAATCAAGGAAAAGTCCAGTTCCAATGGCATTTCTCTCAAGTTTGTTCAAAACTGCAATAGCAGCATCTGCATCTACTAAATGCAGGTCTGATTTGGAGAGGAGGATTGGTCTACAACTTGACCAGGCAATTCTTGAAGACATTCTAATTCCAACAAACTCACAACATCAAAATACACATAGTACAATGTATGATACAGATTCAATTTTGAGGATTTTTTCCATTTTCCTTAATTTGGATGACGAGGATGAAGTCGAAACCCGGTTGAGAGATGAAAGTGAAATGATTTATGACTTTGATAGCCCTGGATCTCCAAAACAAAGCTCAATTCTAAAGGTATCCAAATTGTTGGACAATTATCTTGCTGAAGTGGCACTAGACTCAAACTTGTTGCCATCAAAGTTCATATCACTTGCGGAACTACTTCCAGATCACGCTCGTGTTGTAAGTGATGGACTGTATAGAGCAGCTGATATCTTCCTTAAGGTGACAAATGCGTAACTTTTTTACTAATCTTCCTTTTGATATTGTTAGATTCTCTCAGAAAAATCTCTTCCTCAGAACCATTGAATATATGAAACATAAGCAATAACATCAAAAATATAATTGAAATGACAGATAGTGACTACTTATAAAAGATAAAACTAATGTTGCAAACATTCAGTGTTACAAATCATGAGTTTTCTCTTGGTAGGACCTAGGAATTTCTCATTATACCATTACAGTCCTAATCTCCTCTAATGTATAGAGGCATGTCTAGTGATAACACTTGGTATCTTAAGAAAGTGATAACAATCAATCTTAATCATAACATACAAGGATGATCAAGATTAGAATAAGTCACTTAGTGGTCTACTTAAAAAAGTGACATACATTTATTTTTCACTCCTTACTGTTCAAATAAGATTCAATAGTCAACTTAGTGTTATCATAAATAACTTAGTGTTATCACTCGATATTGTTATTGTTGGCTTTATTTAATTGTCCATGTTGTTGGTTTTCTTGTACAGGTTCATCCAAACATAAAGGACTCGGAGCGCTACCGCTTATGCAAAAGTATAGATTGCCAGAAACTGTCTCAAGAAGCATGCAGCCATGCAGCACAAAATGAAAGGCTGCCAGTGCAGATGGCAGTGCAGGTTCTCTACATTGAGCAAATCAGGCTCCGCAATGCTATGAACGGTGGCCACAATCAACTCTTCTTTGGTGGACTTAATAGTCAATTCCCGCAACGTTCAGGAAGTGGTGCAGGAAGTGGAGCCATCTCCCCTAGAGATAACTATGCATCAGTAAGACGAGAGAACCGAGAGCTGAAGCTTGAAGTAGCAAGAATGAGAATGAGACTCACTGACTTGGAGAAAGATCATGTTACTATGAAGCAGGAGCTTGTAAGGTCACATCCTGCTAACAAGTTATTTAAATCATTCACCAAGAAACTAAGCAAGCTTAATGCTCTATTTCGGATAAATAGTTATAAGCCAAATGGTGCTTGTTCAGAGAGCAGGTTCCCTTTTGCAAAGAGAAGGCATCACTCAGTTTCATGACCATAAAATGTGTAATAAGTTACATATGCCACATTGTATAGTATGCATGGCGATGCATGACGATGCATGGCGTGATTTTGATTTTCCAAGTGACATTTCTGCATCTTAGTTGCAGTGTTCAGTACTTGCTGCTATTATCACTAGCCAAACTTTGGCTGGACTATTTTTGAGGGTGGGATGCTCAATTAAACCTCATTGAAAATTTTAATAACATTGATGTAAATAGTGAGCTAAGTACTTTTAAGGAGGTAATTCCTCTGAATTTCAGTAACACTAATTCGCAAATATAAAGCATGAAAATCAATAACAATAGGTGCAACAAGAGAAATCAATGTAAAAAGTAAATAAAATCAAGTAAATGGAAGCATGCAATAAATAAAATAACTATGCTACTTGTAGCCATTGATAATCACTCTTAGTAACTTCTCTCATCTTCACAAGAATCACTCTCAGCAACTACTCTCATGGAGAAGTTCTAACCATCCAAAGAGTTTGGTTATGTAATCCATTGATGTTTAATGTAGTTTTTGAGTTTTGACATTGGTTTTGGACTTTTGGGTTTCATGCATATTAATATTTACTATATACTATTTTTCAAGACAAAATATAAATGACCCTATCCCTTCACTTCAATTGTTGTTGGTCCCTCCAAACAACAATAAAAAGGACTCTAGCAAACGTGTCTATAGGATATAGATGAAAAATTGTAGTGGATAGTGCAAGGCCAGTTCTTGGCATCACAGTGGGGAATAAATATTCCTCTACTTCTGTTTCAGCTTGTGAATGTGATTTTATGATGTCTATATTTTCTTTTTCATTTCACTCTATCCCTCTTATCTTAGGATATCCTAAGTATAAATCAAAGAACCTGTGCTGTTGGTCCCTCTATGACAGTGAAATCAGTGTTCTGTTAGTATGTAAACACTTTATTCGGAAGAACTTGAGGTAGATAAGGGCATCTATGTGTAGAAGCTGGCAAATAACTATTTTTCTAGTCCACTTGGTTTCATGGATTGAACATAACAATCTTACAAGAAATCTGTGTGAGTTTTCAGTGACTTATATATATATATATAAGGAGTTAATATTGCATTTTTTTAAAAGGAGTCCATATTTCAAATTATAAAAGAATATTTGCCTAGATTTTCTTGCTCATAATTTTTTTTCTCTTTCTGTCATAATGGAGTCTTTGGTGAATGGTGATTAACTTGTTCATGGGTCTAGCAAACAGTGTTGGCTTTATAGGTTTGGTTTGATTAACTGAAAGACATTAATATTGAAGTTAAATGGATATACTTATGTGTATTATTAAATGAGTAAACCCCCCAAATACAAACAAATTTATAACATAATAATCTATTAGGATTTGTCAAATTGTGTATGCCATTTTTTATGTTATTTGTGTGTACAAAGAGGGTATCTGTCAAGTTCCACATATCAAATTATTTGTTCACCCAAATTCCACATAACATATCTTATGCTATAAATGAGCCTTGCATTTGATAACATGTGCATGGCATGGCCATGTTTGGTTTAAGCATGACTTGCATTATACAATAGCTAAGAGTGCAACTCTGCACCAGAAAAAGAGGATGAAGAAGAATAAAGAGTATAAGTAAGCTATAAGAAGCTCTAAACTAGGCCTTATCATTGTTGTCATAGCTAGGAATTACAATACTGTTATGGTCAGCATTATGAAGATTAAGACTTGTTATTTGAGGCTAAGTCCTAGGTGATGAGTTTACATTGCATGGCTATCAATCCCAGATAAATATAGCTCTTGCACTTAAAAGCAACTGTGCAAGCTTGTTTTGAATGTTGAGGCTTATGACTTCATCAGCACCACCTATAAATTGTTGTCCTATGAACACTGCTGGCACGCTCGGGCGACTACCGAGTTCGACCAGTGCACTCTCTATTTGTAGACCATTTTCTATTTTGTCAACCTCAATAACCATATGGTTAGCACCAAAGCTGCATATGAGAGCCTTCACAGAATGGCTCATGAAACAAGTGCTCTTGCTGAAGATCACGACCGGCTTCTCAGCAGTTAACCTTGTCACCACATCCATTGCTAGAAGAATAATATTTGAGTAATTAGAAAGAGTTAGAGTATGTTCACTATGGTTTAAGTGACTTGAAGAGCTTCATAGAAGGTTTATTTATATTAGCATTGGATGGTTTATTCTACTAGATTTTTGGCTAGTTGTTGCATGTAGGATAACATCTGAAAAAGAATAGGTGTTGTAAAAGTTATGTCATCAGTGGATTCCAAACTCCTTTTTTTCTGATTGCTTGATAGCAACTAAGCATATACTTTTCCAGAGTGAATGAAGATTGAAGAGTAACTTATAGGTGCCTTTTCATTGTATCCAACCCAAGATCATGGCTATGTTAAGCTTGGGCATATAATTCTCATTTTCCATGTGAATACTAGTACATGTTATTGCAAAGTGCATTATGAAAATTATCTCAAGATAATGTTAAATCATTTCAAACTTGGTTCTCATGCATGAAACTTATTTAATCTCCTGCATGTATCAGTAAAATAAGTTCAGCAATGTTTAGCAACCTTTTCCTATTTTCTCCACTTTGTTTAAACTTTGTTGTCTTATTGCATATTCATACTCATTATTAACCAATGATAATTTTGCAGGATAAAAATCCAAAATAATAAGATTATCAAGATTAGCATCAAATTCAAATCCCATATACTGAAAGATGAGTGGAAATATGTAAAAAGATATTTGAGGAGAAGATGCTTAGTTAAAGGTAATCTATGCTTAAAAGCATTTGGTTTTTTTGGTTTTTTTCTGGCCCTTGATATCTTGAAAATCTACACAATGACCACATAAGAATGGAAAACAGAAAACGCTGCCTTTGGGTACCCACAGAATTTTCCATTTTCCCACTTTCTACAATATAGGGAATGATGCTGAAAAGATATTTTTGTGCTTAGAGCATATGAATTTTATTGAACAGTCTAAACTATTGCACAAGCTTGTGAAGTTTTCCTTTCAATGTATGATTATATGAGAAGTATTTTATTGACTAACAATGCACTAAATAGAGGTATATCAAGTATTATGTGTTGCAAATATGATAGTCAAAAGTATTGGATATGAGTAGGTTTTTATTATTTCCTTTCTCAATTATATATGGATCCATAACCCTTTAGACATATTTTTGTTGACTTGTGTTATAAGAAACTTCTTAAGGCAACTTTTATTTTATACAAAAGTCTAATGTTAAAAGTGTCATTTGATAACAAAAGTGTGCAAAGGCTTAATGCTTGATTTAGTATAGGGCAGGAAGACATGTCAGCAAATGTTGTCATTATTTCAACAGTATTTGTCAAATGAAAATACAGAAGACAAGTTATTCCTTTGCAATTTGATTGAACCAAGAGCTTATCATCTAGATTTAGATTTGCCTCCTATTGCAGATAACACCAAAATAACATGCTAGGTACATGATAGTTACTACCAGTAGATTTGCCTCCTTTTACACTATTATTATTATTATTATGATAGTTTCCGTATGACAAAACTGATAAATGTTACGTGGTACGTTGAATTTTGTACGCGACATATAAGATAAATGCGAGAATTATGTAACAATGATGTAGACATTATTCATATTCTTCTAGCAAAAGTATTTTCCACGTGGTAACATCTTTGAAAGCAACTCTGGCTCCTTGTCCCAAATTCTGTAGCTCAAACTATGTTCCATATTGGAATAAACCACCAAACAAGCATTTATTGGTTTGGCATTTATCATAAATGTGAAGGAATTTATTCTATCAAATGCTTAACATTTCCTTCTGTGCAATCCTACTTTAAAGATCAGAGAATACTATTATTGTAGAAGCATCTGTTGCAGATTCTTCTCAACAATTTCATGTTACCTTCCTTTGAATCTAAATAACAGATTTATGCATATATATTTTTTACTACACAACAGTTATTTGTAAGTTGTAAAACATTTTTCTATCATTGTAACATAAAAAGGAGAAAGAAAAAAGTGTCATAAGTAGTGACATGATATTCATCCTTATGACCTTATTCCTTATTCAACTCTGACATATTTTAACTCTTCTTATTTCTTAGCTTAGTTGTGGAAACAACCCTTGTTTCAATTCATATCCATATAGCTCTAGCATTCATTAGAAGTGGTACTAACTCATTCCTAACATGAAGACTCATGATACTATTAGAACCACCTATGAACTTTTGTCCTATAAACACAGCTGGAACACTTGGTTTGCATCCTATTTGAATCAGTTCCCTTTCAATCTGTTGCCCATTTGTCAATTCATCAAGCTCATAAACAGTCGGGTTTGCGCCGAAGTTACGTATCAGTAACTTGATAGAATGACACAAACAACAAGTGCTCCTGCTGAATATCACTACTGGCTTCTCAGCTACCATGCTTGTTATTATCTCCATAGTTAGCTAGAACACTTGGTAAATGATGCAATGCAATGTACTAGTAGTGTGTGACTTGGTTATGTGAAAACTGAGATTTGTTGAAGGGATATTTATAAGCTGATTGGTAGTGGTGGGGATTGCATTGTCTCCCCACATGTCATAATAGGAGAAGAATAAGATCATAAGAAAATTTCAGATGATTCTAGATAAGTGTGCTTTTGTACTGCATTTAACTTCATGTGTTTATTCATAACAATTTGCTTATTTATCTGTTGAAGTCAATCCAAAACTTTGTTCAAGAATAAGATTCAAAGATTGTGCATGAGACTTTTTTTTTGGGCCAAATCCATCTAATTATGCCACACCATATTACCATGGTATGGTTTGTAGTAATCTAAATGTTTCAGATGGCTTAAATGTTTTCAACTTCACACAGTATCTTCTATTTCTGACATGCATGTGGTAACAGTGATAAATTTGGATAGAAAAAGCAAAAGCATATGGTCTTAGATAACTTCTGTTATAAGTGCTCAAGAACATGAAATGATCAACATGCATTAACAACATTGAATTAAAAAAGATCATCTTAAAGCTTTGACTTGTTATCATTTTTGTTCTTCAACTTTTATAGTAAAGGTTTTGCTTTATCAGAGTGAAAAATTTAGTTAGATAGTTATTACAATTGGGTTTACTATATAAGTCTGATTCTACACACTTTCAATCAATATCAGATTATCATTTTTCTTTGAAATAAATTATCTCTTTTTGTTATGCCATGTTTTCTACAATAAAAGTTGACAAGGTAGAGACAAAAAATAGAAAGGGAATGAGAATAGATGAAAAAGGTGGTGGAAGAGGGTATTAATTAAGGACACAAATAAATAAGATGAATACGGTTTTCAGCATATAGGGGTGTGGATTATAGATTAAGATTGTTACATATTTTGAGTCACTCTCAAATTTCAGATTAAGATTAGTATGCTTCAACTTTAAAACCCTTTTCTAGATGCCAAGCAACACTTATATGACATATGTGGAGTTCTATGTATGGTCACTTTCTTCATCTACATTGATTACAATGATACAACGTGCAAGTTAAAGTCATTGGAATCTGAGTACAAACAATATTTACTCTAATCTTCACGTGAAAACTATAGGCTAGAATGTGAATGATGAATAAATAATAGCATATGTTGTTATCTATTTGCTATATGTCTGTACCAACAAGAAGTTGATCTAGTAGTGTAAAATTTTACTGTATCCCCAAGTTCGAGGATTCGATTCGAGCAACAACCATGAATACTAAAACCAAAAAAGATGAAAGGGTACGTTTGGTGATATAAAAAAACTAGCTATACGTGAGTAGTTGGTGATGCTTATATTTGTATTTGGGGCTTGCTACCTGGAATGGGTTGAGTCATTATTACCGGGCTGGGCTGGGCTTTAGGTGTGTTTCAAATTTGTCCCATTAGGATTTAGGAATTTGAATACTTCAATTAACTTTTGATTATTTTGTAAGTCACCTACCATAATAAGATAAAGAGTAAATTACATTTATCTCATGTGAAATTATATAAATTAGTCGTCATTCTTTACATCTATATACACGTCCTAATTTATATGTGTACACTATATTGACCATTCCTATAATATAAGTGTTTATTTTAAACAAAAATGTAATGATTGTAATTAAGTTGTACAAAATATAAATTATTAATTCATTTTTTAATGAAAAACCATGGAGAATGGTTATTCAACAAATAATCAACTAATGTTACTTCACATGTCAAATTAAAGATGTTAATTGTGAGTTATTGTAATTTGGTCCCTATTTTTTAGAAGTTATATTATTGATTAAAAGTAGTAACTAAATCAGTGTTCTATCATCATATTACGGGTACATATCTATTGTCCCACAAATTATACTACTGTATATATTATTAGTTGTGATTGGTCGGAAAATTAGTTAATTATTAATTTTTTAACGTACTCTTTCACGCACAGCAACCACAATCTCGAACCTACAGCATCTGCATCACTATTTATACTCAGATTTATATCTTCCACGTTATATTATTGTCTTAACAAAGGAACATTGTCTGTGCCATCTGACTCAGAGAAGATTAATTCTAATATATAATAATAATGAGCTTGATGCTGCGGACCATGCCCAAAGATATTTTTTGTTAATAAATCAATTATGCTATTTCAACATTCATCATAAACAATCCCTTCATACTTCTTTTACATAAACATATGCTATATATATTTATTCTACTTCAAGATATATATTCTCTATTCTATTTTTGGATATAATATATATCACAATATTCAATCACACTATTGTATCTTTATCACTGTGGTATAAATATTATATTTTCTTACGTTATATTATTTATATGCATTATTTGTTCTTATTCTTGCATTGATTGCTGTACGGCCAAACCAAGTGATTTGACTCATCATATACAGTATGATGCTTAATGCAACTTGTTAACAAAATGATCAAGGAGCATTTCTCTTATCCAAAAATATTAATATCTGAAGGATCTTTCTTTATATTTTTATAGTTAATATTTTGTTTCATCACCTTTTTCTAGATTATTCGATGAAATCCACAAACCTCACCAACCACTATAAATAAGAGCTTCAAGAAATCTCAAAATCCACCAAAGCTTTAGAGAACACTTACATTACACAAGCTTTCTCATATTTCATTCCCTCCTAAAAGCTAGTACTAATGGATAGAGTAAGAGACTTAGCTTCAAAGAAAGCTGCTGTTGTATTTACCAAGAGTTCATGTTACATGTGTCACAGCATCACACAACTCTTCTATGAACTTGGTGCAAGCCCAGCAGTGCATGAACTTGATAATGATGCTTATGGTAGAGAAATGGAGTGGGCTTTAAGGAGTCTTGGATGTAACCCTTCAGTCCCAGCAGTGTTCATAGGAGCCAAATTTGTAGGGTCAGCAAAAGATGTGATATCCCTCCATGTTGATGGCACTCTCAAACAAAAGCTCAAGGATGCAAAGGCCATTTGGTTTTAGTTACTTACATTCCAAGAATCTCCATAGGAATCAGTACTATTATTAAAGGGGCACCACTTCTTTTTTCTTGAGTGTTCTCCTTAGAGTGCATGAAACAACTCTATATAAAAATGTAGTCTTGTTTCTTTCTTTTTTGTGTTTTATCAAAGGCTGGCTTACTATAGCTATGGCTAATGTCTATGGAGTTTAGCATCTTATATAACACTTGATTATATATATATAGTAAATGCAAGGGTAAAGTTTTTTATATTATCTATAATTTCAAATATTCATGGAAAGGAAATATGCTTTAAGGCCATTATTGGTGCAAAACCAACATACAAAATCAAAAGAAATTAATGCTGAAGCAAAAGATGAAAGTGTTCTACCTTAAGCCCTTTTGACAATGCTGTTAGTAATATTTGGTTTCATCATTTCAACTACACTGCTGTCATGAGCTACCTATAAATACATTTATCATGTATTATTAGTTATTACAGTTGAGTAATCTAACACAATTACAATTCATTTCTCACTATCACAATTCTATGATACCTTCATGGTATCAAAGGTGTGATCCTGTTCCTATGACCAATGCCACAAAAAGAACCATGTATCTGTCAATGTCTCCGAATTTTGTTAGTTTTCAATTGAGAAAAAAGGTACAAGTTTATTTTGCATCACAATATTCAACTTAAGAATGTGAAATAGACTGGTTCAATCAATGATTTATCTTCTTTCAATGAAGAGAAGAATAAATACTCTAGGAGCTGTTGGTTCACCTATTGATACCACTGAAATATGCAAGTCATTTTGATTGGCCTATCAGCTGATTACAACCCTCTAGTCACCTTAATCATCTCTACAAACTGATATGTAACCAATGTCACTTGTGCACTAAATATGTCATACAACACTCAACTTCTATCATAGGTATGACACACAATACCATAATCATGGTGCAGCTCCAGATGGATCAATCTTGAATAATTCTCAAGGAAGAGCAGTGATTGCAGAAAGCTCTACAACTGAGAATCCCCCTATGTCAGTGCTAGAAATACTATATGATGCAGTTCGGTTCGGTACTCGGTACCCTGACTCTGGAGCATCCAATCATCTGGCTCCAGAACCAGCCAATCTCATGGGAAAGTATAAGCTTACATTGGTTATGCTAAGATCAAATTGGCCAATGGTCACTCCACATACATCCACCATATTGGTAATTCATTTTTCCCCCTTCTCATTCTAAGAACCCTCTATTTCGACATGATTTACTACATTTTCCTAATGCTTCTAAGAATCTGATCAGTGTTTCTCAATTTGCTAGTGATAATGTTTTTAATTCAATCATGATGGTTATGTTAAATATCAGGGCAATAACCATACTATTTTGGAAGGAAAGCTAAGAAATATCTAGTAGATTATATTATATATACAACAGCCAAGCCTAATCCCACTAGGTTGGTTCGGCTAGTAGATTAATCTGTATATAACATAAGTTACTAAAAACGTTCACCGATATAGCTTCATTAAAAATACTTAGCAGATTATATTGTACTATATATCTAACCAAATGCTAGAAACCACTTCATACATCATCACATAGACTATTCAATACTAAGCTCACTGTACTCTACTGATTTGAGCCAGATTATTCTTCAAATGAAGGTAGCAGCAATAAAATATCATGCATGCATGTGTGTGTTCCTTTTTAACATAAAGATTAACATTGTTGGAGCAATGGAACAAGTGAACCACTTAGATGGAGGGACATGACTTCATTGGTGGAGCCTACTAGGTTCCCTCCAATGAATACTGCAGGAACAGGTGCAGTGCAACCCAACCTTGTTATAGCTTTCTCCATTTCTCTACCTTCAGGGTCTTTATCAATTTCATACACTGAAGGAACCACTCCAATTTCCTTAAACAGAATGTTCACTGCATAGCAGAGACAACAAGAACTCTTTGTGAAAATCACTACACCCTTTTGTGAGGCCAACCTCATTACCTTCTCCATAATCTTTCTACTTCAAATATATATATCTAGAATGTATAAAAGAAATGTGTAACTTGGAGAATTGAGAAATAGAAATTTTATATGAGGGTTGAGGTTATTTGAAATGAGCATGGTGTAGTAGACTATTTATAGGGACAGATATAAGGGCTGGTTTCTTTGAACAAAGAACATTAAAAAAAGGTTGTGCTTTTAAGATGCCAAGTATATAAAAAGCAATTGCTTTTGGAGATTAAGACTGTTATGTGTAACTAAGGACTAAACAAGTTGCAAGAAGACATGGTATTTACAAGCATATACCTCACTTAGTAGAAAAGCTATGACACCATAACATAGAATGTGATTATGTGAAGACTTTCCTTAACAAAGAGAAAGATGACAGCAATATCTTCCAATAACAAAGTTAGTGCAATTTATTTGTGTCATGTCGTGTACCTATATTGTCCATTTGTTTAAGGCTTGTGTTGTGTGCAATTTTATACAAAAAATTGTAATTTTGTAAGATATATACTTGCCTTGGATGCTGGTCAACATATACCAGATTGAAGATTCTTATGATCAACCACTTTGAATCCTTGTGCACAGAGATTGTGACTAGAGTGACTTTTCTGGGATTCTTTGTTTTGCATCTATCAATTTTGGAACTCATACCTAGATATATGCTACACTCACATGAAGAGATCTTGTTGCAGATGTTGTCTCATATATTGTCTTATGTTAATGATAATAAAACAAAAACACATACAATTATTAGAGTGAAAAATCAAAAGGAAAAGGAACCGATCTTGATTTTCATTTGGTGATTTAATCCTTGTGTTTATTGTAACTCAAGTTATATTGAAAATTATAGGCCCACAATTGCATAAATAGGTGAGAGAAATAGTTGTACTTTTTGTTGGGTCTACAATTCATAAATGACAGAATTTTATATAAAGTTGAGGAAAACTACTTACAAGTTGGAAAATGATTTGGAATAAAAGGACTCAAACAAAATAATAGAGCTAAACCATTGAATATAATCCTATATAGACATACATGATACAATAAACTCAAACACATGCATTAAAACTTCTTTGAACTATCAAACACATCCATTTGAAAATACTATTTTTTTAAAATAACTATTTCTTTAGAAAAACAACACTACGCCAGGATAGTAAAACAACAACACTTAAATTTGTCATTTAACATTGCTTTTGTGGCGCTTTCTATGTGAGCATAGTAGTACATAAAGTTATATTTAACATCATTTTTTGTAGCGCTGTAAAAAGTAGACATTTAATAGCGCTTATTGAAGCAAAACGCTGTTAAATGTCTACTTTCTAAATAAGACAATATATCTTCAGACATTCTATCAAACATATGACAAACATATTCAACTCCACCACATTTACAATAGATTTGTTAAATCACCAACGACTTCAACTACATTCAACCTTAACAAATTCCAATATTATAAAATAACATATGAGTAATGAGATCTTACGCAAATTGTTCATTCTTTCTTCTCCAATGCTCACCATAGCAAAAAAACCTAGAACATCATAGCTACATAACTTCGCAACAAATAAAGATCACACTATTAGTAAATAGAGAAATAAATGAACTAAAATAAGATAGTGATTTACCTTATGCTTGAAGAGAGAAACCAAAAATCGATATCTTCACAATATCTGCATAACTTCACAACAAATAAATATCACACTATTAGTGAAGAGAAAAATAGATGAGTTAAAATAAGATAACGATTTACCTTATGTTTGAAGAAGAGAACAACAAAAAATCGATAACTTGCTTGAAGAGAGAAACTAAAAATAAAAGAGAAAAAATGTAACTTGTGGAGAAGAAGAAAGGTAAGAGAAATAATAAACTGAGTGATACGTATTATTGTGTGAGGTTTTGTTTTTGAATTTGAAAAGATTTTCGTTCACTAAAACAAGCTTTTAATTGTGCTTATTAAAGAAGTGTTGTTAAATATAACACATTTAACAGCGATTGCTTAAATGAGCGTTGTTAATTATCTTCCACTTTACATTTAACAGCGTTCAACACATAAACATTGTTGAATGAGCGTTGTTAAATACCAATTCTGGCATCCCAGAAAAGTCATCTAATGAGTTGTCACAACTCAAAATATCCTAGCTGTTGATCATGAGAGTCTTCAATATTCTTATATAAATTGACCAGCATCCAAGGCAAGTATATATGTATTTACACTTTTGTTAACTTTTATTTTCACCAAATATTTACACAGGTTGTAAACAAATGGAACTACACAAATGAATTGCACTAACTACTTAATTGAAGCATATGCTTGTAAATACCATGTCTTCTCTTGCAACTTGTTCAGTCCATAGTCACGTCTTAATCTCCAAAAGCAATTGCTTTATATATACTTGGCATCTTAAAAGCACAACCTTTTTTGAATGTTCTTTGTTCAAAGAAACCAGTCCTTATATCTGTCCCTATAAATAGTCTACTACACCATGTTCATTTCAAATAACCTCAACCCTCATATAAAATTTCTATTTCTCAATTCTCCAAGTTACACATTTCTTTTATACATTCTATATATATATATATATATATTTGAAGTAGAAAGATTATGGAGAAGGTAATGAGGTTGGCCTCACAAAAGGGTGTAGTGATTTTCACAAAGAGTTCTTGTTGTCTCTGCTATGCAGTGAACATTCTGTTTAAGGAAATTGGAGTGGTTCCTTCAGTGTATGAAATTGATAAAGACCCTGAAGGTAGAGAAATGGAGAAAGCTATAACAAGGTTGGGTTGCACTGCACCTGTTCCAGCAGTATTCATTGGAGGGAACCTAGTAGGCTCCACCAATGAAGTCATGTCCCTTCACCTTAGTGGTTCACTCATTCCATTGCTCCAACAATGTCAATCTTTATGTTAAAAAGGAACACACACATGCATGCATGCATGACACGTGTTCCTTCTGTTTTACCTTGTAGGAAGAAATAAACTGGCTCATATTAGTATATTATTAGTGAGCTTAATTAGTATTGCATAGTCTATGCAATGATGTATCAAGTTGTTTCTAGCATTTTATTAGCTATATCATATATAATGTACTCTGTTAATAAACACTGTTAATGAAGTTTTATTTATATACTACTCCGCTTGGCAATTTTAGGTGAATGAGGATCAACTGTCATGTTTTCTATGTCTTATTGTGTCTTAGTCCAATTGAAAGTTGATACATACTCAAAAAGAAAAATAATATTTTTATCTTATTTAATGGAATTTGATTGATTTGTAACATGAGAACATAAATATTTGGGGACAGAGGATTCATGTTCATTTTTTGTTATGGAAAATGTTGGCTAATAATGGGGCCATAATTTTATTTCGATATATAATAAAAAGATGATTAAAAATGATTTAGATATTAATATTTTAGCAATAAATATAATTTATAATAAAAATATTATGATGTCTAAATTAATATAGTTGACTTAGTAGATCACCTTAACCTAAATTGTTCCATCAACACACTTAATATTATTAAGAGAAGTTTGATGCAAGAAAAACTTGCAGCTCTTAGTATTTATGTCAATTATATTGCATCTCTATATTATATTCTCTTTCTCCTGTTTATTCTCTTTTAATTATATATATTTATATATATAAAGATGGAGGAAGAGGAAGAGGAAAATACATATAAAAGTTATTTATGTTGTAAAAGAACTTGTGAAAATTTCTTAATTATCAAAAACACAACTCTTTATAAATGTAGGAATTTAATTTTATTTAATTGTATGGAGATTTTGTCCCTCGTAACGTTTAATGTAGTTTTCTTGAAATTTTTGCCCCTCCTAATTCCCAAAAAAAAAAGTTAGTCACCCTTTTAATCTTATGTGAATATTTTGTAAACAAAATTTTCTAAAGTATAAATGTTAGTAATATTTTTATAAAAATACAATTATAAAATTTTAGTTAATGAATATTGATAATTTACATTTTCCATAAATTTATTTCAAAAAGAATCTCAAACTTTGAAAATTGTTCTAATTAAGATAAAATTTATATAAAAAAAAGTTGTGCGCCAACAATCTGTAAATTATTAAACTAAGATTTGATTATTCATTAATCATTATTAACATATTAATGTATGATAATTGATATTATAAAATATCAGTGAACTTCAAAAAAAAATGCTGTCATTCACTTTCCAATGTAGTGGTTTGATTCTT
Source organism: Lupinus angustifolius (assembly GCF_001865875.1). Lineage (NCBI taxonomy): Eukaryota > Viridiplantae > Streptophyta > Magnoliopsida > Fabales > Fabaceae > Lupinus > Lupinus angustifolius. The sequence continues at coordinate 8,800,851 of NC_032016.1, forward strand.
CAACTTTATACTTGAAAAGAAAGGTATTAAATTCCTTACCTTGTCATAAAAAATGTTCCCGTGCATACTATTTACTTTTGTTCTCTCCTTTTTCCCCACTAGTCAACACCGAATTCTTGGTATAGCATGCTATGCATGAAGTATCCAATACTTCAATATCATTATTGTCTTTGTCCTATAAGTAAATTCATTAAGTTGTGAGTTATGTCCAAATTCAAATCCAAACAATTGCATTTTCTCATTCTCTTCTAAGGAAAAATGTTGACCTACAAAAATTAATTATTGTATTTATATATATATGTGGTACCATTATCACAAACTTTTAGATGTTATTTTATACTTTTGAATTAGATGAAACTTTCATCCATCAACTCTTATATTCATGTAAAAAGGTGGTCCTTCGAGTTTTTGTTCTAAAATTTTGATTCTCAAACTTTTTCTATCATGCCCCTTTAGTTTATGTATGAAGTTCCTACATGTCAAATAGCTAACATAGTCTATCATTGCATTCTGTTAGATTTTCTACAAAAAAAAACTTGATATATTATCAGATGAGCAATTTCACATAAGGTTGAGTTTTTTAAACATCATATCACACAAATTTACCTAAGTAATTTACTTTCTAGCTGTTAGTGCGAAACACCTTGATGCACAAAATGAAAATAAATATAAAATATTAATAAAATCACTACGATAAAGTTTCGGTAAAAAATGACATTAAACGAATTATAATAGCTTGTCATTTAGCCCGGCCTATTGGGAGGAACAAGGATAGCAAGTATTGTTTTTTTGATGTGTTTTCAGATATTTCATTATGAAATAAAATATTTATTCATATTAAAGATAATTTATCTTCTTCCACTAGTAAAATTATGATATATATACTATTTTGTTTTATTTTAGAAATATATTTATAAAAATTTATTAAATATGACACATATCATGATTTTAGTGGTTATAAGGAAATAATTTATCTTCCTTATATCAGAAGATACTTTATTCTCATTTCATTATATATAAAAAGATAAAAATATTTTTACTATTATTTATTCCTCTATTTTTTGTAGTACGTCTCTCTCTATTAATGAAGATGATCATTATTCCATCATAAGATATTTTCCAACTTTTGATCTTTTCCTCACTCGCATTCACGGTCTAACACTCAAGAGGTTATGCTCCCTTCACTCAAACTAAACAATCTAGCTTCAAAATAAAATTGGAATAAATCAAATTTTGGTGAAAGGGTCCCATTTTAAAAAATTCTCAGATTTTTTCTCAATCAGTCAAGGATGTTTTGAATCAAATCCGAGATTTCTTGCCCACATGTTGTAAAAGATTATTTTCCAAGCATATGGGAACCAGTCAAAAGTATTTGCAAGTGGCCACCATTCTCTTATGTGAAGAGGGGAGTATATGAAAAGGAAAAGAAAAAAAATAATATGATAACACATTTTTTCTTTAAATATAATAAGATGATCCTTAAATATAAAAGCGAAAATAATAACCTATCTCTTTGTTAATTGAGATGATTTTTTTTCAACTTAAAGCTAGTGAGCACATAATTGCCTATCACATAGCAAGGACATAGGTATTTAATGTCTTTTTGGGTTGAGATCATTTCTAGTACTGGAGAGTCCAGTATTAAACATAGATTTTAAGGGTGTGAATTTTATTATTATTTTAGGTCTTGTATATTTTTATTTTCTCCCCACATTGGAGTATAAGCCTAGACATTTTTTATACTATCACAAGATTTTTTAGTAAGTGTTATGTATTATGATAATTTTTTGATACCTGGAACCGATAATTCAATAACAATGATTAGTGAACTAAAATATTTGACACCTTATCTAAGACCATGTACCTTTAGTTATATTTTTTATTTATACTTCCATCTTTATATAGAGGTTCTAAAAAACATAACACTATTGATTGTACTGGCAATAGACAAGTATAAGGGCATAACTTGCAGATCTATTCTAACAAATGGACTATGTAGTAATGTAGACTTTCGGTCGGAGCTAGTCTGATAATTAAGGTAAAAAAAATAAAAAATTTGAATAAATAAAGTTATTGATAGAGTCTCACCCATTACAAATTAAATATATATAAAATGATTTAATAATTAAAGGTAAAGTAAATGAAATTGAAATTTCGATTCTCATCCAAATGCTAACAAATAATGGAGACTCCCATGGGATGGGACGATTCACCATGCACAAACATATTAAATATGCATAAAATTGAAGATCAGAATCTTTCTTTTTCACAACTCTGATCAGAATCTTTCTTTTTTGGCACCCATGTCAGAATCTATCTTTCATTTTGAGACAAAGATGTTGTTCAACAACATAAAATATAACGAGGCGAGGAAGAGTTTAAAGAATAATAAGAATGAGTTTGTAACTTCGAATCTTATATGTATAGAAAAAAAAATTATAATATGATATGGTTAAAGGAGAAAATATGAAAGGAAAAAAATTGAAAGATTTTAGTCTCACTCATAACAAATACTAAATATTAATATTTACCCATAAAAATATAAAATATGGTATATTCCTGTAATTATCAACTTCTTAGAAGGATCAACCGCATGTTTTTAGAGCACATATAATGTTCCACTTTTTGTACTATATCATCACTTTTTATTGGTTGGAATTTTTTTTAATTAAAATCATAATTATGAAATATTTTTTTGACCAATCATATTTTATGCACATAGAATGACACAAATGAGTGATACATAGAGGTAAACCCCTACTTCTAACTTCTAAGCTCTTAATTTTAAAATGATATAAAGTAGATTTTTTTTATGATTTGATATATAGTTTTCATTTTTAAATTCAATAATTATATATTATAATTCAATCTTCATTTACTTTTATTCACTTTATTCTAAATCTTTATCCTGAATATTTATATTGATATTTGATTTTATTATTTTGAATGAAATTATGATTTTTAAATACACTGTGTTGACAAATATTATTTGATATTTTTAATTATTTTTCCCATAAACATCAATAAATAAATTTGAAAAAAAATATACTTTGAATGGACTTTTTATATTGAAAATTACCTAAAAATTGACTTTACTAAAATTTATTGTTGAAATTATTGATTTTTTAAAAGCAAATGGCCATAATCTCTAAAACAATTAATAATTGTTATATTATGATTATTATCGAAAGAAAAAGTTTGAAATAAAAGAATATTGGGTAAATAATGATTATTATATCACTTTAATCTATCAACAACAAATATAACAACACACGATTAATGAAATATCTATTTTACTCTAATAATTATCTCCTACTCCCGTACAATGATAATATATATATATATACTAATTGACTAATGGTGTAACAAAAAAATTAAATTAATATTACATTAAAATTAAACTCAATTTATTATAACATATTATAATTATACTTCTTTTAACTTCAAATAAATATTTCACAATTTTATATCTTATAAAATACTAGTTAGAGCATCTACAATTCAGAATAATATTTCCATTCTTATTTGGATATCACACATTATTTTATAATTTACTATAACTCCCCATAAAATAAGAACAACATCTACTTTTTTCCACAATCGTAAACATTATTCTTATTTGAGTCCCACAACCTACCCTAAACTTTTATATTTTACAATAAATATAGTAAAATATTAAGAATAACTACTTATTTATTAATAAATTAAAAATTATTATAATTTGTTATAAATATTAGAAATCGATTATAAATAAATAAAAAAGTAATTTTGTTGTTGACATGTAATCGGTAGAATTTTCATTTAAGGAAGACAAATTGAGGTTCTTCCATTTATTTTTAATTTTCGTTTCCGCAAAATTTAATTTTTTGTAATAATTCTAGATGTTTTGATGTTTTGGATATGTTTGTGCTTATATTTATTCCTAAATTATGTATTTTCATTGCCTTCTCTCATAACAATGAATGTTCTTATTTAGTCACTTTTGTTCTTATTTAAGAACAAATGCAAGGAATAAAAAGAGCGGAGAACAAAATAAAAATGTTATTATTCTATTAGGAACAACCTTAATAACAACTTTAAGAACAACCTTAAGTACAATCATTACCGTGGATGCATTTAGTATAACAACTTGTCGTATCATAAAAAGTTAAATGCATATTATTTTTGCACATTTTTGTCTCACATTTAGTGTTACTCTATGTGTCATGACTTGTGATTAGTTAGAAAATTACTTAAAAATTAAATTTTAACTTAAATATATTTTTTAACTAATTACAAGGTTATACACTAAGTGTGGAACAATAAATATACACCCATCTCATACCTAGAACTCGAACTCTTGTGTATTACGTCAAGTGGTTTTGGAAAGGTATCTATCACCATACGCCTACTGTTTCATGAGGGTGAAGTAAGAGTCATATACTGCACATCTTAGCTTAAATGGATAAAAGATATGATATTAGTTTTTATTATTTTTTAATTTTACTGTATTTTAGTATTATTATAACAATATATTTAATATTAAAGAAATACTTTTACTGATTATTTTGAATTATTATTAATTATGATTTAAAAACTAATCATAAAATAATAAAAATTAATTAATGAATCAGAAATTGAATTAAATTTAAAATAATGTGAATCTACATGGTGGTTTCTTACTGTGCATGCAAAACATGATATGGTCCTATCATAAAGATTTTATGTTTCAAAACATCTCCCAAACCATGTTTAAATCAATTATAATAAAATATAAATTGAAAAATAACAAATATTTAATTTTTTAAACTAATATATTATATTTTGATTGATACAATATATGTTTCAGAACTTAGTTTAACACAACAGATCCTTATATGTCGAGAACAGACACTATGACATGTGGACGAAACACATTATAAATACTTGCCAATCACTACTCATCTCAAATATTACTGCCTCATTGCTATCCGTATCCACATTCAATGCCCAATAGTAACATTACTCTTTCAGGTAGAATTCTTAAATATAAAATCATTTAATTAAAGATAAATAAATCATTTAGTCATTTTCAACATTTATCATGTTATTGCTTTCCCATATTTATTAGATATGGAATCTCATTACATTTCTTTCGGACAATTTGCGAAATCATATTCGTCTGTATTGACTATTTTATTATATTCCCATTTTATTTTACTAGTATTCGTCTATATTGACTATTTTAATATTTTACCATATTATTTTACTAGTATTAATAATCTGCAAAGTAAAAAGCCAAATCACGTAGTACCCACCTTCCATTTGAAAATCTTGAGGAAAATAAGTTTACGGGAAACGTGGTCAACGAGGGAATGATGGTAGGGTAGGTGAATATGACTTATATGGTAACTAAGTACGCGTTTTGTTCGTATTTTTTTAATAACTTTCTTTTTATTAACTACTTATTTGATGAATAAGTATCCTCACTTCACTCCTAACGATATAACTAGTATTCTGTAAATCGGACTCAACAGTCCAACAGATCTCACCTTTTGGTAGAATTTAAAAATGGTTTTGATTTGCATTTTTATTACATGAGGGTTGAATTGCTTTAAACCGTAGCATTTTTGTTTAATTGTATTAAATTCAGTTAAACTGGATTAACTCGGGAAGTAAATCAGACGACTTACTTAAAAATTAAAAAGACGGAACACTATTCTAATATCTTTGTTTCACTCCAGTACAAAAAAGATGAAACGAAACACTACTATAATCTTTTGTTTTACTCGAATCCAAAAAAATAATAAAGAGTTGTTATTTTAATATAATTATTAATTATATAAAATTTTATATTTATATATAATTATATATTTATAAATAAAAATTATTAATTATATATAAAATTATCCAATCAAACCAAACAATTTAATTATTTAAACTAATTAAACATAATATGAAATCTCTACTAGATTTACATCTCAATGGAGTTCATAACCTTTCGTTCACTAAAGTCAAAATCTAACATTTGTCACTAATTTAGTAAAATACATGCAAATTATTTAAGTAATATTTTGAACTGCAAGACCAAAGTTTATTTATGCTCTATTTCCTCCCCACTCTCTATTATCAGCACACAGAACAGTGAGGCTCAGACTCACTCAAGCACTGAGTTCCAAACACGAACCACTCCTTCGAGTTCAAACTTGAATCAGGTGCTTATCTTTCTTCTTCATTTTTAAATATAATATTCATTTGCGTATAGAATATGTGATTTCAGTTTCTATAGATGGTGCATTTGTCCCTTCATGCAAATCTGTTATATTTCATTCTATCATATGAACATCAAGGAATTCTTATATTTTTTTTACAAAGTTGTTATCTTATAATCTTATCTAATATTATTAATAGGTTGGTGATATTGAAGAGAAGAGAAAATTGATGGATCGATTGCTTAATAAACAACCATCACGGTGGTGGATAGACAGCCATAGCTTAACTAAACGATCTCCATGGCTTCAAGCTACTCTCCATGGTATCCATTTTCTTCCTCATTAATTTTACTCTAGGAAATTATTATAGATGGAGATCAATAATCACGTTTATATTATTGATTTGAATCATAATAATGTCTTGTTAGGTATAGCTCACGTTGTCCTATCAGTCATTGCGTAAAAGGAATAGAGATCAAGTGTACAAAGATTTAGCGTTAAATTGTGTACCAACTAACTCTATCAAAACCGTGTCAATTAGTTCTGGAAAAAAATTATTAAAATACAATTTTTTTTTTAACGTAGTATCTTTGTTCGGAAAATTTACACATGTGGTGCACCTTGACCGAAAAATTACGGTTTTGGTGCACCTTTTAAAAAAATTACTAAACTAGTATAACTTTTTAGAAACAATATAATTTTTTTTTAAACTCCCCCCTAAATCGTCAATGGGGGAGGAGTTTTATACTTTTATTTTTTTTTTATTTTTTTTCTATCCCCTGAATCGGCAACTGGAGAGTTTTTTGAATTTTTTTTAACTTGCAGGAGTTATATTATTAGTTGTAGGGTTTAATTTTTCAAACACAGATCCTAACAACACATAACATAATAAATTTTGTCAACCCTAACCCTAATAACAGAACACAATAATAAGACATTATTATGACTTTAAGACATATGGCTAGTGTAGGTGTAATATATTAATATATTATATGTTAATATTTATTATATTATATATTAATATTTATTATATACTATTTAATAAAAATAATAATATTATATTTAAAAATTTAATATAAAAAGTAATTTAATTAATAATTTTAGGTGTGCCTATTTAAAAATGGGTCTTTTAAGTATATCTAATTGAAGATTTACCGACTTATTTAAAGGTCTTATAACAAATAGACTATTATATGGACTTCTTGGCCAGGTTTAATTTTTAAAAATAGTAAAACATGCCAAACCTTAATTGTTATATGTTATATAAGTTTGGTTTGTTGAAGTGAAAATCCAACCTCCCATTTTATGCCATATGGCTGAGTTTAGATGCGAAATCATGACATGAGAATGAAGGACATAAGTAAATAAATAAATGTATATTTAGTTTTCTGATACGATATATATTTTTAAAGCTTCTCAAACTGAACTCTTACAAGTGAGGGTTACAATCTCCATACTATTATATTTTAAGTGTAAAGTTTAGAATTCTTTGGCAATCTATGACATACATATACCTGGAATGCCACCAAGACCTTTTCATAAGCATATATACTAATAGAATATAGTTATGGTCTATGATTTTATTATTTTTGAGAGTGGAAAAGAGAAATTAACTTTTTTAGAATTAAACATGGTTTTGTTTATGACAGAGCTGAATGAGAAGACAAATACAATGTTAAAGTTAATTGAAGAAGATGCAGATTCTTTTGCAAAACGTGCAGAGATGTATTACAAGAAGAGACCAGAGCTTATAAGCATGGTTGAAGATTTCTATAGGACACATCGCTCTTTAGCTGAGCGCTATGATCAAGTGAAACCTGACACTGGGATTCACCCACTACCCAAGAATAATGCAGGTTCCCCTACTCATGCTTCACACAAAAAGTGGTTGAGTTTTGGAGATAATGTTTATGATAGTTATTCTGAGAAGTCTGTGGATTCTGAAGTTGATAATCCATATAAAGAGGAGGAAGAGGAAGAAGAGAAAGAGAGATATACCAGCAGCACAAAAGAGAAGGATATTGGGTTTGTGAATGTGGAAGCAAATAATGATGAGGTAATGAAGGTGACGAAAGATATTGAGATACATAATGAAGAGAACAAGGTTGATAATGATGAAATCAAGGAGAAAGATACAACTTATTATGATGAAGTAATGATGCTGAGGGAAGAAGTAGAAAGGCTTAGAAATGATAATAGAGTACAGAAGGAACGATTAAAGCAGAAAGATGAAGAGAAAATACAAGTGATAAGACACATGAGTGTAGCAATAGATATCTTGAAGCAGGAGAATGTAAGGATAAGAAGCTTCATCGTTAAGTTGTGTAAGAAGACATAGAAGAACCCATTTCAGGTCAATAAACTCATGGGGGCATTCGAATCGGATTGCAGTAAATGAGAATGTAGCTCTCTAATTTGAGTAAGAATCATTTTCAAAAATAATCGGAAATACAACTTGTTATTAAATATTTCTCGTTTTAATTACAATAAAATAACATTTTTTCATAAGAACTTCATTCTCTAGTACAGCTTAAACACCTGAATTGATCTGAAATGATATAAACACACTTAAAATGTTAGCAGGTCTTAAATTCTAGAACCATTATTGTTACTCCCTAATGTAGGAAAAAGAGGCTCAATATCTGGTGATAGTGTAGGAGAGGCTAAAGGGGTATCTGGTAACATAGTTGGTGCTGCTGAGATGGTTGAAAAATGCATGTTTTGTAGAAGCTAGTAGGGAAGACAAACAAATAGTGAAAGTCTATGCATGGGATAATTGGAATCTTATGTTACTAATTTTCTTTATAGGCTCTTATGCTACTATTATTTATTCATTCATTCATTCCTTATTTAATTTGGACGGTTTTTGAGTCACTTGATTTAGGGGGGTAGCACAATCTATCTTGTGGCTTAAAGTTTAACTATTGTTGTTGTCACGTGATATATGAACAATATCCAATTCTAAAGTTCAACATTTTAGAATATAAACATGAAATTATTGACCTAAAGACTACATTTATCTTAGAAGGTTGTAAGATTGTTTTGAAAATTATACAAGCATGAATATAAAAAAATATGAGACATTGTTAAAAGGGAGAGGGAAACATGCTTTATATAATTTAACCTTGTGCCACCTATGAAAACTTTTGTCACATTTCAACAAGGAAGAAAACATGTGAAACTAAGATATGTTTTTTATTGTTGGCTAGATCACACCACTTTTTAATATAAATGACAATGATATGATTGTGGTATGGTAGAATCCAAGGATCAGTGACAAATAACTGAGATTCCAGTGGGGCCAGTCTAACTAACATTCAGGTTGTTCTTTCCTTTCAATGTCATTATTCGACAAAAACGCCGTAGATTCTTCTATTGACATAATGTTGGGATGGCCGAGTTGGTCTAAGGCGCCAGATTAAGGTTCTGGTCCGAAAGGGCGTGGGTTCAAATCCCACTCTCAACATTTCGTTGTTTTTCTGACAAATAAATTTATATCCTGAACGTTTTGACTTATTTGCTAAGTTGAAAATGAATAGTTGTAGTTATTACTGAATTACGTTGTCCAATTAAATTACGAATGTCTTTGTATCAATTCAATAGAATTTTTTCTAATAATGAATAATATATATATATATCATTGCATTCTGATCGAGACCAAAGCAATGAATCAATCATGAGTTATGTTGTAAAAGAAAATGGAAACACAATAAATAAATAACGTTACACGGCTACACCTACTTATGATTAAACACTAGAGATATCGTGAATGAGAAGTATGCTACACACATACATAGAATAATAAGGACATCTCTCACGGTTTTAGAAACTTCAACAATCTTAATATTTAAGAAAATTATAAATATTTGTGCTCAATATCACCATAATTATGGTTACCATATGGTTTCAATATCTCTTAAAATCTTGACATATCAAGATTTGTTATGAGATTTGTTATGGTCGATGTTAAAACTTTCATCTCCTAAGCTGATTAATGAACCATACCATAGAAATATATATTCAAAGACTTAGATTTATTGGGAATATCTATACTCTCCACTTTTGGTTGTTTGTTTCATAAGTCAGGTTCCTTTGCAACTGATTCTAAAAAATTACTATAAACCCAGTAATAACAAGATCCACAATATACTGAAGGTATAGGACAATTCCGGAAATTACCCGTGTATCATGTTCCACACAATGTGCATTGGTTAATAGTTTTCGGGTACACATCTGTTGTCACAAGCGCATGACACATGAAGTGGCACAAAATGTAGGATAGCAAATGTAATCTCATAGTTTCCTACAACTCTAGTCATAAATGCACCGAAAAAGATGTGGCCTGAAAGATTACGACGATAAGGATCTTAATATTCTACCATTCAGGTTTTCAGAAAAACTTGTGAATTGTTGTAGTATTTTTCTTAATCCATATTTTTCTGATGAATTTTTTTCCTCCATATTAGAAACCTCTCTCATATCTCACATGAAAAATGAAAAATTATAAACATGTCATATGATTGTCGTTTTTCAAATATAAAAACAAAAAACCGGTATTAAATTTTGATTCAAGAATCATAATTGATCACTAATCTTTTATTAAAACTAATGAAGATGGATTATAATTATAACGAACTATGTAAAAATAATGTACTAAGAAAACTATGCTAATATAAATTATGTAAATTTATATTTTTATTGATTTAGAGTGCAATGCACCATATACTTGCACTATAAAATATATGCACAATAGCTTATCTATTACTGAAAATGACCATGGCTAAAATTTTGTAACGCCTCTAATTGCTACTGAACCAGTAACTGTGGCTAATGTAATTGTAAGTTTGTAACGTTCTTTCACAGATTAACCACGGTTTATTACCAGTGGTAAACAAGATCTTCTTTTGTTGCTAGTATATAAATAAAATTGATATATTCGGACACTAAAACTTTCTTTAAGACACCAGTTTTGCTTAATTAAGAAGAATCTATTTAAATTGAGTTACATAAGATTCTTAAACATGCTTATGGTTATTAAACCATTCTCTATAGCAGTTGTCCCAAAACTTTTATGGTTATGATTATCAGCAACATGATTTTGGCACCTACTTATGTTGTTTGTAATTAATTACAAGAACAAAAGTGGTCACCCATAATGGTTGTCCATTTTGATTGATTAGTTTTTTTGTTCAAAGGTTTGCACTTTTTTATAATTGGAATAAACTCAGATATATTTTATTTTAAATTTTTAGTCATAGGTATTCTTCATCAAAATAATTATGCTCGAGTCACATTATGGGTAGTAATCTTATTAAGATAATATAACTTCATATTAGTGGATACACGCATTTTGTGGATTAAGTGTAAATCAATGTCAACTACGGATGGCAAGAGGGTGGATATGGGTGGATATGGCGTGAGTAGTATTTTCTCGTTCCCAAACTTGTACTATTTATGAGTTTCAATGCGAATGAGTATATGTAGGTACTTAACATGTTTTTATATTTTATTATATATTTATATATTTTGTAATAATCATTATATAAAAAAAATTATTTCATAAATAATAAGATATTTATATGTTAAATTTACGATGGTAGTTAACTCGCTCCAATTTATTATGAATTAATAATAAAGTAGATAATATATAATATTAAAATAACAATAAAAAAGATTAATATAAATAAAAATTTAATTAAATATAAGTTTATAAATATATGAGTACTTGAAAAGCGAATACTGTAAAACTTATGTTCACTCATATATTATTATTGCGGATACTCTTTACGAGTATTTTTCTGGGTATCCATGATTGGATTTTTTTATCATTCCTAATGTCAACCTTCTCTATAATAAAATGATAGATCCTTTTGTTTTATAATATTTGTAATAAATGTCATCATATATTCTTTAAAGATGATATTGACCTCTACATAGAATTTGTTGTAGGTTTGACAAAAACTCACGTGTAGAAATCTTCCAAGGAAGGTAATGTTTCTCAACTTTTAGTACTTTTCCCATAAATAGGAATTAGCATAGAAAAAGCCAAAGCTATTCCTACATTGTGTTTGTTTCAGAGAAGAAAAGTTAAGGAAAAAAAAGTTGAGAAAACAAAACTTCAGATAAGAAAATGGGTAAAAAAATGTGATGGTTTTTTAGTTGTTCGATATGATAGAAAATGGAAAGAAATTGGAGAGAAAACAATATAATTATTATTAATAATGATATTTTCTTTGTATTATGTAGGATATTCATCACTCTGTGAGTAAAGAACTAATCTCTTTTGTGATGTGTAATTGTCCCTCCCAATAAATGTCTAACACAAGAATCGAATGACTGACATTTTTGTCTTTATGGATCTAGTAGGAATTTACACCACTAAATTAACACCATATTGTTTATTAATAATGACATTGACATGTATGTATTAATTTGTTTTCTTTGGAATTTTAGGAAATTATCGACATTTATAGGTATGATTAATATGAAATACGATTTTTTAAATGTATAACGAGTTAGAGACGAGAAAATCTCTCACTAATTTTCTCGTACAAAGATTTGTTATCTCAAAGTACGTCACAAATCACGTCCTAAACCAATGAAAACATGTCATGTCAATTAAAAAAATCAAATATTCATTATTTTCACTGTTTTTCCTTATCATCGTTAGTTTGAAACATGGTTTGGGACATACTTTTAGACAATCGATCTTGATCCAATTTTTTCTACTTGTTTTTTCTCCCAATAATGGAGAAAAACATAATGGCTTGTGTAGATGTATACAAGAGTGTGAGAATGCATTAACATTAGGAATGAAAATGAGTCAGGTAAGGTTTGCTTCTAACTCGACCACAAGTGTTGTTCATATTATTTTTGGACACTAGTCCAACCTAGACCAAAGGTAAACTAATCCTAAGTGTCAACAATGTTAAATTTTGAAATTAAACTTAATCTAAAATCTGATTAAATATAATGTTATTCAATTTAAATAAAGTTTTTTGAATTTTATTCATTATTTTATATACGTAATTTAAGATATGAAATGAAATATATAATTGGGATTATTATTTAATATTAGAGCAATATTGACGTTCCTTGGTGATGTAGGTAGCAAACTACTTATATCAGCGTGATATGAGCGATATGCAAAAAAATTTAGGGTGTGTTTACTTTGACCATTTTTTGTTTTCATTTTCAATGGAATTAGAAAATGAGTGTGAAAACATATTTGTCTTGTTGTTTTCATTTCGTATTTCAGAAAACATGACATTCATTTCCTAAAATTTTGAAAATGAAAAAATATCATTTCCAACATTTCCAAAAATGAAGTAATGACATTTCATTGAATTTTTTTAAGACATTTTACTTCATTGTTCTATATCATTTGATGTTTTAACATTTTCATATTATTCAAAAAAAAAATTATGTATTCTAAACTCAAGACACATTTATATTTTACTTTCCTATTATATCCTTATATATTACTCTTCTTTTCACTACATGTTTCTTCATTTCTTTTTTTGATACATTTTTCAAATGCATTAAATATGATTATTTTAGTCAAATTGTATTGAATTTTTTATCATTTCATAATTTCTTAAAGTATGTACACAATCTTAAACATCAAATGATGTTACTCTCTCACTTATCAATAAAACACTAAAATCAAATGATAAGTACTTTCAGACCACCATATATCCTCATAATAGAATTTATTTATTTATATCTCAACATAATAACTTTTTTCGCAACTCTTATAATATTGTTGAAATAGTTCAACGATAAGTATAATAATATATGATTTTGGTATAAAAATTGACGTCTCTTGAATTTACTGCAACCTTAATTAAATAATATAGCATTTTTATATTACTAATTTATGTTAGCTTTTAAGAGCACTTCCAACTGCATGATGCTCGTTATAACCTTCCACATGTCTTTGTGGTAGTTAATGATCAAATTTATCTATTAAAGATGATTAATATATTATTGACATAAAATCCGTTGAAAAATAAAATGCAAATATGAGATATGAAGATATCCGACGAAATCAACGGTATTATCACTTTAGTTATTAAAATTTAGAATTGAACTGGTTATAAAGGCAAGTGTCATGGTTTCTGAAGTTTACAATGAATGATTTTGAAAACGATAATAAAAAACATGTTTTCAAGAAATGAAAACTTTTTTTTGAAAATGAAAATAGGAAATAGAAATATAAAACATTTCTTGAAATCAAACACACCCTTATGTTTCGTTTTTTTCTAGACTTTCCTCTTGGATTTTCTCTGATAATTTTGTGTGAGTCTATGTTTTTCAAAGACTCATTTGGGTTTATATTTATTAGTGAACTAGTTTTTTTGTACAAAAAAAAAAAAGTATAAATTCTCCTCATCCTTATACTTAATTCAAAATTTTATTACTAGATTATTTAATATTTTCATAATTTTTTAGAGATAATCATCAATAAATAAAAAATTAATCCTAACTATCTTCTAGATATTTCATATTTTATTATTTATTGAAATAAATTTATTTATTAATTAAAAAATGTGTAACAAAGTAATAAAGAATATTATCTTGTGTTCTTCTCATCAGTTTTTATTAAAAAATGATAAGTAGCAAGTAGCAACCAATAAAACTGAATTTTAGCAAACAATCAAATATTTAATTTTATTTTCAAAATTAAGCTTTTTTACTAATTAGAAAGAGCGTAAAAACTGATAAGCACGTTTATCAGTTGTTTATCTAGTCAAAAATTTTACAAATATATAATAATAAATATTAATATTGATCATTTATATTTGAATTAAAACAACCTATTAACTTTATTTAATTATTTTATTTCAAAATTATTTATTAAAATATTCATAAAAAGGCAATTCTAGATTTTTTGTGTTAAACAAAATTGGTGTTCTTAATGGTATTATATTTTAGTAATATTATCCTTCAATCTTTAGAATAAACATACAACAATGTTATTTATCTCTCTTACTATACAGAAAAGATAAAGTGTTCACATAATTAAGAATGTACATCTGCTGATTAGTCATTCTATGCGTTAGAAGATATGATTTGTCAGAGAAATATTTAATAATTATAAATTTAATTTAAATAATTTTCTCAACCAATCAAAATTGATGGTTTATGTAGTGGTACAAAAAATGGGACAACATACGGTCGCACTTACTTATGCTTATACCCATAATATATATTTAGAGTGAATTACACTGACATCTCCTGAGTTTTAGTGAAATTACACAAATCACTCATCACTTTTTTACACTTACACAAACCCCATACTTTTTATACTTTTATTACACCAATCACCCCTGCACGAGAAATAAGTGTAATATTTTAAACAAAAAATGTGATAAATATAATTAAGTTAATCAAAACATATATATTGTGGAGACAAGTCCAAATAATATATGAGTCAATACATCTTTATTATTTTTGGTTCGTTACAATAAAGTATAAGAGTGATTTAAACAATATCCTTAGAACTGTTGATGCATTTTGTAACAAAGAATAATGAAAATACATTAATTTGTATATTATTTGGACTTGTCTCAACAATATCATGTTTTGTTTAACTTAATTGCATTTATCATATTTTTTTGTTTAAAAGATTACACATATTTCTCATGCGGATGTGGTCAGTGTAATGAAAGTATCAAAATTAGGAGTTTGTCTATGTGTAAAAGTGAGGAATGATTTGTGTAATTTCACTAAAACTCATAGAGTGTCAGTTTAATTTACTCTTATATTTATGCTACTTGTCAAAGTATCCCCATACAATAAGATACTAGAATAATAATAAAAATATAATATATACAAATATTTATTATAAAATAATAATAAAGTAGATAATAATTCTTAAAATAATAATGTATAAAATATGATTATTGTCTAATTACTAAAATTTATTATAAAACAATAATAAATTAGATAAAATATATTCTTAAAATATATATAAAAATAAAATATACAAAAACTTAATTAAAAATAAATTTATAAATATACGGGTGCTCATATAGTAAATATTATAAATTTTATTCCTATGCATAAATTATTATGAGTACTGGTTACAAAGTATTTTTATGGGTATCAATAAATCAGACTTTTTTGTCATTTCTAGATAACCATATACACAATTACATATTTATACAATTATTATAATCCCATCTACTTTAGTCACCTATACCTAATATGAGGTAAAGAGTATTAGGCATTATTTTATGATATAGTAAGATTTAAGATCACACAAATCATGTTTCTAGAGGAGTAATTAAGATAAGGCTCATTTATCTCAAATCATTATCTACCATTCCTTCTAGAAGATTGTGGGTACAAATCACTGTTGGGAGATGCACTAGTTGCCATGTTTCCTGAAAATGGTACCATATCTTCTATTCTAAAAAATGTGTCATTTTATCTGTGGTCAGAAATATATTTTATCATTAAATTTTTAACTTAAATATATATTTTTAATCAATAAAATTAAATGACACATAAAATGATACACTGTATTTGTACGGTAGATATTGACCCCTAGAAAACTATGACAAACTTACTTGAGGCGATTCCTTCCTTCACCTTTTTAATAATGACACTTCCATTTGTGGACTCCTTTGTTTAGAAACTTTGTCATGTCCTTGTTACCAAAAGTGTCACACAAGAGACCCCACTTTTTTTTCCGGATTAATGATATATCCTCTACTAAATTATTCTATCTATAAGAAAGTAGCACATATTATTTAAAAATCAATTACTAATATGAATAAAGTATGACATTGTGACGCATGTCATTTTTTTAATGAGTACGAGGATATGTCATTTTCCTTTTTTCTCATTCTCATTTTCATTTTACTATATGTAGTGATGCCCATGTTGTGTTTTTTTTAATAGAAGTGGTTTTAGGATCCTAAGACATATCAAACTCAAAGGAAAAAAGAAGGTTCCTCTTGTTAACAGTTGATCATGAACAACATTAACATGAAGGACCATGCAGATTTTTCTTCTTGCATTATTTTTGAAGCTTCTGGTGACTCTGAAGCTGATTGTGATAACATGATGGGTGGAAATATTTATGAAGATGATAATGATCTTGATTATGATAATGATGATGATGCTCTATCTTGCAGCTACGATGGATCTGATATATGTAATGTTGCTGAGTTGAATATGAATGATGAGCCTTGTGATGATAAAGAGATGAAAGAAGTGGAGAAGATGGATGGTACTTATGGTGCATCATATTGTGAAGATGATGAAATTCACAAGTCTTATGTGTCTTCTGATTCAAGCCAGGATTTTATGGATGAGATGGAAAAGAATAGACTCTTCTGGGAAGCTTGTTTAGCATCTTGATTTTATATGTTCATGTTGCTTTTTTCTAAATCACTATTCTGATCCATATTTGCTCACTATTTTATCTAAATGATTATAATTGATGATGCTCATTATTTTGTTATCCAATTATTTCATCATTTTTATCAATTCAAATGTAAGTTGTTTCATGGAAATGGTTGTTCAGAACTATTTGCTTTATTTTTCTTTTCTGAAATTCAGATGATTCAAGTTAGTATAGGGAAAGCTACAGGTTCAGTATGGCCTTACGTTACAATATGTATTTGTACCGTTGGATTTAAGCAATTCCAGTTCAAGATCTTATTATAACATTCATATTTGAGATTTAATATTTTATAATTCAATTTATATTACATGTAGTCTTATAATTGAAAATCAACTATTGTTCAACTCACACCTTTAGTATATTGAATATTAAAGATTATCAGTTTAATTCTAATTAAAATCATGAAAAAACATTAAAAATTTCATTATAAAGACAAATGTATGTTTCTCCTTTATAATTTCATTATAATCAAAAGAATAAATATGATATTGAAAGTTGTACTCCTCTTTGTTTTTGAAACACTTGCCTAATCCTAACTCGATTGCGAAGGGGTAATATTCAATCCGGAAATGTTATAGTCATGAAATCTGGAATTCATCAAATTTTGATCATACAGGGATACTAACATAGCAAGAACCATCTCAGGCTAAGCAAATACCCCTATTCTCAAGAATTCATCAATCCTTTAGACCATTCTCCATTTGACATGGTTATATTTGTCTAGTACTACATACACAGAACCAGGTCAAATTCAGCCCATAAATTGAACATAACCACCCACAACAAGCAAAAAGTCCTTACCCCTTCTATTAATTTACACAAGCAAGCCTGCTTGCATAGTCAAAATCCGAAATGAGGTGCCGAAAAGGAACCCAGCTGTTAACTAGACGCAAGCCACAGCATTGGTGAAACCGAATCCGTAATTTTGTCTATCATCTCCACACCATTTGTGCTTGTACATCCTACTGATGGACTACTTGTGTCAACATTTGAGTTCAATGAAGTCAGTGTTGTCCTTAAGTTTCCTCCATCTGCGGAACTCAAACAAGAATTCGCGGTTTTGCTACCAGTGATGGATATAGATTCCATGCTATGGGCAGAGTAACTTCTCGGGCTCGCATATTCTTGTAAATAACTAGCAGGTTCTGAGAACTCTTGTGTGATCACATCCAATTGCTCCAAGAAGCATTCCTCTATTTCACTTAAAGGTTCAGCCTCCATTTCCTCTTCACTGTTATCGATGCAATGAGCATTATCATCATAATCTGCCTTATTCTCATCTCTCAATTCCCCGCTGGTGTCCATTTCTTGCCGACTGTCATATTCGTCCTCAGATTGGCGATCTGATGAATGAAATGACAAAGGTGAATACCCTCCTGTTGTGGCGGTTTCTTCACGTTCTCTAAGTGTCTTCATTATCAGTGTCTTGAGTAAGTTCATCACTTGAACCGCATGCATCAGTGCGGTTAGTGGATCAGACATCTGTTTTAGCAGACGAAGATAAAATCATTACAACTTGCTTGGTAATGATTTTTGCAGATTGCTTATTGAAAGAAGATAATGATGAATTGATGATAGCTTATTAAGTGAGAACAAAATGAAAATCATTTACCCGAAACAAAGGAAGAGGTTAACATAAGATAACATACAAGAACATTAAAGAAGCAAATATAAATAATTTTAACAGAAAATGAGTGAATGAGCATACCTGAGTCATGTTTGGAGCAAAAACCATTGCAATGTTTCTTGCATTCATTTTGTTATAGTCCTCTTCTTCTACAACGTCAGCCATGAGATCAATAGCCCAGCTGAGCAATGCAGACTCGGTTGGCTTTAGCTGCTTCACAAGCTCTACAGAATCTTCTTCGGTGTTGCACTGAAGAACTCGCTCAGGGGAAAGCCCATCTAGCACTCCTGAAGGAAGCTCTCGGAACCAGGCTTTAATTAGACCTGCCAAACAGTGGACTTCAATGTCATCTGGCACAATGCCCCTATTCAATTGGTCCCTCACATGCTCCTCTTGACTATTTTCCGGGTTTATGCGAAATATACCTTCAGCCTTAAAATCCATTGAAAAGAAAAAACCAAAGCAAAGTTAATCTGAAACTGATGGATTACAAGACCTTAGAGTTATAAATGAAAAAATGGCATACACTCAGTACCTTTAAGCCACCCTGTGAGTATAAACGGTCCTGCATTAGCAAGAGAATAGTTGGAACACTGTTTCCTTTTGAGTCATAAGAGCACTGCATGGATTCGGCCGAGACGCCAAATACACTTACACTGCAATCATCGATAACAGCGAATCACAAGTTAGAATGATGCATTCAACACGAGTGAAGTAATAAAAATGTGGTAGATAAAGTTTTGTAAAGAATAAAACTTATTTTGAAAAATGTAATAGCAACAATATAGGAACAATGTACATACTTCTATGAATTTAACAAGTCAGTCTGATTTATCCATATGTGAAAGAACCTATATGGTTCATTTTATGGATTACAAAGCACACAAAAATGTGCTCCAAACCCAAATTTCCCAACTATGCAATTGCATGCAGAGGCCAAGAGTGTACCCAGTTAAATAAAACTTCCTATCACACAAAAACAGGTGCCTGCATTTTATGAAGTATACAAATACAAAAAAATTATGACATTTTTCTTTGGTAAAAAATAAACGAGGATTTCAAATGGCGACAAAGTGTGAGGCATTAAAGATGAAGATGAAAAAATCTTGGTGAACGACAAAAATATTAAGGAAAAATGGAAGAACTATTTTACAACCTTTTTCAGCGATGATCATGATCCTTTGATTTCTAATAAGCTAAACACTGAAGATGAAGACTAATTATACTTTTTATTGTATAATTCGAGAGTTGGAGGTAGATGAAGCTTCAAAAAAGGATGAGAATTTGAAGGATATAAACCATAGGATTCAAGCGGTTAGATGAAATGGTGGGGTACACTAGGTATCATATGTGATAAAAAGGTGTCCTCAAACATAAGGGATTTTTTTACCGCACAACTATAAGACCCTCAATATTACATGAGATTGAATATCGGGTGATAAAAGGTCAACAAAGAATAAACTCAATGTAGCAAAGATCAAAATATTACATTAGATAATTGGACACACTAGACAATGTTGGAGTAGGGATAAATGTGTTAGGGAGAAAGTTGTGGTTCCTATAGTAGAAAAGATGGTAAAATCGTGAGAGTAGATCACACAAATGTTAGTCCAATTTTTAAGGCAAATGGACTTGATTGGAAAAAAATCACAGACAAATCGATTAAGAAATTTTTTACAAATCATGCTATGCTGTGTGAATGCCTCAATAGGCAAGATTTATGATAGAGCATATGTAGTTGTTCGATCCATATAGTCTATCCAATTCATCTAACAGAATTAAGGCTTAGTTGGTGTAATGTGTTTTCAATTTTTAGTTGAAAGAAACAAAGAGAAAAACTTAATTTGACTTCACCAAACTAATTCAACCTAGTTCTACATCATGCATCTTGAATTTTACTCCCATACAGTGGAAGAACCTTGAAGGCTTAGTTGGTGTAACGTGTTTCCACTTTTTAGTTGAAAGAAACAAAGAGAAAAACTTAATTTGGCTTCACCAAACTAATTCAACCTAGTTCTGCATCATGCATCTTGAATTTTACTCCCATACAGTGGAAGAACCTTGAAGCATAATGAGCAATAGGAATGCTCTCATTTGAAAAATAAAAGAGTTTAATCTAACCACTGTACCTTCTTCCCTAACTTTCACATTCAGCTACAACCATGGCTTCTATACAAGTCTTACTCTCTCTCCCAAACACACCACTCTTAAAGAAACAAACCCATCAAAAACAACAAAAAATGATTTTTTTTTTTATCATTTGAAGCAAAACCCATTTGAAATCTAACAAAAAAAAAGCATTTTGATGAAATACCTAGCACTAGGAACACGACCCGGGATCTCAACTTCAAACTCAACAGGGAGACCCAGAAAGCCATTGAAGCGATCAAAGGTAACATGAGTTATGTGCTGAACATTTGTTGGCCATCCGATCTCCATCTGATGAACGGTCGAGATTACATCGTCAGGTCTGTCAACTTTGCAAGACACCATAGATTTTCTCAGCGCCGCCAAAAGCAACGCAACTAGTGACAACTGACTCTGTTGTTGTTCTTCTTCTTCGGCGGTTCTAACCGATCTCGACCTCTTCCTACGGCCGCAACCACCGCCCTTTGTCGCCGCCACAAGCCCCGACATCGTCTCTCTCTCTCTTTCTCTTTCTCTCTCTATATATCCTCTTTTAAATTTGAAGATGAGTTGTTCGAAGTTAAATGTGTTTTGTTGGGTTGCATTCAATTTTTGTTTCAAACGGCACTAACACTACTTTCAAATTTTATCTACCTCTCTTGTCGTTTTTTGACATTGCATCTTTACCAAAATTACTCCAATTGCCACTCTACCAAGTTAAAATGTTAAATTCTCATTATTGTGATTTGGATGGACCATCACTTTACTCGTGAGTTTATTTACTTATAGCATTTACACCAGTTTATTCTTATCTCGTTCTTTCTAAGGAAATTTTTTTAAGGGGAATCATATGTAGTACTTGAACCAAACGTCTGTTAGTATAAAAATTAATATATTGTTTCTTATTCGAGATGCTAGATTCTCTTACCTTACATTAGCATTTGGTATTTACAACTTTACATATAAGCATTGTAAAGATATATCTATTCATACTTTTTTATACGAGTAAATTATACTCACACCTCCTGAGTTTTAGCAAAATTACATAAATATTCCTCACTTTTCTACCCATACATACACTCCTAATTTTTATACTTTCATTATACTGATCACCCTGTATGAGAAATAAGTGTAATTTTTTAAACAAAAAATATGATAAATATAATTAAGTTAAACAAAACATTGTATATTGTGGAGACAAATCCAAATAATACATGAGTTGATATCTCTTTATTATTTTTGATTCATTACGATATAGTATAAGAGCAATTTAAACAATATCTCTTTATAATTGTTGATGTATTTTATAACTAAAAATAATAAAGATACATTAATTTGTATATTATTTGAATTTTTCCTCACAATATACAATGTTTTGTTTAACTTAATTGCATTTATCACATTT
This sequence comes from Lupinus angustifolius, assembly GCF_001865875.1. NCBI lineage: Eukaryota > Viridiplantae > Streptophyta > Magnoliopsida > Fabales > Fabaceae > Lupinus > Lupinus angustifolius. Next base: position 8,823,599 of record NC_032016.1, read on the forward strand.
TTTGTTTAAAATATTACACTTATTTATAAATCCAAATAATACATGAGTTGATATCTCTTTATTATTTTTGATTCATTACGATATAGTATAAGAGCAATTTAAACAATATATCTTTATAATTGTTGATGTATTTTATAACTAAAAATAATAAAGATACATTAATTTGTATATTATTTGAATTTTTCCTCACAATATACAATTTTTTGTTTAACTTAATTGCATTTATCACATTTTTTGTTTAAAATATTACACTTATTTATATCATGCTGGGTGGTCAGTGTAATGAAATTATAAAAACTATGGAAGATTTGTGTAGGTGTAAAAAAAAATGAGGGTGCCTTGTATAATTTCACTAAAACTCAATGGGTTAAATCTTTTTATATTGTCACGTCACTTTAAATATAAGTAATGTTGATGAATTAAAAAATATATTAATTGTTTTTAAATTTTTATATTAATAATGGATATATTATACTTAATTTACTTTGCTACATCATTATAGTCAAAACTATCGGAATTACTACTCCATGGGAATTCTTCCATTTTATATCACTTATTAGTAAATGCTCTTGAATTATTCAATGGGAATTATTCCATTTTAAGTATGTTATTTTATTGCCTCCTTAAATACTAGTTGATTATGTTAAGTAAAAAATATTATTTTGCTTCTTTATCTTTTTAGTATTTGAAAATGCAACTACCTTTTACTTTAGTTCCTAGAAATGAAAAATGCCCTTTTAATTTAGTCAACACTTTCTAGAATAACTTAATTAACTAACATTAATCATTTGTTAGATATTAAAAAGATATCTTTCATTTATCATATACTAAAGTATAGAGTGACTGATTTGTTAGATAATTTCTATTTTTAATAATAATAAAATTTAATAAACTATTTAATAATGTAAATATTCATAACATTAAGATTCAATTAAGATTAAGATTTCATTTCATAAAATATTAACGAGTTTGTTTTCTTGTTAAAATGTAATTTTTATTTTTCATAAACTAAAATGAGAGATGATCATAATCTGGATGATGAAAACAAGTATTTACTCCTATATAATTTTCAAGATAAAAAGCGTTGCGAGAATCATTAACTTATATTTGCGGGAAGGTCGAATTGTTAAGGGTTGACATACAAGAATTATCACAATTTAACTATAATCCTTATTTTTTTTATTTGAATTCTTTAACTTCAAATTTTAGTGATTTTGTGAGTTCATTCATGTTTTGAAATAATTATTGTATTTAATTAATTGATAAAGACAAAAAAAAAAGAGAGAAAAAATCTTTCCAAAAAACAGGAATAAAGTCATGAAATACTAATTTTGAAGTTAGACTAAACTTTATATTTCTACAATATAATTAATCTTTTCTCTTATTTCACAATTTACACCTCATTTTTTTTATATCTATCTTCTCTTTTTAAAGCACAACATCAACCATATTTATCACATTTTTTCTTATAAATTCCTATGTCTCTTTTTAGTTGTAAAATGAACGTTTTCCTTTCAACTTTGATGGCGACTTAGGAGAATAATTACAATTTCATTACCCTTGGATTAAAAAATGAAAATTCCAATTTTAACTTTAAACACTTGACCGAGTTTCATTACATGATTTATAGTCGTCATTGATATCTTATTCATTTAAAAGTCCCATTAATGAATAGTACTATAATCCATGGTTGACAATACTCAAACATAATACAACTATACCCATCGGAATAAGTTTTTTCTCCGTAGAGAAATGAAATCATGTAAAATAGTGTGCCTCCATTTGGTGATTGATGTTGTACGAGGATAAATTACCAATTCCCAAGAAATTTATTAGAAAAATATACTTGTTTGGTTGCAAAAAAGTAGAGAAAATTTTCATGGGGCCTTCGTGTTAATCAGAAATTATAGTGATTGGCCCATGACACAAAACTCCATCATTTTTATTCTATTATATGATTATTCATCTTATTATTGTTGGTGACAACTTTTGTATATTTCCAACAATTGAATACTTTTTATGTGATTCGCGTGATTAAAGGAAGTGAAAGTGGGTCTTCTTTAATTTTTGTTATTCCTCTTCCATTGGTTTACCAAAATTGTTTGTCCTTTTATCCTAGCTATTCGTATCCTATGCAACATGTCTTCTTTTAAAGGCACAAAGGTAGTTGAGTTTGTGTGTCCTTTTCATTTCTACGAGCCACCATGCATTGGATTACATAATTCACAAATCACAACTAGTTCATAAGTAGTTAAGTACCACACGCAAGTGTGTAATTTGGTAAGCAACTTTTGGTGTTCTATAGGGAGAAAAAAATATAGAGAAAAAGTCCAAATTATAGAAACTTTGTATTTATTTTCAATGGCAGTTAACTAGTTCATAAGAAAAATTGCATTTGTTTTTCAATGACAAGCAATATATATAGTCAATTCTTTCAGACATAATTATTTTATTTTAAGTGCTCACATACGGAACAAATATCACATGTCCCAAAAAGTTCATGTCTCTATATCCAAAGCCAATCACATTATAGCAATTAATCAAAAAAATATATATTTTGTTTTTTATGATTTTTTTCTTAACTAGTTGACATTTTTTTATAGGATTGATGCACAATGAAACACCAAATTTTGGGACAAGTGATCTCCATTCCAAAAAATGAGCTCATTTTTTAAGTGAGGTTATTAAACCATTTACAGATCTAACAATTACTTAAGGTAACATGTCCTCATAAGTAATCTAACAATTCAAAGTGGAACCATGTCCTATCAAAATGTTATCAACATTTACTTAAGGTAACATTAAATATTTCCTATATATTATGGTATACAATACATATATATGCTAATCACATGTATTCCCTCCCTAAGTTTGAAGGATTCGACATACCAATATATCTCCAATCTCAACAAGAAAAACAATCACTCATTTGGTACTAATTGCTAAATATAAAAAAAATGCACTCTCAAACTATTTGTACACTAAACAAGAGTTGATTTCTACAAGTATATAAAATAGAACAAAAATACAGTACAAAATATATATTTTTGTCAAAGTCATCATGAACTATATATATATATCTGGTTGTGGTGTACCCCTAGTAGGACACAACCACATAAAAATGTCATTAACAGATTCACTTATATTTCAATATAATTGTTAAAGTGGAGGAAAGCAAAAGATATAGGATAAAAATGACACGTTCAGGAGTTGTCTCTGGAGATAGAATGGTAGGTGGTATCTACCAACTACAATTATATATTGCTCATGCATATTTTGCCGTTCTGAATAACAACCCCAGTGTGAAAATGACATATCATATCATATTTAAAGACAAGTGCATTTATACTTTTGGTGTTATTATTTATAACTAAATTTTAATATATATCAGCAAGATTTTATTAGATGTCTCCACATATATACGTCTCTACACACAAGTTTTGCTCATTATATATATATATATGCAAAGGAAAACACTGGTCACAAATTATGCTTACCCACAGTAGTTAGTTAGTTGCAGAAAAAAGTGTGTGATAAATTGTCCCTGTGAGAATAGCTCAAAATAATCCATGACACATTTATGAGCTCTTATAATGAGTTGTCATTTATTTTTGTTGCAGAATTCTGTGACAATATCAGGTTGCAGGACATAAGAAAATAATGGGTCAGCTGAGCATTTAAGTAGAAAGAATCTTTAAGACTAATATATGTTGCTGTTAGATTAATATTCCATTGTATAGAATAGTCAAATATATGAAATGTGAAATTTGTTAATTATTTATAGAGGCTTGATTGTTGGTGTGTTCGGTGATAAATTGTCCTTTTTCAAATGTTAAATCACTAGCCACCAATTTAAGTTATTTCCTTTTTTTTTCTCTTAAGACACTCTTACATAGTTACATTGCATCTAATTTTATCCAAATGTCAGACTTCGATTCCTAAGAGCGACATTTATTTGAAAGGATAGTCATATACCTCGAAAAAGATTAGTTCTTTACTCAATGTATACCTTTGGTAGTACAAAAAATGCATCTAACTTTATAGGAATATAATATAGTTTATTTTCTATGTATGTGCAAGTGACACATCTTTGGATGCTCCTTGGGGCCTTGTTTAAGTTTCCCCCCAAAAGATAATGATATAAGAGTTACATGCCTTTTAAATGTGGGCCATTTTGAGAGACCTATATATGGCTACTGTTAAAATCCAGAATATGTTACATCCAAGCCCATTGCTCCTTTCTTGGGTAACAATAAATGTGTAATAATGACCCAATACCTCCTCATGTGCAGACCAGAAAATAGAAAAAGAAAAATGCATTTTCTCTATTTAATGTTTTTTGCATAGATTTCAATGCCAAACTACAAACAAAGATTCTTTCCATTAATGGATATGCGAGTATTTGATTTTACATATATTTTCAATGACAAAAATGTTCTTTTATTATATATAAAAGAATAAAAATGTCTTACCATATTATTATTTCATTTGTTTTTTGTAGTATTTGTGTGTATTAATGGAGAATATCATTGCTCCCAAACTACACACACCATAAAGTATTTAGAAAAGGATGGATTTACTTTACACCAGTTAAAATTACTAAAAAGAAGACATTTTTTACAAAAAATAATTATAATTATAATTTTTTTAATATAGTAAATATTGGAGTGGAATGGAATGGCTTAGACAGTGTAATCGTGGAGTGGTTGGCAACACTAGCTTAGAGGGTTTATATGAGATGTTGTTGTCCTAAAATAGTGTGTCAATTCATATGTCATTGTTTGTAATTGGTCAAAAAATAATTAATTTTTAAAATTTTAATTTAAATATATTTTTTCAATCAATCACAAGCAGTAGCACACTTTGTGGTATAACAGATGTGCTCCCGTTTATAGGCATTGACATATGCCTCTCAAATTTGAAATTGATACTCTTCATGGATAAAATTCAATCATGACATATGTAATAAGGTACCTAAAATAAAGCAAATATTTTGGGGTGGTTCCATTGTGTTATTAAACTCCAATATAAATTTTAATCAGAATCAAACCCATATATAGTAACAACTTTAACAACAAGAAGAACAAGTAACAAAATAAGTAAACCACGACATATATCTTTTAATCATTTGAAGAATGAATAGATGCCAAAGTTGCGGTAGAAAAGACACAGATAAATGTAATATTTGAGAATAATGACCCCTATATATCGACCCAAATGCATTGTATCCACTTTGGTTGGTGTTTATGTAATACTAAATAAATAATAATAAATATATGAAGAGAGTTAATCTGCCCCAAAACCATGCATTCATTGAATATAGCTGCATCGTTGGTCTTTATGCTTGATTCCATGATAAGCGTACAAGGGGATCCTCTACGAAACCGGAGAGTTCGTGTTAGATAGAATTTTGACACTGTGACAAAAAAAGCTTTCTAGCGATAATGAATTTATATTATTTTTGAAAAAAAAAGTAAAAAAATAAATTTAAAAAAATTTCAGCAATATATTTTACTAATGCCTCTTCATTAACGTAGAGAATTTAAACTCCAAAGCTTAACCCTATTAGCATAAAGCCCTAAACAAAGAAATACGTCTAAGGGTAGTACGGCATATATTATTATTCGGTTCAATGTTTCTTGTATAGAAAAGAGCTTGGAGTATCTCGAATGAAAAACAATAATTTTATTCTTATTTGGATGCTACATATTATTTTATAATTTATTATAATTATCCGTAAAATAAGAATAATAAAAATAAATTTTTATTCTTATTTGGGTATCATAACATTTACTTCTCTCTTCACTTTCTTTTGGTTAAGAACAACCAAGAATTGTTCTTATTTAAGAACAAAAAAATAAAAAAATAAGAACGACACAGTTGAGAACAAATCAAAAATGTTCTTTACCATTAAGAACAACCATATTGCTCGTGTTTGTGCCGTTGATGTTGGTGCCCTAAGATAAATAAAAAGAGAAGAATAACTAGAATGATGATGTAAGGACTCTCTAAATTTGTATAAAAAAGTTAACAGAACTCTCTCATATATTTTTGGTACATGTAAAACATAAGAAACAAAAAATAAAACTAGCTAGTCCTAAAATAGAGAATGGGATATAGACTTTTGTATCAAGAAACTTAATTATCATTTAGAAATATCTCAAGGTTAAATCATGTGTATGAAACAAAGAGGAGAGTTTTACACAACGATTTTTCTCAGTTGAACTCTAATCGGAGTTAAATACATTTTTTGAACATTGAGTCTAAAAAACAAAGCATTAAGTACTTCAAAAGTTCAAAGTAGGTGATATATTCGTACTGGATACGTGCTTGGTACCGGTACACGTTGGGTACTGATAGGTATAGATGCAGATTTTTTTTATACTATCAAGTGTATATTTTCACTTTTTTAGATCATGAATTAATCTCTTTCATGGTTCGTCGTTGTTTCTCTCAATAAGTGTTGTTTTCAGGAATCGAACCATCAACCTTAGGATCCAGCCGGACCTTACACTACTGTACCAACAAATTGTTGGTATATATGCAAATTTATTATTTCTATATAAGGAATACAAAAAAAAATTACTATTGAAAATTCAAGTTCAGAATTTTTTTTATACGTGAAATACAAAATTACCTTTCGTACTTCCTTAAACAATATCTTTGGAAGCAATTATATCAACCTTTCTCTTAATTATAACATGCTATATGTTAATTATCATAATATTATACTTAATAAACTGTGAATATATTTAATCAATTACATTTAATTTTGATGCTATAGATTCATGCAACTACACATATATCCAACAGATAATACCATTCACTTTCCTATGTTCCTATCAGCATAAGAGGGATGCATGATATCCATTTGTTCATGATGGTAACCACTAATAAGTATTAAGTAATAACCATAGCTAGTGAGAGAATATTGGGCAATAACTGTACCAAATAGATAATAGATAGTAGCATGCAAAATGTTCAATTAATGTACATAAAATAACAACTATACCATCATCATAGGAAACTTGTCCCCTATACTATAGCAGTTATGACCAAAAGGAAACTAAAAAATTCTGAACGTTATATATAATTGATCAAAATTGTGGACAAGAATTTAAAAGAAAGTGGATTGTCTGAAAGAAAAAAAGTCCCTTGTTTAGTCAAAGCAGAGGGTTAAGAATTGCCAAAGAGGGGAAGCCATGTGTAGAAAGAAATTAAGAGTATATTATATCAACATAGATTGTTTGATGCATTGAAGATATGATAGCAAAACTATGTGCACAATGTTTACTTAACTTTCTTGGTTTTGTTTGTTGCATTAGCACAACAATCACAAATTCACCTCGTATTACATAAGATTTGTCCCTTATCAATCCTAAATGTTGGTTGAGATATTATTTTGAATTCGAACCTATACCTATAGGCTAATTTGACCTCAAATGTTAATCGGGTTATCTTTTGAACCCGAAATCGATCATAAATCTGATTAAATATAATGTGTTCCTTTTTAGTTAAAGTATTCTCAGAATTACTTATTTTTTATAGAGTTTAAAATTTGTGCACTGACAGTGTAAAGTTTTTTACACATCAATGGTGGTTAATAAATCAAAGGTGGATGTTTGAATGATAGTGTAAAAAACATTTACACTACCAGTGTATACATATTAAATCATTTTTTATATTGTTACATTTTGACATATGAAATGATGTATATATAGTTAATCATTTACATATATGCCTATATATAATGAAAAATTAAATAATCGATGATATTTTGAGTCAAATATATGTCATTATTATTTTGTACGTAATTGAATAGACAAATACAAACATGATGAATGAACAACCACAAGGCGAGTTTAGTAAGGACATGTTTGTCTCTTATCCAATCTTAAATATTAGTAGAATTTAATTTTTTAATCTAAATTTGGCCATAAATAAGATAAAACCTAACTAAATTCAAACCTAAACATAATTGAGACAAATCAAATGAATGATTAGGGGTTGTATCGTGATTACTCATTATCCCTACTCATACGGATAATAGTTAGCAGATTATGAGTATTTTGTAGTCAAGCTTTAGGTAGCATACTCTATCTTAAAAAGAAGGAGAAAATATTTGCTTATAAATTAAAAGTTCTATATCTCATCATTCATAAAAACCCAAAAGATGATATTTTTATTAGGAAATTAAATACATAACTCAATTTTCTTAATCTTTCGATTCATATTTTTATTATATTTGAGTTCTCTAAAGGAAACCCATATTTAATTAAACGGAATATTTAACCATAGGGCACAAATGAGTCTGTCCCATTTGTTAGTAACTTAGTATTGAACCAATGGGTACAAGAGGCCGAAAGCTGTTCCTAGTTGTTGACCTAACGCAGAAAAAGGCCAAACTCGTAGGTGGCCCGCACGTTATCGATGGAGAACCTTTTTATTTTACTATTAAAATCAAAAAGGTGGGGCCTTTATTCAAAAATAAAAAAGTAGAAAATAGAGAGATGATGCATTACTCTCAAAGAAACAAATGACATATTTAGTAGGAACAGGTATTTTCTCCATTAATTAAAAAATAAGTGGGTTTTTTCTATATTTTTAATGATAAAAAATTATTTCATGATAAATGGAAGGATAAAAATAGCATTATACATTGTGTTTTATATGTTATTGTATGGTAGTACTAGTGTCGTGAAAACCGGACTTGAAAATGGCTCTGGTTTGCAGTCCTAAGTGAATGAGGGTTGAACCGCTTTGAATTGGGAATTTGGTCTGACTGTGTTAAACCCAGTTAAACGAGATTAACTTGGTAAGTAAATCAAATGGTTCACTTCAAAAATAAAAAATGAAACATTTCTCTAATATTTTGTTTTGCTTCAGTCCAAAAAAAATAAATATTACTTTAATATAATTATACATAGTTATTAATTATATAAAACTTTACATTTATATATAATTATACATTTATAAATAAAAATATTAATTATGTATGAAATCATCCGATCATACCAGACGATTTAAATGTTCAAACTGATTAAACCTAATATTGGAGCTCTTTTGATTTAACGTCTGACTGAGGTTTACAATATTGTATGCTCTTTTATCCTTACTTATTTAGTACGTAGAGAGAGGAGAGGGAAGAAACGAACAATTAATGCTACTTACACATTAAAAATGTTATATTAATTTTATATCATACCTTTTGTATAAAAATACAAGTAAAAAGAAAACATCATACCTTTAAATATATATACATCATAGTACATAGTTTATATTTTTTTTTTAATAAAGTATAAATATATTATTATTTTTAGTATACAGATTCAAACATCATCACTAAAAACAAAACAAATAATGATAAGTAAACAAGCAGACGAAGGAACAAGGAAGTTGTTTTCAACACGGCAAAATGTTAGGTATAATTTGTGTGTATGTGTGGCACTTGCTTAGCCAGTAGCCACCACTCCCATGTCAGGACAACAAATACACCAAAAACAAAAACACAAATGCACCTTCTTGTCTTTATTTTATTTTATTTTATTTTACTTTACTACTCTCACATTGTATATAGTTTGTATATCATTTATTACTCATATCATTTATATTGAAAATTAATATGGTTAAATATAAATGTAAATAGTAAGGTTGGAAACGAGTTAAATCGAGTCATACTAAAGCTTAATTTAGTAAGGATTTACTCAGCTCGAAATTCGATTCGAATTCAATACGAGTTATTGTTTTAACTCGAGTTTAACTTTGTTAAAATTCACTAAGTGTTCGACTCGGCTCGAATTGGTTATGGAAAACTCAATTAATTAATTTTATTTTTAAAAATATTGCACAAAGCTATATGTATAAATATAATTATATTTATAAAAACAACAAACATAAAAAATAATGTATATGTCATGATATAATAACAATAAATATAGAAAATTAGTTTATATGTATATAAATCGAGTCATTTTATGAACTTAACGAGTTGAATTGTTTAAGTTTAAGTTCGACTAGTTTATTTAACTAGCTCAATTTACAGTCAAATTCGACTCATTTGAATCATGAACAAAATTTATCGAATTAAATAACGAGTCAAGTTTAACGAATACTGAGTTGGTTTTCGATTTATTGTTAGCCCTACTAAATAATATAATAACTTTGTAAAAAATATTATGTTATTAGTATATATATTTTCTCATTTATAAATAAAAAATCTGTATTCATAATAATCTCAACTTAAATATCATGCCAATTATATTCTCCACCTTAAGAAAGAGTTGAAGAATAATTACACGATCTTATGCTTAATAATGATAAGAGGAAAGTAGTATACTGATAGTCAATGCAAGCGCAACATACAAATATTTTGGTACAAAATACAAAATATAATACAACACAAAAGAATAAAAAAAATCAGTTAAAAAGGTTTGATTTATGTGTTGAGATGTTTCTTTTGGTTAGCATTAATGACATCAAATGATGTTATTATGAGTATGCGTGGTAAAGGCCATTATTATATTATTAAATGATGTTATTATGAGTATATTTGTTAACGAATGAGATAAATGAGGAAGTAGATGATAGGCATTGTGGGACAAGAAATGTTAACAAACTTTACATAGCTTAAAGAGAGTCGTCGAATGTCGTGCAAAGTTGTGAATAGAGTTTATGAGTGGGACCCAACCCTTGAACCAGGAGCTCCGTAATACACCACTTGTTTCTAAACAGACAGATACAATGGAACCGCTTCCATTCAATACGACAAAATCCAAAACCCCCCCACTTTATTTTTAGTTTCTTTGCAACTCACCACGTCATCTCATGAAAGTACCTCCAGACCGATCATAAACAGTGACACATTATTTTAGGACAGCAGATATTCACCCATATTTTTACTACTAGTACTTTGTAATAAGATTACATCACTGAGTATTTACGTGTTATTTAGTACTCTTGTATATATTGTTTTCAAAAATCATTTAAAAAGCACATATTGTTTCTCTATCTTTATGTTTTTTACCATTAATAATTGTTTCAATTGCGTTTTTCGGTAAATATTTATACAAATACATTTTAATTATGTTATCTTATATAGAAATGAGGTCTGATGAGAGCATCAATAACCTCTCATTTTTTTAGTTTAGATGCTTTATATTTGATTATGAAATTTGAAGACAAAAATAAATAAAAAACGAAAATAAAATATCTTTCAAGTTTCAACTTTAGGTTCAGGCTCCGACAAAAAACATGCCGTCACGCGTTAAGCGGTAGAGGACAAAACAGGTGTCATTGTCAATGGCATTTTGAGGAATTTATTGAAGCTGTAAGGACATTTTGGGAAGTTGAATTAGAAGGGCGTGTTTGGCAAAAATGAAAAGCGTCGAGGCGGAACCCTTTGTCGCCACGTGCCTTGGCGTTGGGCGCACGCAAGGAAACTCATTTGTCTCCTTCCTTATAGCTTCTCTTTCTACCAACATCTCTCTTGTTTCGTTACATTGTGTGTCTCAATCTAATATAAAGTTATCATATACTTAAAATTGTAAATAAAAAACATTAAATAACAATTTTATACTATTTAATAAAATATAATTGATTTAGGATATAGAGATATAAATTTTTGGAACAGAGGATCATGTTTCTAAAACTATTGCCACACTTTGTTTTTCACTATTTCCAGATTTTATTACCATCTCTCCTTCTAAATCAATTTCTGTTTGGAGACCAAAGCCACTCGTTCAATTCCTTTAAAAGTTAAATCAATATTGTTACTATTATATTATTAATTTATTATCCCTATAAACATAATGAAAATGATATATACTTCTATAAATCATCTTCTACTATAAGCAAGGTAATACTAGAAGAAAAGCTTATTTCAATTTCACCCTTATCCGATGAGCATGTACACTAATGAGCGAGTCATTTGTAATTTGTATTTGAACTATATATAGTTATATATATATATAGTCATGCTCAAGACATATAAAATCATAATGTGTATCGTATCACACCTCTAACATTAGTCTTTAATTCATATTTATATTTGGTAACTATTTCATTTTTATCAACCGCTTGAACTAAATTATGTATTTAAAAACTTTGATTGTTTCATACAAGAGATAAATGAAAGGTCAAATGGGTTACTATCAGTATTTTAATTATTTCACTTCAGTTAGTATTAAATTTTAGTCCATCATTTTGTTATTCGATTATTTTATTATTTTCATTGTTTAGTCTTGTATCATATTTATAAATATTACTTGTTTTAGTTTATATTTTAAAATCATACATATGAGTTAGGTTTTAAATCCTAGACTCTTAGTTTATATTTTAAAATGAATTATATTAAAGTAAGGTTGTAATTTGTAAATATAAATGTCAAATTGTGAGATATTGTTCCATACTTCCATTGATATAACTAACCTTTTTCACTTCTAAAATTAGTATATTACCCGTTCCATTCATCTAAGAAAAAAGTATTTCCATCCTATCATAAATAAATGTCGAAAAAACTTATTATTCTCTAATGTGGAACATGAAACACATTTTGCAAACAAAGCCAAAACGGGCTTGTCAATTAGCCATCAACAAAACTTCTTCTGTACACAACCATGTACGTCACAAGTCATTTCATTTCATAGTCGCTCTCAATATAAAAGGATACAAACAAAACAAGAAAAAAACGGAAAATAATAAATAAAGGAAAAATAAAATCGAGGTACTCCCTATATTCCTATTTTACACTAACCATAATAAAATTGTTATGTATCTTTTTCTATACTCAACTCTTCTATATATAATTTTTTGTTAGATGAGAAAAAAACAATAAAATATTTATCCAGTGGGTAAAACTCTATTAAATTCCTAAGTAGCTCAAAATGTTAAGTATTCATTTTGTGTGAACAATTTGTTAGAACAAGTACTCACATATCTTCATTAATTCCTTATCAAAATAATACTGTTAACTACATGAAAACAAATTAGATGAGTAAAATTTATTCAAAAAATATCAAAGTAGTAGTGCAAATGAAGATTACATGTTGTTGGTGTCTTTAACATTGTCCATCTAATAATATTTTTTTTGGTTCCTCATGGATACCCTTATACATACTGGATACAATCATGTTCAAATCGAGAACATCCACAGTTATGTATGTAGGACTAACTTTCTTAATAGATATTTTTTCATCCACAAGACTTGAACTCAAAACTTTAGTTAAGAGAAATCAAACATGTACCATATTGGAATAAGTTTTGTATGCAAAGAAAAAACATTTTAAATAAAAGATGGAAATGGTGGGACCCATTTAACAGTATAATCGGCCGCCAGCTTTGTCGTCTCTTTCGTCCATCTCCCTCGTTCCTTTGCTTTTGACTCTCTCTTATCTATTCTCTCTCTCTCTCTCTCTTATTTTATTCTTATCCTTCTCACACCTCACTCACTTCTTCATCTCTCTCTCTTTCTCTCTCCTCTTCCTCATATATTTGAACTCAACTCTGTGATCTCTCTCTCTCTTACACCTCATCTCTTTCATCAACTACCCTCTCTACTTCACTTTCCTTAACCCATTAATCCACCAAAAGGGGAAGTACTTAGTTAGATAGATAGTTAGATATACATCATCACTTCAACAAAACTTTTCATTCCCCTCCTTAATCTCTCTTTCACCATTATCACAATAGTTATTATTATTATTATTACTATTATTATGAGGGTGCATAAAAAGTTTGTCCCCGTGAAGATCACCGTTACTCTTTAAGACTCCTTCTTTGGATTTGCTATAGAGATAACAGAGAAAGATAGTCATGACTGAAAGTCGTGAAGTCAACGTTAATGAATCTAAGGTAACAAAACATCCTTTTTTTAATGTTTTTATGTTGTTTCTGTTCTGATTAAGTGATGTGTGGTGTTTTTGATGATGGGTTATGGTGTTGAAGGGAAAAAGTTATAATCTTTAGCTTCAATATTTGCAAGGACTGCATATATGGTGGGGATTGGGGAACATTTCTGTGAGATACAGAAACTTTGTTTGTTTGTTTGTTTTTATTTTATAACACTCACCCAGTTTAGTTAATAATGACGAGGCCTTATAGGATGATGTAGTTTTTGGACTTAGGTTTAATTTTCCTTGTACTTTCTATTTCTTCCATGTAGGCCTCAGTTTCTTGTTCTGGTAACTTAGGAAAAATCCCACTTTCATTTGTTGTCACAACTTCAAAGATATTTCGTCTTTTCCTCTAGATTTGTAAGGTTCATAATTTCATATAAACGCACTACCACACATCACTTTACATGCCCTTTTCTTTTCTTGCTCTAATTTTTAGAAGTAGTACTACATGGTTGAATAGTTCATTCATTCATTTGAATAGAGAAAATAAGGTTCTATTATTCTAATGTCTTGATTCTTTTTGTATTTTTTTAGAAGGTTGTTCCACTAAATACTTGGGTTCTTATTTCCAATTTCAAACTTGCTTACAATCTACTAAGGCGTGCTGATGGAACATTCAATAGAGAGTTAGCAGAGTTCCTAGACAGAAAGGTTCCACCTAACACAATTCCTGTTGATGGGGTATTCTCCTTTGACCATGTTGATAGTAATATAGGCCTATTCAATCGTGTGTATCAACACGCTCCCGAAAATGAATCCCTATGGGGTATCATAGAGTTGGAGAAGCCCTTGAGCACCACAGAGATTGTGCCTGTTATAATTTTCTTCCATGGTGGAAGCTTCTCCCATTCATCTGCCAATAGTGCTATTTATGACACTTTCTGCCGCCGTCTCGTGAGCATATGCAAGGCTGTTGTGGTGTCGGTTAATTACCGGAGGTCGCCTGAGCATAGATATCCGTGTGCATATGAGGATGGCTGGGCTGCACTTAAGTGGGTTAAGTCAAGAACATGGCTTCAAAGTGGAAAGGATTCTAAGGTTTATGTCTACATGGCTGGTGATAGTTCAGGTGGTAACATTGCACATCATGTGGCAGTGAGGGCTGCCGAGGAAGATGTTGAGTTACTAGGAAACATTCTTCTTCATCCATTGTTTGGTGGAGAGAAGAGAACTGAGTCAGAGAAGAAACTTGATGGGAAGTACTTTGTGAGGTTACAAGATCGCGATTGGTATTGGAGAGCTTTTCTACCCGAAGGGGAAGATAGAGATCATCCCGCTTGTAATCCATTTGGCCCAAGAGGTAGAAGCCTTGCAGGAATCAAGTTCCCTAAAAGTCTTGTTTGTGTGGCTGGTTTGGATCTTGTTCAAGATTGGCAATTGGAGTATGTCGAAGGTCTCAAGAATTCCGGCCATGAGGTCAAGCTTCTAAATCTAAAGGAAGCCACCATTGGTTTCTACTTCTTGCCGAATAACGATCATTTCTATATCCTCATGGAGGAGATAAAGAACTTCGTGAATTCTAACTTCTAATATACTATTATTACCGCTACGACTACTTAACCTTACCTACACGAGGCTATACATAACTAAAAGCCTGGCACTCCTCTTGGGTTCTGTTTATATTTTTTTGTATTTTCTCCTTTTTCTTTCCCTATTTTATAGTGGTGGTGTGTAGTTATTAAAAATTGTGTAGCATTACTCACTGTCATAAAAATTTGAGTGTTCTGTAATCAGTGGACAGCTGCTTCGTGTTGTTCTATGCCCATGCATCATCTTTCGAAGGATAGCATTGGTTTCTTCGGCAGCTTGAAGTACCTGAGTTCAGTTCATTTGTGGGGTTTGGCCGAGCCACCATATACCAAGCTTACCCCATTTAACTTATCTACCGCGATAGCAGGATGGATGATACAAGAAAGGGCTTAGAAGTAATGCATTTCCTATGTATCACTTATTACTGAACCTGATCTGGAATATATCCCATCCTGTTATGAACTTGTATCTTATATATACCTGTGTTCTAGTAGAATTATATAAATGTAATGTATCTGTTTGTTTTTCAGTTAGATTATATTCCACTGGCAGAATTAGCTTATGTTGTACTATTCTATGCTGTATCCTGATATAATTCAGATGAAGAAGTAGTTCAATTTCATGGCATGAATGTGACTAATAGTTTTATTCACGTTGAGGTATCATTCAATATATGTTAAACATTGATTGAAATTTTTTCCAAAAAACAATGTTGTTTAGTTATTTTTGCCTTTCCTGATTGAAGTGTTGTTTGTTTATTTCTTTATGTTGAACATGTGAGGTTGTTTATGACCAGAAGAGAAACGCACTACAATAATAATCAAATGTGGTGTAACTTATGATGCCCCATTATCTTTGTATTAAAATTCAACTTGAATAACAAGGACTTTGAAGTCTTATATTTTAAAGTATTCTTTTTCATCTTTAGCTTAAGAATAATCACCAACTTGGTATATAGTATACAAGTTAAAAGTAGAACTATTGCACAAGTGGTTAAAACTTAAAAAGATATAGGCATTTAAATTATTCTATTGTTTCCTCTCTCTTTGCTTCTTAATTTAAGGTTAAAGTTTAAACAAAAAGATTCGTCTCAAAAAGTTGATACTAGAAGTCCAAGGTGGAAAAAGAGATTTTTAATGATGAATAATCTCAACAAGTCCATTGTATTAAGCCAAAAAAAATCTCCCATTAAAAGGACATGGGAAAATTTCAAAGGCAGAATGATTGGGAAGAGTTTGAATTGAATTATGGATTTGTCCATCTTTCAACATCAATGTGATTAATTCTTGTTATCCCCTCAATGCTTATTCTAGATAGGTTAGTTTGGCGTTTGGGAAAATATCAAAAATAGAAATTTGGCATTGTTTTGATGTGGGAAACCTAGTTATATTGTTGTTGCAATTTTTGGATGTATTACTTTAGGGAACCCACAAAGTTGAAAAGTCCGATTAATAAATTAGACATGTTGGGATTGCTTTAGGGAACACATCTTTTGTCCCACAATTTGTGTCACTCTATATATCATGAGTTGTGATTGGTCAAGAAAAGATACCTATTAATTAAATTTTTAACTTAAATATTATTTTAATCAATCATAACTCATGATACATAGTGTGTGTGACACATATTGTGAAACATGGTACCCATTGCTTTAAAGTGCTTAATGGTTACTAATTTGTATGTGGTAGCAACACCTAGGCTTAGACAAAGACATGTGACTTTGTCTTTTATTAACTTTCTTGTAATGTTTATCTTATTCCTTGTTTTTATTATTATATTATGCTTTATTTCATGTCTTATTATGAAATGTGCCTTCATAAATTAGCTGTTTATGTCTTTGAAAATATTTCTTAATAGGACAAGGGAGAGAGTCATTGTCAATAAATGGGTTTTCTTTATTATGGATTGTGGACAAAACTTTATTTGTTTAGTCGACACCTTGTTTTCTAATGCATTATAATAAACTACACTATTTGAAGTCATTGCTTTTAGTTTGCTCATTCACACTATGAAGATGATTATTTGATAATAGAATCTCAGTCACATTTTTTATTTCGAGCTAATAAGATGTTGTCTTATAAATAAAAATAATTTTTTTAAAAACATGAAATGATAACACTCTTACGAATATGTGATCTATGTTCATTATTCTATAGAGTACAATAATACTCTAAATCATAGTTTTTAATTCTACCATAGTTGGCTAGTTACTTTTACCTTTCCATATTTAAATTCAAAACCATTTGCCATACATGGTTTCTGCAAAGTTTGATTCTTAATGGAGAAATTAAAACACACTAATACATAAAGTTGAGATTTTAACTATTCAGGAGTTAGCCACAAGAATAACCTTCATCTGAAAATGACTCTATAGTTGGAATTATCTTATGGTTTATGAAAAGCTTATGAGTCCTATTTGGTCTACCTAATATTTTCAAACTGTGGCCTTGGAAATTGAAATGATTTTTGTAGTGATTATTAATGGAATAAGGATTTCTCCATTAATGGAGAGACATGATTATTTTTATTCATATTTTTAATGGTAAAAGATGTGATTTTATGGTAAACAAAAAGATAAAAGTGTTATTATATGTTGTTTTTTGTATGTTATTGTGTAACACTTGCCTCTCCATTAATGGAGATGATTCTTACTCAAACTTTGTGGGATGAGAAATCAAGATTTTTGAATATAATATTAGTTTTATAGGCTTTGAATGATGGTAGGTCAATTGGGGCAGTGCCACCCCAAATACCCTGGCAGGATATAATTTCATAAATTATAATCCATAGGCATAGGGTAGTTTAGCCTTATTTTAATAACTTCTATTAATAAACAATGTTGTGGAAAAGTTAAGGTGAAGACTAATCACTTTTTCAGATGGAGGTCATCAAAATGAACTCAGTGAATAAAGTATTTCCATACGCACAACATAAAATAAGTAAATAATTTGATAGGGTATATTGTCACAGTAATTTATTAAATATTTTTTGATGTGAAAAAATTAGCAATATAATCATCGACCTTTGTGATCCATTGATGCCTTATATATCTCTTTTGTTATTGAAAATAAAACTTAAATGCATTTAACCCTTGCTTTTAAATCTGTATTTTAAATAGTAAAAAAAATTGAATAAAAAATAATCACAAATACAAATCTTTGAATCATGTTTTGATACTTTAATTGAATTTGAACCAAAAAAACTAATTTCCATGTTTGGATTGAATGACTGTTTTTTGGTTGGCAGATTGGATGATTATAATTAAACTAAAGCAAACCACAACTATGAAGCCCAACCCAAACTGCAAACCCTCCACCTACTAATCTGCATTACTCTGAATGTCTAAGCTTCACATTTCGGATGATAATCTGCTGTCCTCAACCATGTCCTCAGCCATGTCCCTGATTAATTACAATGAAGCAAAATTAATAAGGTTATGAATATTTAATTTTTTTAACTGACGTGGCATAATAAAATTGGTTTGGGACAGAGTTTGAAACATGGTTTATGACAGAAGATCATTGTCCTCACATTTTCATACACTTTATGTTTATTTTTTTATACTAACAAGTGTATTCCTTATCCTATATATAATAAGTTAATCCCTTTCAAAATGTATGATGATATCTCTCAATAAATTTTATTCACAAGAATTGAACCTGAAACATTTTATTCTACGTCTCTAATTTGTTATGCAACAACTAATTCTAATACAAGTGGTATAAATACATATTATGAAACACGTGAAGGTGTTACAATTTGTGTTGAATCACACCTCATGATTCTATTGCAAGTCCACCATTACTTGCCAAATACACTAGTTGAAATATTCATGCATGTTTCAAATGTAGTTTCCATATTATTTTCATCCTTACTCTTCCATGGTTCTACCATAGCTTCTAACTCCTAATAATTGCAGACATGATTCATATCAAAACAGTGAAACACTACAACCTAACACGGCTTCAAAATCTAGATCATTAATCTCTTTTGCTAGCATCACCCTCATCCAAATTCTTCAAACTAAACAAATATTCGTTGTACTTGTAATCATGCCTTCGTTGGCCATCTTTTTATTACAAATCCATGGATAAACTTTCAAATCCTAATAAAAAACTACAAAATCATATAGAAAGTTTGTTTGCATGATATGAGGCCAATATTGTTGAGAAGTAAGTCCTATATGGCCCATCTTGCTCTCTTAAACATAATTTAAATACATATTGGACTACTATTTTCATTGTCGATAAGTTTTGAGATGAAATCTTAACATCATGTTATTAGAGCTAGAACTTAACTTTTTTCCACTTGTCGCGGACTACTAGATGCCCTTTAATCATAAGTCAAAGATAATCCTTTGCATAGTCAGACAAACTTATGTAGAGATGACATGTTGGTAATTAAGTCTTATATCCAGATATGGTGCTACTTTGATTCCAGGGTGCGTGAATGCACACCCTGGTTTTTTTAAAAATAATATGTATATTATTTATATAGAAAAATGTATGTATTGTTAGTGTATAAGTTCTATACACTGTCACTCTACTATCTTTCATTTGTATTTAATTATCATTGATTCTTTAAAAAAATAATTTAATTAATGTTGGATGATATAATGACCATGTATAAATCTTTACATTAACATATATATAAATATTACACTCTTATATATAAATCTACAAGACCAAAATTTATTTTTTGTAAATGACATGCCATGTTCTGTGAAAAACAAATAATATAAATATTACACTTTTTTTATGTTTTGTTTGAATCTATCTTCGTTCTTCTCTAGTTTTGTCATTGAATTTGTAAACTTTTATCTACATGATTTTTATTCAACTGATTTAGTAGTATTTGATAATTAACTTGAGACTTACGTCGTTAACATGTATAATAATGTTGAATTTGTTTCTTTCAAAGAAACGAATAATCTTTAAGATAAATTAGTTGAAATTGGAAGACACATTTTTACGCATTAGTTCATATATTTTTGAAGTTAGCAATACAACTCTAGAAAAAGTTTTTTCAACTATGAAAAGTGTGAAAAAATAGGTTACGTAATCGAATGAAATATACAGAAATGAATAATTATCTAGTGACTTATATTTAGCAAGAAATGTTTAACAATATTGACAAAGAATTAATTACTCAACAAGAAATGTAATTTATTCGATTAAATCTATTTTACGAAAAAATGTTATTTATTTGATTAAACATATTTAAAGTTTGCAATTTTGACATTAATATTTTCATCTTTTTATAATTGATGCTATATATTATTTTAATTTTTGAGTATGTTACACACCTTATCTCTAAGTCCTAGATCAGTCATTCTTTATATCCTGCCTCATTGCATGACTTAATATCTGTTTGTATACTTCTTTAATTGCCAGAATTTATGATCCAAACTTTAAAAACACATCTTGCAGTTGATTGCAGAATTCAAGATTTGGAAAGCTTGGATGTGTCTAGAATTAATCATTATGGTGAGACTGTGCACTAATTTCTACTCTTGATGAGTTATCCACTGTAGCGGCTGTGAATGGTACTTATGCACAGAAACTGTCCAAGATGCACCATTTAAACTAGGCTGCAAGAAAATCGAAGAATTAAATGCATAATTAAGACAGAAAAAAGAAGCTCAATATTCAATCCAAGCACTTTGTATTTTATAATACTATCTATTACTGTCATTAGAGACATAAAAGAAAATGTAATTCGTTTAAATAAGAGAATATCTTAATAGAAATTAAACCTCAAGGAAATATGCGCACCTTCAAAAAAAAAATTATAATATAAGTATATGTACAACCATGGTTATGAAATTTTTCATAAACATGCTACTTTAAGAAGTTGGTTACTCTGGTTCAGTATCTGGCGAGTGTAAATGAACATCTTCACATTCATATTTATGGCTACAGTGCAGCTTGTTGAGTATATTAATTAGTGTTTAATCTGCCAGGTTCATATTTAAGACTACAACGCATCTTGTTGAGCATTTAATTAGTGTTTAAAATTTTTTATATTGGTATTTGTCCACCAAGATTTTGTTCACCTTTTATATTGTTTTTGTTAATCTTACGATGATATTATATATTTTGTCCATGACAATAAAAAAGAAATTGAGCCTAGTTTTGATATTATGTTTAATTTCAAAACAATTGGCAAGAGTAGTGAAACAAATATTTATATCATTTTCGAGAGAAAGAGACAGACATATTATTTCTCAACAATTTTCTTACATTTACACCACTGGCCAGAAGTACATCTATAGTGAATCACACTGAGCCTGTCTTTATGAATATGATTTGGTATATATTTTAGTTACTGCTCTATCCATATCTCATTGTTTGTAATGGTACAACTGTATTTAGGTTTAAGTTAACAAATAGTATAATTATAACCAAATTTTGTAACATAACTTTCATGTTATGAACATGACCAAAATGAGAACTCTCCCTTGTATTCGATGCATGTTAGTTTTTTAAGATATCAATTGTAGAGGAAGTGGCAAGTAACTTGATAGTAATTTTGTAACATTACCTTATAGTTAACATTATTGACACCTCTGGTTATATAAAATTTCACACATGTCATTTCATTTGTTTTATCCTAATGTAATATACAGTTTCTTTAATAAGCTAATGTAAAATTATACCAATGCATCAAATACTTAGTGGTCTCCTTGTGATGAATCCAAATTAGAGTGCACCAAAGAAAGTGTAATCAAACCCAACCTAATCTCAGTTTCCCCCTATTTTTATAAGCATTTTCTTTTTCTACTATGCTCTATTGTCTGATTTGTCTCCACATTGGCACACACAGAACAATAAATAAAGAGTCCGTCCAAACGCAAGCCTAAAAAAGGCTCACAATTACAAAGCAAAAAGAGATCTCCAAATGAGTGAAGTATGTTAGTTCAATCACTTTCCATTAGAGTTGTCCCTACAACCATTTTCCATTGCAGGGAGCAGCATCTCGTGCTCGCGGAGAGCTTTAAAAAAAGCTGAGAAACACTAATAAAGTTCCCCTCTTCTCTCAAAAGGAAAGAAGCTGAAAAATTGCAATCATTGTGCTAAATAGTTCTTCTAAAAATAAGACAACTAAAATTGATAGAACTATCCGATTCATTTCGATAAAGTATTATATTTGCTGTCGATTGCCCAACACAATCTTCACCTTTTATCTATGCTAAGGATGACCATGTATAACAAAAACAATTCGAAAAGGTTTAGAGATCAATGTTTCGTTTTATCGGTAAACATGATTTATGATATGTAGATAAGCATTAAGAAGGTCAATAATCACCATTTACGTGCAAATTAATAGTGGCGGCTTTTCCCTATGAGTATATGACAAATTGATAATCATGTTAGACTAATGTCTCCATTCATCACAAAACATTCATCATTTACATACACTTAAATCATCACGTGTGTATATGATATGGGAAAAAAGTGGTGTAAATAGCAATATTGTAAGTTAATAAGACTAAAGACATTAAAGTTTCAACCAATACATATATCTACAGTTAAGAAAATAAATTAAGTTCATAACAAGCATTGATAATTTGGATAACGAATTATATTATTACATTAGTAATAACATCCTAATAAAACTATATATAACTTCAGAATTTTCTCCATCAAAATAGGTACACATTATGTGTATTCACAATCTGGTTATTCCCCATAATTATCACAAAAATAATAATGAATATTAGAAGCACGAAAAAAAAAATAAGACCTATATGATGCTCTTGATTGAAAACCGTATAGGATCAGCCCCTCCACTGGTTGCACTGAGCAGTAGGCCTCGTTTTCTGAAAACCAGACCTCAAAGGGCAGGGAGTGTCTACGGGAGGGACCATGCAGTTATACTGTAGACACAGTGAGCTTCTCTCTGGAATAACTGCTGTTGGGCTTATCTCAATTCCCGTTAAATAATTATGCTGCAAATACAGAATCTGAATACTCGAGTCTAGTAACCGGTTCACGAAACTAGCCGGTACTCGGCCCGTGAACCGGTTACTATTCAGGTACAGATTCTGTACGCTCGCTAGCATAGGTGATATATTACCTGATAACCGGTTGTAGCTTAGATCAACGGTTGGGATTGATACCTCATCTACCGGTTCAACTGAACCGGAAAACTGGTTTCTTTCTAATTGGAGATTTGTTAAAGGGAATGAAAAGATTCGGCCCGGGATTGGGCCGGTGAATTGGTTCAGGCTTAGGTCAAGGAAGTTGAGCTGGTCCATCCGGTTCAGGAGTTGGTCCATTGGGCCATATAGTTTGTTCCATGACAATGAGAGATACTGAAGAGATGAAGGGAGAGAATCTGGAGCTATTGAACCGGTGAGAGTGTTGTGTTTTAGGTCGAGCCGGGTTAGGGTTTGTGACTCGAACCGGGGAACCGAACCGGAGAGATGGTTGTGACACAGCATCATATTGGTTAACTCCGGTAATGCTCCGACTGCGAGAGGGATGGTTCCGGTGAGTTGATTATAACTGAGATCAATTGTTCGAAGGTGGCGCAAATCTCCCAATCCCGCCGGAATCTCTCCGGAGATGAAATTCCGGTTGACGCCGAGGAACCTGAGGTTCTTGAGGTTAGCTAAAGAGCGCGGCAGAGCACCGTAGATTCTTCCCGGGACGACGGTGAACTCGGCGAGAGAAGAGAGGTTTCCGATTGCATTGCTGAGACGACCGGTTAGACCAGGTGAACCAGCCCTAGGGTCACCGAGGTTAAGAGCAATGACCTTATCGGAATCACAGTATACACCAGAGAAGGTGCAAGGTTCTGAAGTGAAATCCCAAGAAGAGAAGAAATTGGAACCTGGCATGTCTTCTAGATCCTTCCTAATAGATTGCAGAGATAGAAAATCAACAGGGTCCAAAATAGCAACCACATGATGAATGAAGAAGCATAGATAGAAGAAACTTGAAGCAATGTTTTTCCCTGCCATTGAAAAATGAGAAACAGTTGTTAACAAATGAAAAAGGGGTGTAGAAGTGCTTTATATACAGAGTGAAGAATGAACATAAAAAGATTAAGGCTTGGAAGAGAAGCAAGTGATGAATGTGAATAAGAATAAGCTTTTGCTTTTTGTTTTGGCTTCTCAGAGAAGGTTATTGTTATGAGAAGCAGAGATTGCAAATGATATTTTCTTGTACGCTTGGTACCCAAGTAAGTTAGTTTAGACAGTAATCATAATAATAATATTATTAATTTAATTGCTGTAATATTATTTTATTCATTTTATGTCTTGGGAAGTGCTTCATATCAAACGGTTGTCCGAGCCTACTTGGCCTCCATACCTGAGATTCGGTACCCTACCTAAGGACATCACGTGACTAATCATAACCATAATAGCAGCTGTCGAAACGAGTGCAGTAACAAATGGGTGACACGTGTCATCGATATACACTAACTATTGAGAAAGACTTGTATGAAGAAATATGTATGATGAGACAACTAATAAACATTGCTAATGCATTAAGAATTTAATTCCAATCAAAGTTTAGTTATAAATGATAATATTTAAGAGCATAAATACACTTATCTATAAATATGATGTGACGTATATATTTTCATCTAAGTTTTCCCTCAAAAGGCCCAAAAGATTAGTACTTAGTTAGCAAATAAGTTAAACGCTAATAGGAAGAGACAAAAAGGTAAGTGTAGATTTAGTGTGTGAGTGATGGACAGCTAAGTTGGGCAGTTGATAGTTGATAATAGAAGAGCATGATAAAAAAGGAGATCACAATTGAACTGTGATGCTTTTTACCCAGTTGGTCTTCAAGCCATGCTAATACTCACATCATCACGTGCTTCTTGTGTGTTCTTTGCCAAAAGTTTTATTTATTTATTTATTTGGTATAGAAGTGGGTTCAATTCATAAGTGAGATTAAGAAAAGAGAATAAAGTATCCCTCGTATTATCTCATCCATTAAAATTATGATATATTTCCTATTTATTTAGTTTTTAGAAATAATTTTGTATAAAATGATCAAATATGATATATCTCATTATTTTAATAATTGAATGAGTTAATTTATCTTCTCATTTAAGGAGATATTTTATTCTCTTAAGAAAAACCATAGGTGAAATGATAAAGAAAAACTTTATTTTATCATATAGTCGACTCCACCTAGTTGAGGATACAAATCATATGTCCTATAATTTTCTTGTTCCTATGTCCCGAACCAATCAACCTTCACAAAATAATATTAAAATACTATTTTTTTTTAATAATTTTTCTTTTTAAACGAATAAAACTTTCTCATTGACTTGGAACACCAAATCGGACATGAATGAAGATATTTCATCCCCTAGTTGGATAAAGATTTGGTGGAAAGTATATCATATCATAAATGTATAAACGTGTGTTCCTTATTTTGCTTGCAATGCTATATGTTAGAAACATCACAGTTGGAGACTTGCCAAATCAATAAGGAGATTGTTATTGGAAGCATGAGTTCCATTATTAGTGTGAGTGGTTGCCATCCAAACTTGGTCTTCAGGACACTTGTGCATAAATGCATATCATTATTAATTACCAACTCATAATTATCATTGAAGTTCTTTTTTGTTTTTGTTTTGCACATTAAAAATTAGAGATATACTAATTCACATGACACCATAACTTCAAAGATTAATTCTTTTTTCCCCAACTTTTTTGTTATAATTTTGCTTACCAGTAAAGAAACATATACTAATAATAATAACTCTTTTGTTATAGTAAGAAGGAGTTGGTTTGAAGGTGAAGTAAGCCAGAGTCAAATGCACTTTGAGTCAAAGATATGCATTCTGCAAAGCTTGTTTGGTAATTCACATTATGCTTTGAACTTTTATCAATTAGTGTTTGGAAGAATTTCTGTTTTCTTAGATGCTGACTGAAAGTCAACATAACAGAATCAATTTAACTATACCATGTGCTCTTCTATGTACTTAGGGAAAGTTTGTTTCGTTTTCCTAAATTGTTCTCTTCTTTCAATCTTTCTTGTACCCAACTTTTAATTCCTCTCCTCTTTTCTTTTGCTGAAACTCTTTGAGCTATATTAGCATGGGTAAAAAGCTACTACCCCCACTGTTTAAAGCAACCTATAATTTCAAGTTTTCAACCCAAAATAATAATATTTCTAAAGTAGTCTCATATTAATCAACCTATTTGATTTCTATTAGGCTAGTACTATATTGAAAATTATGTTGCTACTTCTATTCTCACAAATAGGAAGGGACAATTTTAGGTTGCATTATTGTTAACTAACCTCATATTTACTTATGATTAGGTAAATTAATGGATATGACCACTTTAATGCAGTATGTACCAATTTGTTTTTATCTATATGATAATATGTCAGCATAGAAAATTGCCACATAATGAGAGTGGCTTATAATAGTGCATAAACGTGGCCACAGAAGGAAACTACTTACATAGATAAGTGAACAAAACACAACCTGGCAAGATAATAATATAGTGGATAGAAATTTCTCTACCTCAAACTCATATTCAGACAAGCCATAGAGACAAAAACATTTTAATGGAGCTGAAAGAATGACAACTCTCACTTTGATCCCAATAGTAGACATACAAAAATGAACAACCATAGTATTGTTGTACTCTACATAGCTATCATTACTCTAGTTAAAAATTAAAACCACCCCACACTTTATAGCATAGAAATAGTGGGAGGCAATTGTGTTGCAAAGATTTTTATCTATGAGCTATATCATTCTTCTATGAGTTAAATAAAAGAAATATATAAATGAGCATGATACCACATCTTGATCCAAAAGTCAAACTTATTTATATGTTTCTTTCGGTTAGCCATGGAAAAATGTTGTAGCGCATGGATGAAGATCTTCCAACAAGTGATAATAGAGTCAATGATTCGGCAATTCAACTAAGTATTGAAGTGACAAGTGGTAGATAGATCCATGTGAAATCCTTGTGATGGAATTCTTCCTAGAGAAAGGTTAAGGCGGCCTCTTCCGTTGATGAAAGGACAAGCCAATGAGTTCAAGTAGATAGAGAGTTAAACTCTAGTGTATCTGATACTCGAAGGAAGGAGAGTAGGGATGTCAATGAAAACTGAACCCATGGGTACCTACTCGAACTCAACCCGAATTTAAAGGGTTAAACCAATTGTTATTGGATTCGAGTTTTATGCAATGTTAATTTTTGAGTTTGGTACATGTGGTACCCTATCCCGAACTTGCCCTGAACTCGTCTCGATTAATAAATTGAGTAAATCAATATTTTAATATATCTTCTTCTAACCCTAGTTTTGTTAGAGGCAAAATTAGAAACCAAAGAGGAAGTGAGGAACGACCATCTTCCAAGTTCCAACAGAGAACCATCTTCCAAGTTCCAATAGAGACCTATTCTATTCGACTTCGTCTTCCTCTTCTCCAAAGGCAAAAGAACAACTATCTTCATATTCTCTATTTGTCTTCCTCTTCTCTGATAGCCTTGCTTCTTCCTCTTCTTCGGTGAGTTATCATATGATAAATGATATCATACAAATCGTACAAACTCCTGCATATTTTATAGAGACAAAATACCTTTGTAAGCATATTTTGTAATACAAATCTTCACTTTTAAAAAAGTAAAGGCCAAATAAATTGCATTTCCAAATTTTGTAAATGCAAATTAAAAGTTCCACATAAAAGATTTGAGGATTATGACCTACGGTAGTTGAGGATTATTTTGGGTTTTCTGCCGGGTCTTAGGTTAATTTTAACATCGCCGAGTTTGAGTTTGGGTTTTGGATTTTAGGTTCGGAGTTGTGTAAGCACAAACCCGACCTCGACCCGCCCTATTATCATTCTAAAAAGAGAGTAAGTCACACTTGAGAGGGAGATGTTAGGTTTTTCAATTGCTAAGAAGTCTGTCAACATGTAGAAGCGGATAAGTTGAATAACATATAAGTAGATAAAACTATAAACATAACGCTTTAAGATTTTGAGTCAAAATATGGTGTGAAATCATTTCTATGTTTCTTTCATTTAACCCATAGAAAATGCTATAACCTATAAATGAAAATCTCTTAACACCTAGAAACAAAACTTCATCCTCCTCAACCACCACAAATCCAAACCACCCACTTTTTCTTATGTACATAATCTTCAATTTATGGACTTTGAGGTGGTGGATTTTGCGGGTAGCGTGGTGATTACATGTTAGAAATTCATAGTGTCTAATAAAATAGACATTATATATTTAATATAACTATATTGACCATTTATTTTGGGTTACAAAACAAATGATATAATTTCTAACAATCTATAGGACTTTTGAATTAATAATGAATATGAGTTTAATGAGTGAATACCCAAACAATTGACCGGTAGGAGATAATAAGAACCTTATAAGTTGATGCATAAGGAATGGTTATGGTCCCGAAGACATCAAATCACAAATAGTTTTTGTCTCTCCCCATTAAAGAGAAAACGAAGGTCCAAAAGGAATTCAGAATTTGGTTGAGGAAGACAATCATATCAAAACTCTCTCCAAAGACATACAAAATGAATAGATATGAGAAACATGGAGTAAGATATGACTTTATTTTCTTATTTTATGTTATGTGTGAGAATCATAAGATTCAAGATCCTAGGTAGGGATGACAACGGGCATGAGCAGGCGCGTGTAGTGCTTTCTTGTTCCCAAACCCGCAATATTTCCGGGTACTTGTGCGGATAACGGGACCCAACGAGTTTTTAATTTTAGTTATATATTTATATACTTTGTAATAATCATTATGTAAAAATAATTATTACATGAATAATATGATATAAATGTATAAGCTAGTCAAATATGTGTAATTTATTATACAATAATAATAAAGTATATAATATATAATCTTAAAATAATAATAAATATATATAAATTTAATTAAAAGTTAAATATATAAATTTGCGGGTACCTGTGAGGCGGATATCATAAATATCGTTCTCACCCATAAACTATTATTGTAGGTACTCATTAAAGATATTTTCAAGAGTAATCATGTGTCAGATTTTTTTCCCTATATATCTCTAATCCTATCATTGATAGTTCACCGATCGTAAAAAAAAACTCCAACATTATTACACTATTTATCTCAACTCTATTTCAGAATGGTGTATCAATAATGTAACTTTGTTATACTGTCTTTTTCATCCAGCTACCCACTATGATCATACACTAATTTTTCTATAACATTTTAAACCCTCTTGCCAATAATATTCTTTTTCAAACACTACATACAGACTAATCTTTTTGTTACAGTGTGGACACAAAAGCAAACAACAAACGAAAAAAAACAAACTAGCTAAAGCCTCTAAGTTCTAAGTAAAGAAAACCTATAATTTGTAAAGGGGAGAGTCATAATAAATTCAATCATCCCTAGCATTGTCACCTCCAAGCTTCTCTACAAAATACCCATTATGCCAACAATATCTATTGTATAATGATGTAGATGGATATGGAAGAAATTATTATTCACTTTTAAATTATTGTTCACTTTTCAATTTATAGCCACATGTTCTGATTTCCTGCTAATAACATTGTTTGCACATCACTATAACTCTAATAAAATAAACTTGGAAGAAACAATTATTCACTTCTAAATAACTTGTAATCAATCTTATGTAAACTATAAAGATAAAGATAATGAATCATGGCTCATTGAGTTTTTTTAAGTAAAACTTGTACTCTTTTGGATAAATGTAATATCTTTTGTAGATTTATAATTACCATTGTTTAATGATGTAATATTCATCTTTTGTAGATTTATAATTGTCATTGTTTAATGATGTAATATGCATATTTTGCCGTATAAAGATTTATATATAATTAATATATTATTTATTTGTGTTTTTTTGAAGAGTCAATAATGATTAAATATAAATGATGAATATATAATGTAATGATATTATATAAAACTCATATTATGTCGGTAGTGTATGCATTTTTTCTCTTAATTTTATATAAGCAAAAAAAACTATATTCAACGAAGAGAAGGTGAGAGCTGGCCTTCTAATCGTTAAAGCAGTGAGACAATGAATGCTAACACTTAACATTATTATCTCCATCTTCATTTTTCATTGTCATAACTCACTCTCCCTGTGTTGAATTTGTTGTATTCAATGTTGTATTTTTACCAGCCAAATAATTTATAACAATAATGAGTATAATAAATACTCTAACCGGTTACAAGAAGAGTCTAATAGTCTTCCATGTTGGATTTGGCATAGAACTAATAGAAGTAATGTACCCAAAAAAAAAGAACTAATATAAGTACTCAAATATGATATGGGAAGGACTATTAAAGTTGTTAATCATGTTGTATAGGGTGTTGAAGTTGTAAGGTTTAAATATGGAAGGATACATTTTTTTTAAATAATAAATTGTATTGATAATACTATGATGATGTGATGATATTTCAATTATTTTATATTTGTACAAAAAATATAACATTAATTTCTCTTTATATTAGTACTAGACTCATGATTACATAAAAAAACCTATCATAAAATAAAGTACAGATTAATCCTAATTTTTTTTAAGATACTTTAACAAATTTAAATACAATTATCGTAATATAAGGTATTATCTCTGTGTCTAAAAATAACTAAATATTATCTATAAGATATTTTTTTTTTGGTTTCGTATCCTCGTATTGGAGGCAATCTTGCCCGAGCCGGGAACATCCACAGGTATATGGGACTAACTCTCAGAGCGGACACTTTTTTCATCCACAAAACTCGAACCCGAGACCTTACTTAAGATGAATCAAACATGTACCACTTGAACGCCCGTTAGTCTCTATAAGATAATTTAAGATATTCTAATATATTTTTATATATTTTAATACAGCAATCAGTATAACTTTTTTTAAGAGTAAGTAGTTAAACTGGTCCAGCAAAAATACAAATCTCAGTAACTTGGTCATAAAAAATATCACCAAATAGGCCATAAAATTAAAAATGGCACCAACTTCACGACATTTTTATTCTTATTTCCTTCCATACTATTCGATGTAATTTGAAACTTTAAGCGAATTAAACAATTACATTTTTTCCAAATTTATGTTCATTGACACTTTTACATTTAAATGCACAATTTAATGTTGAGAAAAGGATATATAGTATATAGAATGTCATTATATAAATTATATACATTGTCATTATATTATTTACAACTCATATTTAATTATCATTCATTCTTTAATGTTATGTAATTGTATTACACTGACATTATATTAATATTATACTCTTTAATGTTTTGCAATTTTATTAAAATACAATATCTTCCCACCTTAATTAAAAATACATAACCTATCAGCTAGTTACTTGTTATAGACCATGCTTATTTTTTCATACAATACTCTCGCCCATTTTGGACCAACAATTCCTTTTGACTACAAATATTAGCCCTCTTTCTTTTTATCTAAGCCTAGTGGCTAACATAACAATCCCTCACCTCATTGAGGATGGTCGCACTCTATGAATTAATCTATTTTAGAATGTATGATTGTATTTCTTAATAAATATTGTTAATAAAAGTCAAATATTTAACCTTTTAGTTTTTCTGAAAATCTGTCACAACCTTATATTACTAGACTAACGGCTTGTTATTGCCGATAGATGATCTACAATTACTATTTAATAGTGTACACTTCACTAGTTGCAACAAGTGTATCAGTGGTCACCCTTTCCTATTACCATTTCCAGTATCACCAGCCTTAGGAAAATCAGATGAGGTATTTATTTTTAGATTAAATCAGATGAGATAAAATTAGATTAAATAAGATATAGATTTAAAAAAATAAGATATAGATAAAGACAATTTTAGAATTACAAGTAATGTATTAACTTTAACAATTGTAATTAATTATACATTTTCATCAACATTTAAATTTAAGGTATGAATTAATTAACCTTAAATTAGATACGATTCTAGCTAGATGTACATAACCTTGAAGGTATATACATATTTCATATTATCTTCGTTCAATAATTTTTGTTGCTTAAGCTAATGCAGCACATATTAAGAAATTATTAAAAATTGTATTTTGACTAAAACATATATTTATTTCTTAAGAGAGAATATAAAGTGAATCTAATTAATAAAAATGATACATATATCTATTGAATGAGATACAAATGGAAAAGGAAGGTTGACAAAATCTTGAAATTGTAAAAAAAAATGGTTTCGAAATAAAAAAGTCTACACCAGCAAAGGATATGGAATAAACATAGTAATTTATTGATAAATTACCAAGTTTAGTATATATATTGCTACCATAAAAAAACTTATATCCGAATAGATCAAAACATTCATGTTTACTACTTTTATTTAATTAATAATATATGAATATAAATAATGCTTAAAAATGTAACGTAAAAATAATTAAATTTTTCCATGTGTAAGCGTGTAACAGTAATGGAAATGAGAATTTGACAATAACAAGGCTGAGCAGTAATAATAATAAAAAACAATAAAGTATTTCTTTCCTTGTCGTAAATAACAAAGCATTGGACTATATACTACGAAAAGGATAAAAAATAAATAAAAACCTACATTGTATACATAACTAGAATAATGTACATCTATAGTTCCACACTTAATATTACTCTATATGATTGGTTGAGAAAAAATATATTTAAGTTAAAATTTAATTTTTAAATAATTTTTTAACCAATTATAGATGTGGGTGTTGGATCATAAAGTTGCAACATTTGGGTTTAATGAGGTAATGTAACCATTGTAGGATCAAAAAATCATCATCACCCTTCATTGATTATGTGATGTGATTCATTTTCCTTTCAACTATTCATAATCAACGAGTTCTTCCTTAAAAACTTTTCGGAAAAATGGTAGTCTAGTTTTCTTCATACCCTTAAAGCAGCTAAGGTTTCCATTCAAAAGCTCCACAACCTGCACAACAATATCATTTGCTTAATAATTTTCATATCAATAATGTTTCTTTTACATAATTATGAGACAACAAACGATTACAATTTTAATAGAAATAAATATATACATTATAATATAAGGATAAATATCTGATGTCTTAAACTGTATCCTAAACTATATAACAAACCAATAATATTGAAACAAAAACAGAAAAAACAATAAATATTTAATTTTTTAATTTACAAAAAACATGTTTTTATTAGTCCAGAATATATTTTAAGACAACATGTTTTTTCCATCAGGTAAATCTTTCCATACACAATAGTCAACACATCACACTTAATATAATAAGGGATCATAATAGGACAAAGATGAATGAAAATCACATGTTCTATCATTTTCATGTCTCTTGTTTTGAACCAATCAAATTTTACAAAATAATATTAAAATATTAATTTCTGTTTTTATAATTTTTTTGTTTAATGAATGAAACTTTCTTATTTGTTTGATACAGTAAATGGTATGAAAGATGTACACAACATTCTACTATACATAGGTACTAGAAGAACCCAATGTTGAAAATTGAAAAGAAATAGAGAACTTGCCTGTCTCATAGAGGGTCGACGAATTGATGATTTTTGTATACATAAAGAAGCAGCCAGGAGCATAAGATTCATTTGTCTTGAGTCAAATTCATCTTCTAGTGAAGGATCAATCAGCTCCTTAATATCATTCTTTTCCAACAATGGTTTTGCCTGATGAGATATACAATACACATATAATAAAAATATACAATACAAACATCAAATATGTGTGTAAATAAATTAGGGACTATACCCACAAAACAAGACTTTGTTTTGAATAATCAAGTGCTCTTCTTCCACTCACTAATTCTAATAGTAATACACCAAAGGCAAATACATCTGTTTTCTCATCTACTATTCCATGAAGTAAGAATTCAGGTGCAAGGTAACTGTGGAAGTCATAAATTGAAGCTGGGTTAATTCAAAGTCACATATAAATTTTGCAACACAAAGTAATAATTGTAAAGCTCACAATCACAAACCCAAAAGTTCCTTCAAATTTTGCAACTGTGTGGTGAGTCCAATTCTCTGGCAGCCATTTTGCTAGCCCAAAATCACAAATCTGCACAATAACTTCATAACGTTTCAATCTATTCCTAAAATATTAATGTAGAAATAAACTTCTCTTATGCTTTAAACTTAGAAATAGTGCTTTTTAATGAACTGATTTGTCTTAAAGCAGTAAATTAATGTGAAAAGGAGAAAAGTTACAATTTACATCCATAACATAGAATTAAAAAATCTTCCAAATATTGTTTGTATTTATTAATTTCCTACGGGTATCCTCGCACCAGAGGTAATCTCATCCGAGCCATGAACATCCACAGGTACGTGGAGCTAGCTCTCCCAGCGGGTATTTTTTTCATCCACAAGACTCAAACCCAAGACCTTGATTAAGGGGAATCAACCGTCGTTGGTAAATATTGTTTGTCTTTGGGGTAAATAACAAAATGCAAAAAAAAATCATAAGGAATTCGTAGTGATCAATTACAGCATCAAAATTATACAACATAATCCAAAAAGAATACCTGAGGCTCATAGTCTTCTGTGAGCAATATATTTGCAGCTTTAATATCTCTGTGGATTATTCTTCTTTGACAACCCTCATGAAGATATAATATACCCTTAGCTGTTCCTAATGCAATTTTCCCCCTAATAAACCATGGTAATTTCTCCTTGGAACCTAACACATCAATAAACAAATCAAAATTTGATTTAGAAGTTACAATTTGGAACACTAATAAGCAAAAAATGAAAAAAATCATCAAATTATTTACCATAAAGCACTGAAGCCAAACTTCCTTTTTCAGATAATTCAAGAACTAGATGCATTCCATCATCCACACCATAACCAACTAGCTTAGCAATATTAGGATGATTAACATGTGCCATTACACCAAGTTCTGATAAGAAATCACCTATGATTTCATCAACTGTTCCTCTTGTTAACCTTTTAATTGCTACTAGCTGATTATTTGGTAAACACCCTTTGTAAACTTCAGCATAACCACCCTTTCCAATCAAATTTTCTGCATCAACCAAAGTAAAATCCAAACCTAACAACTCAATGTTCCTATGATAAAAGATTTGGGGGGGTCCACTTTGTTGGACCTTAAAAACAAAGTAATTCTAAATACTCTTGGTCAGTTTTGTTGTATAACTTCGAGCTAATATAACTTATGAAGGTGAGTGATACTATTTGAAGTAACAAAAAAGAAAATTAGTTAAGCTAATATAACTTATCAAGGTTTGTTTTCTTTTCAAGGCCCTTAACAAATCCTATAAAGAAAAAATAAAGAAACATGTCCCTAATTGTAAAGAATGTTACATACCTTGGCTGAAATGATTGGTTGCAAGCAGTATATCATGATTTGTGAAGATCTTCCATTGTGACCTTGAAGGGGATGATAAAGTTGCACCAAAGAGACAACCATGCAATGTTCTCCCTCTCATGCTTCTGCTCATTCTTTTTGAGAGCTTCAGAGGATGCAACATGGTTACAGGTTTCCTTGAACTTCTCAACAAATGAAAAAATTTATGCCACTTAGAAGCAGGTTTTGCAATGTCTTCAGATTCATCCACTGTAGGATCCTTAGAAGAACTTGTTTCTGAATCTGAACTCCTAAAATAGTCCTCAAGAACTGTCACAGGAGATTCTACTTTTTCTTTCATTTTTTTGAGACCCTTAAAGCCAGAAATGAGAAATCTTATAGTGAAAGAAAAATAAATTTTAAACCAACCACCAAGGTCAGAAATTTCATGATGAAGAAATTATATATATAACTTAAGGAAGATGAAATGGATTTTTCTCTGGCAACAGAATGTGTTTATTTATTATGAGCCTTAAATACACATGATAAAAAAAATTAAGAGAAGCACATGCCGGAAGTAAAGTTTAGATTGGAATAATCACAAAACAGATTTTTTTTCCTAGAAAATAAAAGGAAATATAGTTTGAGAATCAAAGACACATAAGATGGAAGCCAAAGGAACAGAATAAAACCATATATTGAAGAGAACCAAAACAGAAGACATAAAATTATTTATGACAAACATAAAGGGTATTGTTCTGCAACCACAAAGCGACAAAACATGTCTGAAACTCTCAGAAAATGAAATCCAAAGGAACTTTAAAAAGATGACAAGAAAAAAAGAAGTTGGTCTGCTGAGAAGTGGTAGAGAGAAAGAAGCTATTATCTATGATTAAAGTAAATGTTGGAACAGAGAAACAGAGGAAGAGGTAGAACATGAAACAGAGGAAAAAACAGAGACGTAGACATATGAGAGTTTTAAACTTAGTTTCTCCGCTTCAACAAATAACTATCATTTCCCTTTTCACTGTTCTAATAGCCACAATATTTCTCCTAAATTTATTGAAGGGTCCAGTGGACTAAAGAGAAAAAGAGAAAAAATAATATGATAGAACATTTTTATCATTTTATATATAATATAATAACATTTTTATAATTAAAATGGTAAAATCAAGATATAATCAAAGAGTAAAAAATCCTATTTTTCCTTGGAAGGATCACCTCTTTCCATTTTATGTAAAAGTATAAATAGGGATGTAATCTT
Organism: Lupinus angustifolius; assembly: GCF_001865875.1. Classification (NCBI taxonomy): domain Eukaryota; kingdom Viridiplantae; phylum Streptophyta; class Magnoliopsida; order Fabales; family Fabaceae; genus Lupinus; species Lupinus angustifolius. Next base: position 8,860,588 of record NC_032016.1, read on the forward strand.
GGTTACATATATATTAGGAGGGATTTTATTTTATTATATATTATGCAATTAAATTGTTGTTGGGGACCATAGAAATAGTAGTAATGAATTTGATCAATTTTCCTAATTGGTGTCTCATTTTATGTATCATTATTTATGATTGGTCAGAAAAATAATTAATTATTACTTTTTTAACTTAAATGTATATTTTACAACCAATTACAAGCCGTATCACATAGAATGACACACTTTTTGTTATAACATATGTGCTCCCCTCATTACATGTCAATTAAATTGTTCCATTTTATTATTTTTAAATTTTTATTTTATTTATGTGTTAATATATGATTAATTTGAAACATAGAAGAAATGAATAATACTCCTAACGAGTTTATCTTATGAGCAGCTTCTTTGGTCAGATAGTCAGAGACGCCTTGTTGTACTATCTCTTCTTGGACACGCACGTGGAAAATGATTTTTCTTTCTTTTTAATTGAAGTGTATTTATTATCTACTATTCATTAAGGATGTTAAAATAAAATAGAAATTAGTTAAACAAATTGTGTTAGGTAGTGTTGATAGGAAAAGTATACAGTTATGAAATTTTATAGTATCTGTGGGTTGAGTATGAAAATCGGTTGCCATAACAATATATAGTATAAGTCAATCATTTTTAACATTAATCAGTTTAATATATACATACGTGTATATATATATATATATATAATTACCAACAAGACTTCGGTTTAGTTGTATAAGACCTCATTGGATTCCTAAGATCGATAGTTCGATCCTTGGAATGACACTTGTTAGAAGAGGCAGCCACAAACTCTGAAAGAGATCAATTCCTTACCCAAAAAAGTGATGAGATACTCTTAGTAATACCAAAAATATATATACTTAATTCTACTCAAAGTTTAATCAGTGAAACATAAATTATATTATTATATCAGTATTTTGAATAATTTTATGACCAATAAGATATTTATAATATTAATCTGTACCTTCATGCAGCCATGTGAGAGTATCTATGATGGTCCAACCTATACATTCCTTTTAAGGATTTCCTTTTTTATTTTTCTTTCATTTCCCTAAAAAAAAAAGTCAACAAACAAACTCTAAATAGATGTTCCAAATTAAACTAGCATGTTTTAATTTTACAATATTGAGCCCCTTGGAACAAATTTATGAAGGGGTTTGTATAAAAAATGTAATATTATTTATTTTAGTAAAATATCTCAATATATGGTTTAGTCAATCAACTTATTCCTCACAACATGTAAATCTGCAATTTTTCGTTTTTTAGTCAACAATCTGATTTGACTTTGGATTTTTAGTCAGTTATTTGATGTATTTCCAGAAGTTGCATTACTAAAGTGGACATATGTTTCAATTAAATAAAATAAAGATACGTCATTGAGGTCAGCAAAATCAAATAATAGGAATTATAAGATAATCTGATGGATTTGGTTATAGGATAAAAAATTTAAAAAATATAGTGAATGATGTTATGAGTTTAAATCTTACCTATAACAAAATATTAACATTTCCTTATAAAAAGTAAGATCAAATAATTTGATTATAAAACTTATCGAATAAATTGCACGGAATAATCCGTTACGGTTGCAACTTATCAAAAATTGAAACTCTTTTATCAAAAAATTGCTTTGATTAAACGAGTGTTTATAGTAAATGACTTATATTTGAATGATTGGTGGAAGATGATTATGAGATTTTCCTTTGTCCCAAATTCTATGGTGGGGAAAATTTCAAATTGGTTAAGTAAGAGTTTTTGAAGATTTTATAAGTACAGTAACACATGCTGTTTAGGAAAGAAAGAAGAAAACCCTAACAAGGAAAAATAAGGAAAAATATATCAGGATATGAGCTCTATCTATATCCTGTTTGACCTAAGAGAAGAAAATTATCTCAAATTTTACCTAATTCAATACATTTTTTAAAGTTTCATATAGAACTTTTCTAGAATTAGGTGTTTTTTCCAAGAAAAAGAAAAGACCAGAAGTTAGTTATATGTGTGTCCACACCATGATTCTCGTTATTATTATTGTAGACCACACCTGAAAAATAATCATTTGTTTCATAAGTTTTCTGTTTTTATGTTCTAAATCAATCAAATTCTATGAAATAATATTAAAATATCAAATTTTGCTTTTATAATTTTTCTTTTTAAATAAATGAAGTTGTCTCATTAACTTAAGACACTATGTAAAACATGAATGATGACATATAATCTTGGAAGAGCAGCCACCACTAGCCATGTTTATCTCTTCTCATTATTTTATTATTACAACAATGTTGGCAGACCAAGTCATAGGTTTGCCTTCTGATTTGTCCACGTAAGATAAGATACAACAATGATAAGATAATATCTGTATTCTTTTATTCAACAAATAACTTCCCTAGACAAACACTATTAATAGAGAAACAAAATTTTATTTTTATTTTTTATAACAGAGGTGTTATTTTATTATTATACATAAAATAATAAAAATGTCTTTATTATGTATATCGTTGATTTTATGAATTTAGCTCCTACACCTTACATATAACATCGACCAACTAAGCTGCAAAATAATTATTTGAATATAAATGGACCTTCTAATCAATTATCACTTATCTCACTAATCAATTATATATAAATCACTCCCTTGAAACAACGTAACGTACATAGCCTCCTACCAATTCCGCCAAAGTATAATTATTAAACATTATACTAAACTTTTTTTAATTACCTGAGAAATATTATAATTGAATGGCTATGATTTCAGCGTAATTAACACAATCACAACGCAGAAACAAAACCCCTCAGCCACGGAAATGAACTTCTACACTCAATACCTTATTATTATCCAACATGCTTCACCAACAAATCAAATGTGAGGGTCCATAATCATACCAACGTAGATATTATATATCATGTGAATAATTTCTTTTCCCCTTTTTTCTTACTTTATAGATAGATAAGTGTATCTAATTCTTATGCTTATGGATGGTTTGTTATTGATTGAGGTTTAAGCAGTGTCAACATTAAGTTGGTGACTCTCACCACAAAATCAAATTAATTTTCCACTTTTAGGAGGATTTAGCTATTTCACCAACTCCATTCTATGATCCTTTTCTCACTTTAGTGAATGATGTCAACAATTTTATATTTTCTAATTTCTATTATAAGGCTAATGGTTTATTTTGGGCCAAGAAATTAAACAAAATTGAATACCTCTATAAATAAATAAAAATAAAGACATATTGATTTAAATATATAATAGCCCTCATTGATTACCTTATTTATTTATGGACATAGTTTTGTTGTTTCAAATATTATCATGCAAACATGTCAATTAAAAAATTCAAGCATTCATTATTATTGTTTTTATTTTATTATCATGGACCATGCTTGCCCTGTGTGTGCACATTATATCATGAGTTTCATTCTAGTTATGAAAAAAGTAAGGATCTTTTGCTCACATGCAAAAAGACTGCGGTCAATAATTCATACTATCTCATTGTTTAGTTTATGAATACGAAATTCACTATAAATCTACATAAATATGATTGAACTTTTATGTGTTGTCACAAGCAAAATGAATAGGTTCTTAGTATAAAGGAACTTATAGTTGCATTGTGTAATTTGTGAGACTGCAGTTTTTTTTGTACCAATATTCCTTGATCACCTATTTAAGAAAGGAAATAACTTTTTTTTTTTGAGATTTGTAATTACTTATCCTAACAAATGTCGCTCATAAAAATCAAAATTTTAACCTTTGAAATCCAATAGACCTTACACTACTAAACTAACGTCTTATTGGTTTGAGACTTTGCGGTTTGTACAATAGTTTGATTGACATAAATATTTCTTTCTAGTTTTATTTTTTAATTCAGTTCCAAATTCAGATGAAACATAAAGAATAGTTTGAACAGTTTTTTGATATTGTGCATTAAATTAGTCCTCTAAAATCTCACAATCATGCGTAAGAGATGATTAATTACCACTTCAATCAAATAATATTGGTAATATATTATATATTAGTGACAACTTGCATGTATCTAATCTTATAACGTACTAACTAATCAATGACAGCGTATCAGCTTGCACAACTTTCAGCATTGGAGGTTGACATTGGCTGAGGTTAATCTAAGTAAAAACCAACAGGTCGGTACATGTTTGATTCCCCTTAAATAAGAATCTGGGTTCGAGTCTTATAGATGGAAAAATACCGGTTGGGAGAGTTAGCCTCACTTACCTGTGGATGTTCTCAACTCGGACAAGATTGTCTCTAGTACGAGGATACATGTGGGAAACCAAAAAAAATTTAAGTAAAAATTATAAGGTTGAAAAGGAATTATCAGATTACAACTTCTGATCAAATTTTCAAGATTCAAACCAATGCTTAGAATGTATAAAACGCAGTCTTTTTCCCCTGTCAATGCTTAGAATATATGCACAACCAACACAAACTTTCTCAGCTATGCCAAAAAATCATTTCAGACTTATCCTCATGAAAATGCTTATAGGCTATAACTAATTAACAAACCAATACAATAAAACCAGCTCCAACCTAATCAGAAAAATCAAGTCTTCAAAAAAATAACTCACATAAAGTAAGCAAAATAGGGAAAAAATATCATGAAATCATTAATTGAGCAAAAAAGAAAGAGAATGAGTCATAATAATAAAGGGCAATCATGAATATCTAAAATTTGAAAATTTAATATTACTATCTATATTAAGTTATTAACAAACTTCTTAGTTCATATAAAACTTGGCATAAAAGTCTTATAAAAAGGAGTAGAAAATATATAAGAATATTTTTTAAATATGCATAATGAACTTTGGTTTTTTTTTTAGTTTTTAAAATGGAACATTAAATTAGTGTGTAACTGGGGAAATTAAAGAGAACTATTTTTAAATATAATATAAATATAATTTTATAGATGGTTGATTTTAATTTTATAAAATGTATCAAAATGTCACGATTTAAAAAAGTGGGTTTATACATATCCTTTAGTAGTAGCCCAACTGACATATGCTACTGGAGCCCAATGTCAAAACAAATTATTACTTGGCAGTTTAAGCAACACTCAGTATATAATTAATATCACTTATTTCGATGGTATTGTTTTCATTTGTTAAATATCATCATTTCTCTCCTATTAACCAAATATTCCAAGTTTGAGTATTAAACAATACAATTTTTATATAGTAAAGTAAACTTTACCACATATAACGGGCTATTCATATTGAAGTGTAATCTTATTGGTAGACGATACCTATAACTTAGACAAAAAAAAATATGACATTAAAAGTATTGCAAATATATAATTATTCTATTTTTTTCAAAGAATTCTTCCTTCTAAAAAGAAAACTATTAAATGCTACCTATCAATTAAGTTAGCATGATTCAACCCATTTATAAAAGAATAGAATATAGTTTTTATTAAAAGGACCGGCTATGTTGAGCGGTGGAAAATATATTAAAATGGGAGAAATGTGTGAAATCAAAAGAATTTTGCATAACTACTTGGGAAAAAATATTATATGTCATGAACATCCCTCAAGTACACGTGGCTCCGGCTCAGATATTGAAGAATGATGATATTAATATGAGTTAGTTGTTGCTTGCATATGAGAAGATTTTAAAATCTATACTAATATTATAAAGTTTTTTACACTGTCAAAATATTATTCTCCGTTAATTTTTATTATTTTTGTTTGAGAGTAAATAATAGTTAAAAAATCAATGATAGATTATTGTTGCGAGTGTAAAAAACCATTATACTATTACTATATATATATTAAATCCACATAAAAATAGATTCTAGGTCCGAGATAGATACTAATATATATATATAAGTTTAAAATCTGTATACTGACAGTGTTAATTTTTTTATACTGTCAGCACATCATCCACATTGATTTATATTACTTTTATTTGAGAATCAATGATGGTTAATAAATCAATAGTAGATGATTGACTGACAGTATAAAAACATTTACACTGTCAATATATACATATTAAATCACATATATATTAGTTAGGAATTGCATATTTTTATAAAAACTAGGTAGAGTTCATTGAAACATCATGCACCAAATTTACTAACAATTTTTTAGTGTAATATATATAGAGATAAGATTTATATACAATTAATTAATCTCTCATTTATATCTATATCTATACTATATATAAAGCCAAAATTTGAAATAACTTCCTCATTGTGTAATTTTTATTTCTTATTTTGCCCTTCACATTATTTAATTTTCACAAAAAACTATATAATCCTAAGCAACCATTATCAACACATTAATTAACCACATATCCCACCTTAAATTAAACATTACCATAAACACAAAAAAATATAATATAAAGTACATCGAACACAACAAATACATTCTAATTCAAAAAAAATGAAATATATAAAAATTGAATATGTAGTATCACACAATATTCGGCTGCAGGCACTTTGTGCCTCTACACACTAGTTATATATAAAGCCAAAACGTGGTGTAACTTGCACCATGATGTAATTTACACTTCCTATTTTGCCATTCACATTATTTAATTTTTTACAAAAAAACCATATAATTCTAATTAATCACCACCAGCACTTTAATTAATCACATCTCTCACCTTAAACTATACATTATCATAAACACAAAAAAATTATAGTATAAAGTACATTGAATACAATAAATTTATTCTAATTATGAAAAAATGAAATATATAAAAATTGAATGTATAATACCATACAATATTAACCCGTAGACACGAAGTGCATGTACACACTAGTTATATATAAAGAGAAAATATGATATAATTATTATAGTGTAATTTCACTTTCTTACTTTGTCGTTAAACTTTTTAATTTTTACAAAAAAAATAAAAATATAATTATAATTAAGATGTAATTAAGCATTATAATAAAACAAAATATATAATTAACCACATTTCTAGCATTATAATAAAACAAAATATTATAATATAAAATATCTTCAATAAAAAAATATAATATAAAGTATATTCAATACAAAAGAAATTCTAATTCTCCAAAATAAAATATATAAATTTTGAATTGGCATCGTAAAAGTATGAATCTGTTCGGTTACCACTAATTTTTAATAATTATATTTAAAGAAATTAATAATTAAGAATAAGTGAGGATATAAAAAACTCTTATTTATTTATATATATATATATAATTTAATATAACCAAAATGTCAACCCATAAAAAAGATTCTCATAATCTTTTTACCTTTGATCAAATTAACAACTTTACATAGGAAAATAAACCCATAAAATTAATCTATGATCTATCTATCTAAGTTGTGATGTTAATCATATTCTTCATTCTTCATTCTTGAACGAATTGTTACAATGACCCTTCTTTTGTTCTACCTTCTTATTCTCTTCACTCTCTTCTTTTCTTCATTCTCCTTAAACTCTACATGTCCTCTTAACTTCACCATCCTCACCACCCTCAGCGGTGGCGCCAGGCCTTCCTCCTTCACCTCCACCACCCGCTGCCAGTTCATCCGCCAAGCCTTCCGCCTTGTACAATCTGACTATCTCCGCCGCACCACCTTCTTCCTACCACCCCTCAACTCTTCAGAATCATGCTGGCAAAGTTTCCAATCATATACAAACTCTTTCAACTCCACTTTCAATATTCGATCTTCTTGTGGCTTTCAAACAAGTTATATATCTCATGGTTGCATTAACATAACCACTAAACAAGATTTTGAAGCCTTGGTTACAAAGTCTGTGCTTCAAGATGTTGATAGAAACTGTAACCAATCACTTGAGAATAATTCTCCTTGTGCACTTTGTACTACTAGTGTTTCAAGTTTACCAGCTTCTGGTCCTTCCATTGGGAACCTTTCTGATTGCACTGCTTATCCTTCTATTTATGTTGCTGCTTTCTCTAATCATTTTGGACCATCTGATTCTGGTACTGCTAAGTGTTTATTCTCCCTTGATTTTTCATCTCAGGGTTCCTCTGGTGGTAAGAAAAAAGTTGTTATTGTTCTTGTTTCGGTTCTTGTTTTCTTTGTTTTGTTTCTTTTAGTTGTTGGGTTTTTTGGGTATTGGAAATTGAGAAGGAAGAGTAAGGGTGGAAATATTGCAGAGGTGGATTTGGTTTCTGGGTTGGATTCAATGGATCAAAGTACTACTTTGATTAGGTTTACTATTGATGATGTTAAGAAGGCAACTAAGAATTTTCATAGGGATAGTATAATTGGAAGAGGGGGTTATGGTAATGTGTATAGAGGGGTTATTTCTGATGGGAGTGAGGTTGCATTGAAGAGGTTCAAGAATTGTTCTGCTTCTGGTGATGCAAGTTTCACTCATGAAGTTGAGGTCATTGCGAGTATTAGGCATGTGAACCTTGTCGCGTTGAGAGGTTATTGTTCTGCAACAACTAAATATGAAGGTTACCAAAGGATTATTGTTACTGATTTGATGAAAAATGGGAGCCTTCATGATCATTTGTTTGGTTCTATAGGGATCAAACTCAGTTGGCCGATTCGTCAAAAGATTGCGCTAGGTACCGCGAGGGGATTGGCTTATTTACATTATGGTGCCCAACCTTCCATTATCCATAGGGATATTAAGGCTAATAATATACTTTTGGATGATAAGTTTGAAGCTAAGGTTGCAGATTTTGGATTGGCGAAGTTCAATCCCGAAGGAATGACTCATATGAGTACAAGGGTAGCCGGAACAATGGGATATGTTGCTCCTGAGTATGCTTTATATGGGAAATTGACAGAAAGAAGTGATGTTTTTAGTTATGGTGTTGTGCTTCTTGAGCTTTTGAGTGGAAGGAAGGCTCTTCGAACCGACAATGATGGCCAACCTTCAGCCTTGACTGATTGGGCTTGGTCATTGGTTAGAACAGGTAGAGCTTTGGATGTGATGGAAGATGGCATGGCAGAACCTGGTTCAGAACAAGTTCTTGAGAAGTATGTGTTAATTGCAGTACTTTGCTCTCATCCACAGTTATATGCTAGGCCAACAATGGATCAGGTTGTTAAAATGATGGAAACAGATGATGAATCCGTGCCTTCGATACCGGAACGGCCGATCCCTTTTGTTGCTGGGAGGCTTGATATTGAGAGAACTGTGAGCACAAGTGCCTCTGGCCAGCTCTGTAGTCCAACCGGATATCAAACATATACATTGGAAAGTGACCCCATTCTTCAAATTCTAAGGAAGAAAGGAGGCTCAAGCCCCAGGATTTTGAGTACAGATTGAGATTTCAAGATTTTGATTGCTTTCAACTAGGTCGTTAGTGTTAGCATAATTTTTTTTACATTCAAATTTATGCTGAATGTTTATTGAAAAAGGATATAGTCATATACTTTGTGTTTTAGCAGAGGAATGGCATTGGTATGTTATTTTCTTCTCAATGCCAATTGCAGTTTGGGTATGTAAATTGTCATAAGAGTATAATGTGGATCACCATCATGAGTCACAAGAGGATAAAGGCATGTTATGTAGCAATATCAATGATAGATAACCCTAAAATAAGAGAAGTTGACATAAATGTCTCTCTCAAGTGTAACATGTTCACTTGCAACCAAAATCCTCTGCCCTAAAATTTACTGTTTTCATATCCCAAACTAATTATATACTATCAAATGGTATAAAAATGTTATTTATATTTATTTTTTCTTTTCATGTAGTTATCAACTTTCAATTAGATCAGAATACAATATGACATAGAAAGTGGTTTTGCTACTTATGCTTTGTTGGCTTATTCTTCATAACATGGCCACTTTGCTATATTTTATTTTTTCATAGTACAAAGAAACCTGAATCCCGGTCATTATCTTAACAGAGTTGTCAAGGTTAGTAATACTATATCATACAAAATATACAGATCGATTAATGTTAGTTGGCCACAAAGTTTAATTTGTAGAAGTCAAAACACCTTTGAGTGAATAACAGAAATTGTAATGCATAATGTTTATATTAAATTTATAGAATATATCTCATAATTTATGCACTTAATGCAATGCAACCACATGGAATACTAGCTATTCATCATGTTTCAGCAGTGAATAAAAGATGATTTGTGGAGAGTCTCATATGCTCAATTTCTCTTGTTAGCTTCTCTGAAGACATGTTTTATTTGAACATCCCATTTTTTGGCAACTAAACTATAGATTTTATTAATAATTTGTGATATAATTGGAACATAAGTAAAATGATGATTGAAACATGGCTTCTTTGATCATCAAGTTATTTAGTATATTTAGAAAATATAGCTTTAACATAAATAAAATATGGATCCTACACGTGAACAAAGATCATGGATCAATTGAATACAGAATACTCATAAAAGTAGGAATTAGATACTCAGATTATTATATGACATGTCTACAATTATATGACCTATAATTGGATTTCAATGCTCTTTAATAATAATAATAATAAATAATAATAATTTTGGTACAACATATGTATCCAAACATCGACCAAATGACCAAATAGTGAAACTAGTTTTCTGAGGGAGAAATTTCTTCACATGTAAAACTTAAACTTATAAAGGGAATGGACAATTTGAGGATATTATAATTTTTTTTCTATAAAACGATAAAGTATCTAAGATAATAACTAATGTATTTCTTTTATTTATCATTATTAGTTATACTAAATATATATAAAAATAATTACATTCCTGAAAAAATATAACAAAATATTTAATTAACATATAAAAAAGATGATAATGAGTAATGATAGAGTTAAAATTTTTTTTGTATAAAGACATATATAATACATCACGTGTGGTAGCACATTTTATTATTTTTGATCTTATAATTTAAAATTTAATTTAATTAGAATTAAAATATTAATATGTTCTCATAATTTCACTTCCTTTCGTGTCTTTCTCTTGTTTAAGGTTTTATATGAAAAAGCCGTTATTGTGGCTGATAATAGAATCTGGTGGCTGTGCTGTTTCCTTCGACTCGGTCGGTAAGTTTATGTGAAAAATAATGAAAGGTGGATCTTCTTCTTCTTCCAAGGTTTTTTCTTCTTCTCTCTCTCTTAACTCTATTTCCTCTTTTGTTTTCTTACTTTCAAACTCTAGTTTCTAATTAGGGAAATTAGGGTTTCCCAAACTTCTGGATTTTAAGTCACAGATTTACAGTAAGTAATCGCCTTTTTGTTTTTCATGAATGGTATTTCTTTGCAATGTAGTTGAATCATAATCATATCATCAAATCTTATGTTTCCTCATGATTATGTAATAGGAAATATTGATATTTATGCTATTAGTTAGCTAGTTATTGTTGAGCGATCTGCACAGAGTTCTTTCATTGTGTATAATGGTTAATTTTCTGTTTGATTGGGTTCATAGTTGTATAGAATTTCCTGATAAAATTAACAGATTATAGGTCAAATGTTGCATAGTATTGCTTCGTAAAATTAACAGATTTAGAAAGGGTAGCCATTTGCACGAGGCTCCTACTTAATGGGATTTGGGGATGTAAGATGTGTGGGGCCTTACCCTGCGAGCGGATAAAATTAACGGATTATATATTGAAAATTGAGATGCAAGTTTGCATATTTGTGAAGTTTGAAATCTTATATTGGTTATTCGGCTTAATCGAAGAGCTAATATTGTGCTGTATTCTGAACTGGTGGCAAATTGTTGTGACAGAGATCGCTGTTGAGTCAGGGTTCAGTTGATGTATATGCTGTGCAGTGTCAGATTTGCATGAAATGGAGAGTGATTGATACACAGGAGGAGTTTGAAGAGATTAGGCATAAGGTTATACAGGATCCTTTTCATTGCAGCAAAAAGGCAAATAGTTCCTGTGATGAACCTGCTGATATTGACTACGATTCATCTCGGACATGGGTCATCGACAAGCCTAACCTCCCGAAGACTCCAAAAGGTTTTAGGAAAAGCTTGGTGCTAAGAAAAGATTACTCTAAATTGGATGCTTACTACATCACACCTACAGGAAAAAAGATGAGAACCCGCAACGAGATAGCTGCATTTCTAAATACCAATCCACAATACCAAGGTATATCTGCCACAGACTTCGATTTTTCATCCCCAAAGATCATGCAGGACACTGTCCCAGAGATTTTCCAGCAGAAGGATTCTTCTACCAAAAAAGTCAAGGCATCCAAAAATGATGTTTGAGAAATGTCATCACTCGTTTGCATGCTGGATTAGATGGTCATTCTGGTTGGTTTGTTAAATATATTTAACTCTAGAGACTATGTTTGGGAAAATCGATTTGAAGATGATGATTTTCATGTCTTGTTGTAATAGACCCTTGAACCTAAACAGATGTATTATATTATTTATCTTATTTTATTTTTGAATTGTTTTATTAACCTCTGTTTTGTCCAATAACTCTCTAATTATTAATACTCAAAAATACTTGTTCCATGGAGTTTAGACATGGAAGCAGCTCAGTGGTTTATATACCTTGGGAGATATATCTCACTCCCACCGATCAACTAGCACAAAATAGCTAATGAAATGCAATCATACAGGTTTCAGTCTGATCCATAATGGTTGGAGAAAATAGTTATTAATGTATGCCTATTATTGAGAAAGTTAGGCCTTCCAAAAAAAGAAAGCTAGTGATGTTGAACATTAAAATGTCAATAAGGTGTTGGTCTAGTGACGTAAAATCCAATTAGATTCTCCGGATGATCAAAAAGTCAATGGTTTAATTTCTGATAGTGACACTTATTGGGAGAGAGAGTTACATCTTTCGAAAATGATTAATTCCTTACCCAAAAGGGTATAATACATTCTTGTTAGTATAAGAAAAAGTACACAAAAAGTAGTGTTGGGGTGAAAGAACGGTAGTACTGTTGGGCTTCGGCCATTGCTACTTCCCAACTGTAAGGAATGAAAACAGGGGATGAATCAAGGAGGAACGGGGCAATGTAGAAACTTTCAAAATCTTGAGCTTGAATGTTATGGATGGTTTAAGTGTTTTAATGATAGTCAAAGCAGATGGGGGAAAGTTTTCATTGCTGGATGTGCAGGGCTCATGTTAGAAGATGATGTAGTGCAAATTAAAATATTCATCATCAAATGGATAAATGGGAAAGAAACGCCTCTTCATTTTAGTATTTTTGGTTAAAAATGATGATAATTAAAAATGAAGGATTTAAGACATAATAGTAGTGTAAAAAACTAGCTTACATTTTTTCTCTTAAGGAAAAACATGATTTTGTCAAGTAGTCATCTCATTATTACATGATATTCCTATTTCATTTTAACTTTCAGTTGAATTAATCTTGTGAAATAAGGAGAGAAAGAAGGGTAGAGAACATTGCTCTTCTTAGTTAACAACTGTACATATTCACCTCACTAACCCAACATTGAGTTTTTTTTCCTGATACATGATTGCCCCAAAAATAATCATTAAAAAATCACTCTCATAATTACAGTCATGAATCACGAGACCTTCTTCGCCAATATTATTCACATCGATATGCTCTTCTTAATCCCATAATAATAAATACCACACCTATAGTAGTATAGTGTTACAACATTGGTTTTAATCTTATGGTGCGGGCCTCAACCTGCGTGGTACTACTCCGAGCTTCTGACAGAATGGTTGGGGCTTTCACTGGTTACAATATGTGCGAGAATAAAACCATTAAATAATTATTTATATGTGAGCATTAAGCTTTGTTAGTTGTTAGTAACCATAAGGTATTGTTCAACCCCACAAGTTTTAATCTGGTTTGGTGTACTCAAGCAACATATGGGGTGACCTATATATATTCACCAGTGTCCAGTAAAGGACCTCTTCAATTCCAAGCTCACCCTCAGCTCTTGCAGCATATATATCCTCGCAGATAGCTATCAACCTGCATAAGAAGCATACACCAGTAAGTATAGGGTGAAGGAGGTTGTGGGTTCATGTCTCCCTCATAGTAAATTTAGAAAATAAAAAAATGAGTTATAAGATGATATAATGATTAGGGTGAAGGGTTGGAGTGAATGAGGTTGATGGTTCGAGTCTCGCCCACAACATATATTAATATACTAACATTTGCCGATAAAAAAAAATAGTTACACAACAAGTATCTTAAACAGGGTTGGCTAGGAGAATAATGCATGTTCAGTTACTTCAGTCCACATTGAATTGGCTTGGTATATTCTTAAGGGATGAGTGGATAAATTTTTTGTAGTTTCTAATGCCATCTTAGAGAAAGAAATGTGCAGTACCTATCACAGGAAGGTAGGTTCTCATAGGGAATTCTCATCCTTAAGTCAGAACATTGAAGTCTGATAAAACGTCCAACAGCTAGAACAAAGGTTATGTAAAGCCCCCATATGCTGAACTTGCTGAGCGTGTCACCAAGAATACCCTCTGCATCAGTATTACAATACTCTTAGAAACATCATAGCAACAAGGTAACCCTTGGACACAATATTTTAAAAATGTCACAATCAACTTACGTGGTGGTGTTTCCTCGGAGACTATGATTGCCATAGGTCCTGTCAAACCTCCACAAACCCTACTAAAATTTGACGCCAGAATATCTCGGAAGGCCCACCACTCAAATTGCTCACGGTTTAGAATGAGATCAGCACTAACAGCAGTATCCTGAAATAATGGTTTTGGATTCTTAAATAAAATTCAGGAGCATTATGAGGCAAAACATATGTAATTATTAAAATGATCTGAGACACCAACACCAGCTCTCCTCTTTCCTCGTGATTATCTATGAAGGAATGACTCATATGTGAAAAAATTACGGCAGTAGATAATGAAGACAGTTGGTTCCTACCGGTCACCCACACTAATATGCCATTATTTTCGCAAATGTATAGAATGACATGCAGCCATGAATTGATGGAAGAACCCATAAAAGTTAGTCAGGAAAAAGTGCTAAATGAAGATAAGTACTCTGAATATGATTACCTCATTCAAAGTTCTGATGTCACCAGAACCAGTGAGACGGAAATATCTTGGATAAACATTGTAAATCCTAAAGCTATTCATAGAGCTGTTAAGAACTTTGCGAACATCAGACTGTCTTGGAAGATATTGAGGATCAACAGGCTTTTCATACTTCACAACTTCTTTCCCTTTTGGCCTGTCCCTTGAAAGTATCCATGTGAAAAAAATTTCCATGTCATCTGTGTACCGATCAAGGGATGTAATTAATCTGGTCCGAACAACATGTGGGACAAGCCACAATGTGCTAGCATCGGCTTGACAGCATATCAACTGGATATCATTCTTATTATATGCATCCAGATAGCCATTGGGATCAAGATTGACATCAGAATTGAGTGAATCCCATTGGATTCTTTCACATAGAGTAGTCTGATACAAAGTTAACCTTCCACTTACGGTCTTGATATCAATCTGAAAGCTAGCATCTTTGATAGGATTTGCCATGTTTGTCGGGTTACCACTGCTATACATCTGTAAGAAAAAATTAAATTATCACAATTCATCAAACTTTTATGTTGGTTGTCGTCTAACTAATACAACATTCACATTTTACACAGGCATAGGACCAGCTATGTATAGAATCAAGCATATATAGGCAGGTTGTAAGAAAAAAGTAAATATACTTCAATAAATTTGTTATAAGCTATTGTGGTTATCAGAAAAATGCAATGGCCAATCATGTGAACATAAGCAGAATAAAATGCATATGCATTCAACTTCAATAAGATATTAACACAAAAAAAGTTGTTGACAATCTGGCATTGTTACTAAATTATCTTCGAAAAAAGCAAGTTATTAACAAAACCATTTATGAACAAAATTTTAAAAATAAAAGAATCATTGATAAAATTAATACTATCTTGTACCAAACTTGATATGATTTTGCAAATGCATGTTCCTCATAAAAGTATATTAGCATGAAGTTGTGGACATGAGACAACTGAAGATATTCTAAAATCTAACCAACATCCATCATTAAATAAAATTATAATATCCTTCATTTTTATGTTGGCACTTCTACACTTTTTTGGATTTTTCAAGAAAAGAAGGCAACATAAAAACAGAAGAACGGTAGGATGCGTCCTAAGGGCAAACATTAACAGAATCAAACTTTATACGATAAATTTATTTTGAAGCTTGTGCTGACTCAGTTGAAGAGAGCCAGAGACATTAGTTAAACATAAACCTAAGTTGATTCTCCCCCAAGTATCAACCTACAGGCTTGTAAGTTGTAACACAAATACCAGGTACACATGGCACATCCTGATTGGAATATATTGTAATATCAATAAAATTCAAGACAGTATCAAAATGAAATTAAAATACATCAAAATTTATGTTATATTCTACTTCTAATAGCTTTTTCTAAACTAATTTTAAGTGGTGAAAGGATAAATGGAATGCCTTTCAGTCATTAACTAAACATTCATATAGTAACAAATCTATAAAGCAGCAGTGTCAGACAAAAATTCATTCTGTTATTTGCATGGAAAACATACCTCATTTCTATTAATAAATTATGAAATGAAGGCCTATTACAATTATCTTACCAGCATTGGAGCCCATATAACACAAATTAATACAAAGAACAGGCATATCCCATTGCAGCATTTGGTCATTTTCGTTTGCTTCTCCCCCGGTTTGTGTGTTGATCTATTCAAGTCCGAATCACATTTGACAAGGTACAAACTTGCATTTATGTCCTCAAGCTATCAAAAGGAAGAAAAAGATATAGGTGTTAGTTTCAAAACTAATCATAATTTGGAAGCAGGAGATGAGCACCACCTGAAAAAGAAACTCTTTCAAATGGATTTTGATGTCAATGGACATTCCACAGTCCAATCTTACCTCCTGCTAAGATTCAACTATTTTTATTAAGATGAATGGGAGTGGTAAGGATTTCATCTCCTTTCCAATTGGTCATAGAAACTCTAATACCATATTGATGACAGATTTTCCCAAAAGTTTAAGCTATTATGTAAATACTAACTGAAAAAGTAATATAATCTAAAAAGTCAAACTACCACCAAGACGTGGAAGGCAGAATAAGAAAACAAGTCCTACATGATTATATAGAGTAGGAACTGATGGTAGAACAACATATTTTTTCGTTTTCATGAGGTGAGTCTCGGTATAACGATAAGATTGTGGCTTTGTGACCAACAGGTCACAGGTTCAAATCCTGGAAACAACCTCTCCTCTTATGACAGTAAGGCTGCATACATCTACCCCAGACCCCACTAGGTGGGGAGCCTTGTGCACTGGTTCGCCTTCTTTTTTATGAGTCTCCATTATGCATCTCCAGTTAGTTCTACCTGATGATCCAACATCCTTGATATGTTCAATCATTTCCATCCAAATAGATTGGCTTTGTCCCAAATGCAATTCGGTTTCATCCCAATTGCTGTTTGATCCTTCTTCCCATTTACGCCTTTACAACAACACATATTTCATTGTGTTTTTCCAAGATCTTAATGTTGTCTTAAATTATTTTAGTTTATTATCTTTAGTTTGTGTAATTGTAACAAGCTCAATCTTTGGAAGATTTAGCTCAAGGGAGAGAGAATATATGAAAAATATCTCATAATATCATTGGCAGGATGTCATTCATATTTATACTCTATATTTCTTTCCTATGACTAGGAGTCTAGTATTAATATAAATGGGACTTTTGGGTTTGTCTTTTGCTGCAATCATGTTACTCCTTTCAATAATATTCTCCGTTTATAGCCATTTCTATCATGTCCTTATTCCCTAGAACTAACCAAAATCATCAACATTACCAAACAAATCATACAGTGATATCTTTTGCTAGTCATAAAATCATGATATTTTCAAAGCAACCATTTTAAATTAAGTGATCTTTAACAATAGAACACGAATTAATATGTAGTACAGATAGTACAATTTCCATAAGTTTCTTTGTATTCTCCAGCTAGTTCTTAGGATCAGAAAAATAAATGAGAGAAGATCATGCAAAATTCAAGGGCAGAAAGGTTGCAGCAAACAATACCATGAAAACCACGCAAAAAACTCTAGCAATTAATAGTTAACTGAAAATTACATGATACATGTGCAAAGACAAATTGAGGCAAACATAAACAATCATGGTCAAATTCAACCTCCAAAAGAAGCAAGATAAAGACATTCAAATATTAGAAAGGGCAGATGCATATTGGGAAAAGAGTAGAATGATGGAAATTTTACATTATGGATGATAGGTAGTGATTTTAGAAGTGAATATTTACAGAACCTACCTTTAGCCAGTCATACATGGTCAGCGATGTAGTTGTGCATGACCAGTCAAGTACACATCTTAATTCATACAGGAATGGCAGAGCACGATAAAGTCTATATCCCAAGTAGTTGATTCGTGAAACTTCACTGGTCAAGAACTGCCTATACAATGTACTCTTGTGAGGAATGCCATATCGCATTTGTAAAGCCTGCAGTGCTAGAGAAACCGATTTTGCAAGAAATATGGCACGGAGAGCTAACCGAGCTCCATGCTGTTGGGACGGGTCCATTTGCCAATCATACTCAGTTACTGAACATGTGAAGAGAATGAGGTTGAAAATATAGAAAATCACTTTCCCACTGGCAAATGAGCAAAGGTATATTATACGGTCAAGCACAATCAAGAAGAAAATAGCCTGAATAGAAAAAATAACTCTTGTTAGGAGTTATAAATTTGGCAACTCTAGCCAGAGAAATAAATGAAAAGTGCAATACATCATGTCATTTTAACATATATATTCATCACAGAGAAATTGATAAAAGTGTTTCATATACTTCCAATAAAGAACTATAGTCATTCTCTTTTTAAGTGCTATATATTACGAAAAAATGATTAAAAAAAATCGAAATGTTCCTTTCAGTTGGGGAAAAACAATCATAAGTTGAACTATTTCAAAGGTTCAGAGCAATTTTCCAGAGTAAAAAGATCAGAGAACTACATAAATGCTGTCATACTTGGTCTTTTTCAGTTTGCTAATATTAACTATAGACAAACTTTACCAGGCAAGTCAAATGACAAAAGGATAAATTGAAAAGGACATACCATTAAAATAAAGACAAATTCTTTTGGAAACTGGTCTTCAAGCTGATAAACTTCAAGGAACTCACTTTTATTTTTTATGACAGACTGGTAGAAGATGGCAACAAGAAAGAATACAATCAGATCTGCACAAAATATGTAGGCATACAGATCAATTTCTCTCTTGCCTCCACCAATTACAGAAAGTATACGGTAAGGAAATCCCACTTCTTCCACAAAACCTGCAGACTGAGCTTTGAGGATTTCCTTGGCTACATCAGCTGCAGGAGTTAGGGACTTATTCCATTCTGCCGAAGAACACTCAACTACAGGAGAGGCATACACGACCTCAAAAACAACCAAGGCAACATTGAAACTCTCTTGACTTCTTTCAATGCTTTGGACATTTACCTTACTAGCAAAAGGGCAAAGATTTGGGTTTTTTTCTTTGCATTTATCATTATGGACTACTCTGAGCAACTGATTGATTCCAGATTCAATCCTCTCTGGTTGAATCCCGTCCTCCGGCCAGAAGTTAACATCCATAGACACCTGGACAAAATAAGGAGGAGATTCTGCTCCTTGTGTGAGTGATTTCCAATATCTGAAGGAGCTCCTGATTATCAGTTTGACCATGTTAGACATCTGATTTAGCAGATTCCATGCTCTCTCTTGCCAGTTATAACTAGTGGGATGATCTTTCCTGTGGAGATCATTCCTCTTAAACTTGAAGTCTGTAGAGGACACCCACTCACCATCTTTTGGCGTAATGGAGCTTTGAAGGAGAGTAAATAAATAGAGAAGAAAGAGAGGTAAGGAACTGACAACAAATGAAGACATGATTTTGTGTGATGGAAAACCCAATTCTCGTAACAGGAATGGATCAATACTCAACCCACAGTGCTGGATGATAATTTGATAGAGATACTGAAGTAAAATATAAACTTCTGTATAGATTAGCATGATAATCCAGAAGATGTAACTTGGGCCTGTATTTACACATAAAGCATACAAGAAAAGAGCCCCAAGATACACCATTGATAACAAACTGAAGTTCCATAAGAACACAAGAACAAAGAAACAGTAACATACAACATCATTATTGGAACGCATCTGGTACCATATATAACGAAAGATCCTTCCTAACTGCAGACTTGCAGCATCAGAACTTTTATCAGACAGCACAGATGAAGAACGATCCATATAAATATGCCGAGTTTTTTGACTTTCCATCTCATCATATATCTGATCATCAATGTTTGTGTGCTCATTTGAATCAGAATCATCTTGTGAAATATTGAGAAAGCTCACCAAGTTATGGACTGCCTGATTTCCAATGGACTGTACCTGGGAAACACCATCACCTATTAATTGTACAGCAGATTTCAATGGGTTTTCTTTGGCTTGCCCTCTAACTTTGTCTTTTTTTCCAGAATCACTAGAAGTATCATCTATTTCAGTAATTTCACAAAGAGGGGAATCCACTGAATGATTCATATACTCATCTGCTAATGGAGTTTCTACATTCACGCAAGCAGATGATTCATGCACTTCAATTGGAAAAATGGAATCCTCTCTTATTGTTTGATCTAGTTTCCCCAGAACCAGTTCTTTGTCAAGGATTCCAATGTCATTATTTGGTGTAAGAGAAGTGCTCCTCCTCCTCCTTAGACCTTCACCACTGTGAGAAAATCCATCAATAGTGGATGCGTTCAAGCTATGGAGTTGTATTTGCAGGTTGAGCATTTCAGATTTCATTTTCTCCACCTGCATATTACGCTGTCGTTTTTTCTCCTCACTTTCACGAATGTGTTGTAACTGTGCAGTTTTCCATGCAGCCTTTTTCTCTTGCTCACGCACAATAGCACCAATTTGCTCTGCTTCCAGGTAACGACATACATAATCAAACTCTTGAGAGGAAAACATATACGACTGAAGTGATACCAGCACAAAAATGATAATCTCTACAATTGCAGATCTTGCAGTAATCCGAAAACCATAATCATATTTATAAAAACCAATAATCTCATAAATGTAATTCTCTGTCTCACATTTTCCAGAACTTGATCCCCCCACAAAAGGAGACTGATAAGCAAGAGAAAGAATAACAACAGCAAAGTTATATATGCGCAAGAACTTGAATATCTTGTTTTTCTTCTTCAGTATTTCAAGTCTCATGCGAAAGAATACCAGAGCAAACGCAAGATAACCAAGATGCAGAATGTCATACTCAAGTGTTCCAGTAATCAATATTAATATCAGCACAAGATCTAGTAGATGGCAATAGCAGTAAAGCCTCAAATAGTCAAGAATGGTCCACATGCTTTTAGTTTCAAAAGAGAGATCTCTCCAAACAAATGTATTCCTACGTTGAGACACAATCTGACGATATGTTGACGATCCTGAAAAACTAGAGAACCGATCAGCACGAAGTTTGAAGCAGGCAAGCATGAAGACCACAAAGTAGCTAATCAATATCCGGGGATCATCAACAGTAATTCCTACAGCATAAAAGTAAATAAATAGAATAGGTCATTCAATGCAGAAAATGGGATATTAAGTAATACATGCATATTTAAAAGTGCACTGGTGGGAATCCCATAAATCCTATGTCACTAGCTTCCATTTGACCATAGAGGGAAAGGCTCCAGATAGGAAGATAATAACCAGATAATTCAAGTTTATGAACGAAGATAAAGATCCAATGAACTAAATGTTTAGGCTAAAAGGAAACATTCTAATGGCCTCAAATACTTAAAGCACTAGAAGTCTAGAACCAAATATAAAGGCATGACAATAGAATTCTTACAGAAAGTTGCAATTCAAAGAAGGATAAGAGTCCTACCAAACCAACACTTTTCACAATAATAGAAATGCAGAGTTGAAGTTTTCCAGCAGTCATGGCAATGAATCTCACTTGGAACGCGTGAATTCAAAGGTAACATATCCTTCCAGATTATGAAATATTCCAGGATGAGAATAGAAGCAAACAAAAAGACAAATGTGGGCCATACTTTGCGTATAATTTGCCGATTCAGAAGAATACAAGCAGCTAGCAGTGCAATATACAACATAGATATTGCATTCAAGATGGCAAAGCTTGCCAGTAGTAATGCTATCATGTTTATCTCAAGACCAAACAGATTGAACATATTCTCGGTCCAGAATTTCAAATATACTTTTAAGACTGATTTCTGTATTTCAAATCGTTCCTTTCTCAAAGAAACAATCCGCTTCTTGTCCCACTTGTGACTCTCCTTGGTGCTTCCCCAGATAAACCCAAATGAATACTTGCTACTGCTGTCAGAACCTCTTGTTTTAGACGATGGGGTATCAAGTGTTTGAGACAGATCGGAGGTTAAAATTCGCAATGACTTGTTAGACACCCCTTCGTGCATTGCAGATGGTGGTTGTGAATTACATGATGGTTTGCTTTCTTCATTACATGTAGTAACATCATTGAACGCATCTTCTATGGAAACAAACAGAGGGCAGGGTTCTTCCGATGGTCCTTTGTTTAGAACTGTATTTGGCATCCTTTCCAACCAACGGAAGACATTGTATTGAAGGGTACAGGCAACAATCACTAGCACTTTTCCCCTCAACCCGGACTCTAGACCCCAAAAGCCTGGCTTGAATACACAAAAACCCAAAAACAGAGATATATCAGAGTACTTTTGCCCAGGAAACATTTCAGCCTGCATACCCCACATCTGAAAAAGATACTCAGCGGTCACCAGAAAACCCGTGTATGCTAAGAATGATTTGGATGGGATACTAGAAGTTTTTGGTAACGTGGAGCAGACAACAAAGCCAAGCAAATACAAGAGACCAAATGCACTAATTGGGGACAAAGATGCATAAAACAGAGCAATAAACAAGATCTTCTGACTGTGCCAGATAAGAAATCGCCTGATAAACCCAACTACCCCTGGCTCCAACTGATCCAAGTAATCCTGCCTGTCCTGCTTGCTCTGCCGTCTTTCATAGCTATAAAGTTGCATGACAATTAAGACTGCCAGAGACTCCCAAACATTTTGAAAAGAAGACACGTTTGAGTCATATCCCAGATAAAAATAGAGATCTATTAATTTGGATGACCACCTCTCAAGGCTTGAGAAGCTGCTCAAGCTATATATGAAGATAAACACCAAAATTGCATACACTTTCAATGGAAGCCAAAGCTGTCTTTTTGTTCTCTCAACAAGTTGCCTTCCAGTAATCCAAAGTAGGAGAAGTGACAGGTAACCAAATGATATGTGATTGGGTCTCACCATGTATACCGTGAGAAGAATAGTCAGGAAAGCAATGTAGGTGCCACATGAATGGTATATAGATAGGAACTTCTGCCCAATTGCACTCAGATACAACGCAATTCTTCTTTCTGTGAAAATAAAATATGAGGAACAAACACGGATCACAATCAACCCCCTCCATTTCCTTAACTACTTTTAGCTATTAGTTACCAGAGACAATGTGCAAGAATATCAGTATACCGGTCACCTTGAAGTAACGCCATTTATATTATTATGGGTTTTATATGTATTACTCACTATATCTAGAAGTAAACTAACTCCGAAGCACTATAAACATTCTTGACATTACCATAAGAGAAACTGTCATCACTGTATCTCACAGAGGAGGATGCATATACAGACAACAGAACAGATTTGTTAAGACCAGCTCTCAAGATGCCAAACCCAAAAGGGGGGCTAGGAGCATGCTGTATGATTGCTGAAAATGAAAATAACATATCAAAACCATGGTTATGAATCGAACAGAAGCAACCAAGCAAAGCTACTTCCAAGAAATCCCAGGCACTATCTTCTTCGAGGAGACCTGCAAGAATTTGTGAAATATATGGTGAATCTTCAATTCACTTATTACACAATGAATGGCCATAGCTTTGATAAAATATTAGAAAAAAAGACCAATAAATCCATTAAATACCTAATTGCGTTACAACTTCCATGGTTACAGAGCCTTTTTTCTCCAAAGCAGTAGAGATTAAATTAATTTGAAGAACATACAACAGTGCAAAATGAATCTCACATAGAAGAATCATAGCCTGTCGTACCGTTCTGCTGACATTGTGGCTCAAAAGATATATCAAGAAGAATATCACTGAAGAACAGATAAAATTTAAGCTGATCAATAAACGACCATAAGATACCGTAACATGATAAACTACAGAATCAAGGTAAATGATTTTCATGAATCACTAAATGAAATAAATGCAAAATGAGCATGCCAGGATTTGATAATAACATACTATATACAGCATGGATGAAACCAGGTTTTAAGGCAATGAGAAAGATCAATGCCAGCATGATAGCCCGAGAGCTTTTGCGCAATCCCCATGCTATCGTTGCCACAATCAATACCTTTGTCTCTCCCTCCTCTGTGGGTAAGAAAGATTGATATGACATAATAGAAATTAGACAATATAAATAAATTTAATATAGCCAACCAATTATATATTTTTTGGAGTAAAAGATCAGATAAAACAGCAGCAAGAAGCCACACATCTAATAAGATGGTCACAAAATAGCGTATAAAAGTTTCAAACTAATAAAATTTCTGATAAACCAAATATCAATGCATATAAATAAGCACCAAATAGGAAAATTCACAATTGTCTGCGGAAAGAGCTCTTACAAAGATTAAATGAAGATGATACAAGAGACTGTTACATTTGGCAGATGACAGCAATTCAACAACAACATCAATCCTTAATCTCACTATGTGAGGTTGGCTACATAGGTCGAATGATGTCATAATGTTCTATCATAAATCATTTTCATTGACAAAGCATTGTAATATGAGGTATGAGAATGCCAAAAGGGAAAGAAAAAGCTCGAAGTTGGAACCATACAAAAATCATGAAGCTTGAATGGAACTGCTGGGAGCAAACATATTTATTGTTTGCAACAGTAGAAAATTGACAGACCATTTTTTCATAAATATTACAAACCAAAATTTAACCATTCCAAATGATTACCAGAGGAGTTAAATTTATCAAGAAAAAGAAAACAAACGCACTTGCATATTTACATACCTACTCGGAAGCATATACAAATAAAAGGGCAACTGGGTTGTTAAGGTTTTATTTCAAAACCAATTGACAATAAGAAGAGTAGCCCAACATGTAATAAATCTTACTAAGAAGATTGAGGAAGATGATGTGGGACTTCCAATACCCCTCTAGAGAAGCCCTATAGACCAAGCGAAGGGCTCTTTCTGGCCCATGAAAGAGAACCAGAGAAATTGAGTTTTGGCTCTCATATCATGTTAAGATTTCATCACAAAACCAATTAGTAATGAGAGGAGTAACCCAACAGAGATATCATAAACCAAGCAGAATAGGGGAGATGATGTGGGACTTCCAACATGGCTAAACGTAACCTTAAATTAAAGGAGTATGTCAGGTTTTCAAATAACACGTATTGATGAGACTATGACTTGTTACCTTTTACTGAGGTAGAGTCATTAGAAGATTGTCCACCCTCATCAGATAAGCAGAGGAAAACAGAATTGTTCACAAGATTACCCAATGCAACCAAAATCCCAAGACAAAATTGTGCAAGCAAAAAAAAACCAGGTATTGGATAGTGCCACAGACCCACCATCTCCCAGATTTTCATGTCCTGTAAACAAGTATAAAATATTACAATTATTCAAAATATACTTTACTCAGTGATAAAAACCGCCATCCTGAAGGATATAATTTACCTGCCCAAGTTTCAAATTCAGAAACGAAAATGCCACATTAAATATATAGGTGCTAACAGCCCACAAAAGAATGAAGACGAGAAGTAGCCCATTCAACCGGTGCAGACGGAATAAGGAAGGAAATGCATAGATAACGTAGCCAACGTAAGCAAGTAGTCCAAACGCACATAAGCTTGCAAAATGGAAGCTCCAAAAGGAAAGGGCAAATAAGGAGACCTGAAACATATATTATAATGTGGGAAACGTATAAGCAAATCATTTGATATTAAGTGGATTAAATGTATATGACAACTGAAATTAGCAGTTGCAAATTTGTCAAAGAAATATCTCAAACAAGATTATGTACCTAATCTAAAGCATAATCAAGGCTGTTTCTGACATACTTGAGGCCTAATGCAGGAAAAAACATGAGCCTAAATTTATTAAAAACTTTTTCTTACGCAAATTTTAATGGAGATCTGGGAAATTGTGTGGGTATAGGTGCTCACACCTTATATACCGCATTTTTGCCAACAAAACTCATTGTTTTAGACTATAAAACTTAACATAAGTTTGAACAAAATATCAACTTTGATGAGCCCTAAAGTTTTACCATCTTGTCTCTATTAACATATTTTTCAAATGAATCCAAAGTCAAAGTATGAAATGTACTAAAACTATTATATGATTTATAAAAATAAGCATATTAATAAACTGAAGTAGAAAAATAAAATATTTAATTAAAGTTATTTTAAGATAATAGGTCCCTCATCATCGTAGGCGTTGGGCAGTTGCACCTGATACACCTACCCAGGGCCAGCCTTATTAACAGAATGGCAGGTTTTTGCTGTATAATCCAAAAGAATCCTACAAGTCCTACTGAGATTGTGTGGCTATAGGTGCTCACACCTTATCAACCAGTTAGCTATTTTAGGCATTAGTCCTGAAATATGTTGCTTGATCTTACATTTGATATGATGTAATAGACTACTTCAGTGTTAATTAACGTATAGATTATACTATTATTCTTAAAAAAATGCAACCACTATAAGGATATCTATAGAATAATTATTTTACCTTCTTTT
Source organism: Lupinus angustifolius (assembly GCF_001865875.1). Classification (NCBI taxonomy): domain Eukaryota; kingdom Viridiplantae; phylum Streptophyta; class Magnoliopsida; order Fabales; family Fabaceae; genus Lupinus; species Lupinus angustifolius. The sequence continues at coordinate 8,887,375 of NC_032016.1, forward strand.
TAAGGATATTTGCTTATTAGGAATCATATCTTGTCTTCAGTATGTATCTGTTCCCTTCTAAGTTACGGTATAATGAAGGACACCTGATTTTAATTTCACTCTAATAGGCTAAAGACTAAGATCAAAATTATGTTTTTCATCATAGATTTAGAGAGTTCAAGGTAAAAGAAGTATATGAGAAGAAGGATAACAATAAAGCAGTAGGACCAAATAATTATCTATTGGGGAAGGTATAAGTTGGCTCACAATATTGTTTAACAACATTATGAAGGCTCAGAAAATATCACACGAATGGCAGAATAGTACCTTAATCTCTATTTATATGAGCAATTGAGATATGTGAACCGGTACATATTATAAAGGAATTAAGCTCATGAACCATATTATGAAGATATATACAAAAGTAACTCGGAGGAAATTAAGACAAAAGGCTCGCAGTATAAAATCAATTCAACATTTATGTTTAGCGGTCAACCATGGAAGCAAAATACACACTACAAACATTGGTGGAGTGATATTGGAGGAATAAAAAAAGACTTGTTCATGGTTTTCATCGATTTTAAATAGCGTATATAAGATGTCAAGAGATGTATTGTTGAATACTCTACAAAAGAATGGAACTCGTATTGCCTATAATTGAGCAATCAAAGATATGTATGATGGAGTTACATCTTGTGTGAGAAAAAAAGATGGGGCCATAGCATATTTCCCTATTAATATAGGATTACACCAAAGATCAATTTTGAACCCTTATCTTACTGTTAGGTGTACTTACTAGGCATATTCAAGAATTGGTATCACAAAGCATGCTTCGTGTATATGATACAATCCCAGTCGAAGAGTAGAGATAGGAAATAAATGGATAGTTAGATATGGGGAGATAAGCTTTGGATGCCCATGGCTTTCCTTACAATAGAAGTAGAAGAATTATATGGAATGTAATTTTAGTAGGAGGCACACTGATTCTAGCTTAAGTATGCGTCCATCATAAAAAATGACGGGAAAATAGAGAGAGGTGTAAATCATATGATTCAAGTGTGGCGGATAAAAAGAAAAGTTGTGATATTGTATGGGGCTGAATGTTGGACATTCAACAAGAAAATTCAGTTGGATGAGTGGACACACTGCACGAGAAATGATTAGGAATGAATGTGTTAAATAGAAATTTGAGGAAACACCTATTGTGGGAAAAAATGGTAGAATGCCATCAAAGGTGGTTCAGCCAAATGGGAGAAAATTTGTAAGAGCCCAATGAAGAAGGTAGGTCAGATGAAGAGTAGTCCAATTGCTAGAAAAAGGAGATCAAGAAAAATAATAAGCAAAATTATTATAAAAGATTAAGATGTAAATGTTTGATGATATACAAGATTTATAATAGGATATTATTGTATTGTTTAATCCCTGTAGTTGACTCCACAAATTATAATGACAGTGGTAAAGAATGTAGAAAGGATGATAATGGTTTAAGCATATATTGACATAATTAACCACTCATCTAGTTAATTGTTCCATAATTTGTAAACATTCTAGGAAGACCTGAATTGTAGAGTGGAATATACTCTCTCATACTTCATACCTCATACTCTAGGATTAAATGTTCACCGATCAACACTGATACAAAAGGAAAATTATAATATGTTTTCAAGAATATATACCGGGAAACCGTACGTGAAAAAGTTGATACTGAAGTTCCGAAAAACAGCTCCTCTCAGTAAAACATTTGTGTGTCTCACACCAAATCTGCACATTAAATTAAGGCACTGGGCAAGATGTAAAGCCATATTCTGAAACTAAAAATCTAGTAACAAAAGTGAAGCAGCAAATGTGAAGTATTTGCAGAAAAATATAATCTGACCAATATTAAGCAAATTTGACACATTAATCACGTGTAACCATTTTTATTTCAATCTCAGTTTTATAACATCTTAAAGAACTTCCTAACTGCAATCAAGAATGTCATTCAACCAAATATTGAGTTTAAACATTCCCCACATAGTTAATAGCATCCACCCATATTTTTCACCCATACCAAACTGATACTAAAGGGTTATTTTCAGTCATATGCTTCACCTCTAGCCCCACCAATCCATGCCATTCCACCCCACAGATACAAAGGTCAGTAAGCCATGTAGTGGTTTACAAGTGGTAGCATCAGCTGATTTTCTGCTAATTCGTGGCAGTCTCCAATACACTTAATGAAATTTTAGGGTTGACTTGTGAGTTGTATATATTGTCTATAGACAAACTATTAAAAGCTAAACCATTTTCTAAGGGTTTCACTTATAGTTTTTCTTAGTTTCCCTTTACCTTTATTGTCTACAATGTAAACAAAGTTTGTCAATTTCTTGGCAACCCTCTTATGTCTCGCTGGTTGCTGTCAAAAGAATTCTAAAATATTTACAAGGCACTATGACCTTTGGTTTATCTATTAAACAAGCTGTTGTGCCTACTCCTCGGGCCCTAACTGTATTCTGTGATGTTAACTAGGCTACAGATATAGATGATAGAAAATCAACCTCTTGCGCTTGTGCATTTCTTGGTCCTAATGTAGTTACTTGGTAGTTTAAAAAGCAACACACCATCTTTAGATCAAGCACAGAAGCTGAGTAAAAGAGCTTAGCTCTTACATCTCAGTAATTAATGTGGATAGAGTCCCTTTTAACTGAGATAAAGTTTCCACATAGAACTACTATCATATATTGTGACAATCTCACTACAGTTGCAATGTTACATAATCATGTTTCATACAACAAGACTAAGTACGTTGAGCTAGTCTTACACAACAAGACTAAGCACATAATCCTGTTTTACACAACAAGACTAAGCACATTCAGGGAGGTATACTAGAGAATAGTGACAAATGTAATAAGGGATAGGTGATAGGTGTTAGTTTATACTCTATAACCAAGTTAGTTACACTTGGGATTAGCTTATTGTGTAAGTTATCCAGTCTACTCTAACTATAAATATCTCTTACCTTCCTATTTTGTAACTAACTTTCATTTAGTAATAATTCAGATGTTATAACTCTCTATTTCTCTCTGTTCTCTTTCTTTTCTCTCTATTCTTACAACCTTTAACTATTGAACTACTAAACTACTTTCTATCTGATCTATTCTCCTTGTCATGGCTTTCACAAGTCTTCTCTGTACATGCCTAAACCCTCGAACACAAAATTCTCCCATCTTTTTTACAATGGGTTCTACTTCAAATTTTTCTCTAATACATTCATTCTTAGTGTTATATTATCTAACTTGTTCACTTTTTAACAAAACATTCCTATCTCTACTATAGAGAGCTTATTCCCCTTTTGGCTTTTTACTACTAAACATTCAGGCACAGGTTTTATAGTCGTGCAGTAAAATATTCTTTTAACTCAACTGAATATGATAATCATTGATAAGTGTTTGAACATATCTTTGAAAAGATATGACATAAAGCAATTAGGATAAGAAGATTACTATTTGATTACCTCGACTCACGGATAAAAAACGAATGGTTAGAGGGAAGAAGTTTCTCAGTCAAGCTACAATCTGTCCTTGAAACAATAAAGCCCATCTCCTCCAAATCAGATTTAATGAAGGACAGCTGTGTGACATGAAAGGATAATACAAGAGTGTCAAACACATCAGAAGCAAAGTGCATAAGTGAACACATAAATA